>NC_056623.2:154605941-154932441 GCF_002870075.4 Lactuca sativa | reverse complement strand
TAAGTCTAATAACTATATCTTCTAGTACTTCAGGAACCGACCGGCAATCGTAGCTCTTTCAAGGTTTCTCGGAACTGAGAAGATGATGATACGCCATTTAAGATAAGTGATCATATAATCCTCTGTTCTAGATATCTGCCGGACAAATACATGGAACATTGTCTTGCTTATTGTCTAGCATTTGTTTCCCGATTTCCGATTTGTTTGACATAGAACTTAATTGAACACATCAACTTAGTTCTGACCGGGGCCGATACATGGGTCAAAACAAAATCATCGAGGGGCCCAAATATCAGCTTCTAATCCAAGAAGGAACAGATAAACTTCGACTCATATGTTTGTTCTACCACTCATTGAATTACACACAAAAGCACGTTTTATAACATCGAGTTACCAATGTGTTTCGTACAGTCAATGCATAACCAACTTGTAAGTAACAAATCATATCTCTAGGTTTGAAGACTTATACGATATTACCGTCTCACGATCACTCGAGATAGAATTCCATGAAGTGATTCCAGTGAGCGTGGGTTGAGTCCAATGCTCAGAACTTATGAGCACTCATGATTGTTGTAGCCTTGTCCAAGACCTCTACAACAGACATGACAGTCTTGATTCATATCTACTTCCAACATATGACCGACTGTGGAGGTTTGAATAATATGTTATACCAAACAAAAATTATTCTGTAAGTCAAAACATGCAAAACAAATATAGTAAACGATCGACAAGAGATAGCAACACTTTACTCATAAATAAACTCCTTTTATTCATCATCTAATGTCAATTACACTTTACAAATTTCTGGGTTATCTAACTACTAAATCTAATATCATCCTTCAGCCCTATGCTCCGAGCATGCTGGAGATGCTTAACCCGAGTCAGTCCCTTTGTGAGGGGATCTGCCGGATTCTCATCTGATGATACCCTCTTTGCCACAAGGAGTCCTTCTTCGATCTGATGTCTGATGAAATGGTATTTTCTGTCGATGTGTTTGGATCTCCCGTGATCCCTTGGTTCCTTGGCTAAGGCAACAGCACTTTCACTATCACACAAAATTTCCATTGGCTCTTTAATAGCTGGTACAACTCCAAGGTCTCCAATGAAGTTCTTCAGCCACATTGCCTCCTTTGTTGCCTCGCTAGCTGCAATATACTCTGATTCACAAGTAGAATCTGCCACTGTCTCTTGCTTGGAACTCTTCCAAGAAATTGCTCCTCCGTTTAGGGTAAAGACCCAGCCCGACTGAGAGCGGAAATTATCCCTATCAGTCTGGAAGCTAGCATCACTATACCCTACAACTCTCAAGTTATCACTCCCACCGAGGATAAGGACCCAGTCCTTAGTCCTCCGTAGGTACTTGAGGATATTCTTTACCGCAGTCCAGTGTGCCTTGCCAGGGTTCGCCTGATACCTGCTAACCATGCTCAAGGCAAAAGCTACATCGGGTCGAGTACACGTCATAGCATACATGATCGATCCTACAGCCGAAGCATAAGGTGTTCGACTCATTTCTGCTATCTCAGCCTCAGTGCTAGGGCTTTGTGTCTTACTCAATCTGGTGTTGCTCTGGATGGGTAACTCTCCTTTCTTGGAATCTTGCATGCTGAATCTCTTCAGCACCTTATCCAAGTAGGTACTCTGACTAAGTCCAATTAGTCTTTTACTCCGATCTCTCAAGATTCTTCTCCCTAGAATATAGGCGGCTTCAACAAGGTCCTTCATAGAGAAACACTTCCCAAGCCAGGACTTTACTTCCTGCAGGGTTGGAATGTCGTTTCCTATGAGTAGTATGTCATCTACATACAATACCAAAAAGCTAACTATACTCCCACTAGCCTTGACATACATACAAGATTCATCTTCACTCCTAGTAAAGCCAAATTCCTTGACCTTCTCATCAAAGCAAAGATTCCATCTGCGAGGTGCTTGCTTCAATCCATAGATGGATTTCTCAAGCTTACACACTCTATTAGGGTACTCGTTGCTGACAAAACCCTCTGGCTGACTCATGTAAACATCTTCAGCCAACTTTCCATTAAGGAAAGCGGTTTTGACATCCATCTGCCATATTTCATAGTCATGAAATGCAGCTATGGCTAACAGAACCCGAATAGACTTAATCTTGGCTACTGGAGAAAAGGTCTCATCATAGTCCACTCCAGGAATTTGAGAGAAGCCCTTTGCAACCAGTCTAGCCTTATAAGTGTGTACTTTACCATCCATGTCGGTCTTCTTCTTGAAGACCCATTTGCACCCTACTGTCTTACGACCTGGTACATTTTCAACCAAGTTCCAAACTTGATTGTCATACATGGATTGTATCTCGCTATCCATAGCCTCTTTCCATTTAGCAGACTTGGGGCCTGCCATGGCTTCCTCGTAGCTGTTAGGGTCATCTTGACTTACTAGTGTCTCATCACTAATAAGTGTCTCACCTTCTGCAGTAATATGGAATCCATAGTAATGCTTAGGTGCACTCCTAACTCTCGTGGAACGCCTCAGAGGTACAGATTTGTCAATTGGCTCAACAGGAGTTTCCTCCTCAAGTTGAGGGCTAGAGTTTGAAGTTCCTTCACCGCTTGATTCTTGAATTTCTTCAAGATCAATTTGTCTCCCACTGTCTCCTTGGCTTATAAACTCTCTTTCTCGAAAGACTCCTCTTCTTGCTACAAAAACCACATTGTCACTAGGTCTGTAGAAGAGATAACCAAAGGATTGTTGTGGGTAACCGATGAAAATACACCTCTCGCTTCGAGGTTCGAGCTTATAATGAGTCTCGCGTCTCACGAAAGCCTTGCAACCCCAAATCTTGATGTGGTCTAGTTTAGGTACTTTACCAGTCCACATCTCGTGAGGAGTTTTGGCAACTTTCTTTGTAGGGTCTAGATTAAGAATATGGGCGGCAGTCTCTAAGGCATACCCCCCAGAATGAGATTGGTAGCGAGGCTCGACTCATCATGGAACGAACCATATCTAACAAGGTTCGATTACGCCTCTCAGCCACACCATTCAACTGTGGTGTCCTGGGAGGTGTCAATTGTGAGAGTATCCCACATTCCCTTAGATAGTCAAGGAACTCTGAACTAAGATACTCACCACCACGATCGGATCGAAGCATCTTAATGTTCCTGCCCAATTGATTCTCGACTTCCTGTTTAAATTCCTTAAACCTCTCGCAAGTCTCTGACTTATGCTTGATTAAGTAGACATATCCATATCTACTGTAATCATCAGTAAAAGTCAAATAGTAACGATTAGCATCCCTTGTGGCATGTTTGAATGGTCCACACACATCCCTGTGTATAAGGTCCAACAAACCTTCACCCCTCTCACACGAACCTGTGAAGGGTGACTTTGTCATTTTTCCAAGTAAGCATGATTCGCAACTATCATCTGACTTTAGGTCAAACGACTCCAAGATTCCATCCTTTTGGAGTTGGCCTATGCGTTTCTTGCTTATATGTCCAAGACGACAATGCCATAATGATGCTTTATCCAAGTTATTATTATTAGTAGAATCAATACACAAAACATTATTTCCTAAATTATCTACAACAGACACAGCTTCATACACACCATCACAAGGTAATGCTTTAAAATAAAGAACATTATTAAAGAAAGCATCAATAGAACCAACTTCATTATTAAATGAAAAGGTAAACCCTTGTTTGTACAAAGCATGAAAGGAAATAATATTTCTTGCCATTCCTGGTGAATAACAACACTTATTCAAATCTAAATTAAACCCACTACTTAGCGATAAAGTATAAACTCCAATCTTGGTAACATGTATAGCTTTCCTATTCCCCATGATCAAGTTTATCCTTCCTTGCTCCACATTCTCACTTCTTCTTAGTCCCTGCAAGTCACAACAAATATGAATACCACAACCGGTATCAAGGACCCAAGAATTAGAATGGGGTGAGTTATTAGAAATGATAGTGTAAATACCTGCATGGTTGGGTTTGACTTTCCCATCCTTCACATCTTGCTGGTATTTTGGGCAGTTCCGCTTCCAATGAGATTTTTCATGGCAATAGAAGCATTCAGCCTCTTTTGGGTCAGAAGAAGGAGTAATGAAACCTTTCTTGGTTCCACTTGAAGAAGAGCTATCAAGGGTCCGAGCCTTGGTACCCTTCGAAGATCTCCTCCTCTTCCTCCCTCGACTTTTTCTGATTGCCAAAACCGGAGTTGAGTTTGGAGTAGGAGTGATAGCAACCGACTTCCCCTTAAGACCTGATTCTGCGGTCTTGAGAAGTCCCTGAAGTTTGCTGAGGGTGACTTCTTCCTTGTTCATGTGATATGTCATGCGGAATTGATCATAGCACGATGGTAAGGAGTGCAAAATGATATCTATTGCAAGATCCTCCGGGAAGTTCACATTAAGCTTCAGCAAACGATCCACATACCTTTGCATTTTCTGCATGTGGCTCGTGACGGATTCCCCGTCCTTCATCATGGTTGTTATCATGGAGCAGATGATTTCATACCTCTCTTGTCTTGCACTTTGATGGTATCTTTCCATCAAATCTTGGTGCATTTCATAAGGGTAGAAATCCTCATAAGACTTTTGGAGTTCTGCTGTCATCGTGGCCATCATGATGCAAGCCACTTTCGTAGAATCCCTTTCATGTGCTCGAAATTCAGCGATCTCCTGAGGAGTTGCAGTGGTCTCATCAATCTCCTTAAGCTCTTTGTCAAGGACATATTCTTTGTCCTCGTAGCGGGTAATCATCCTGATGTTTCTGATCCACTCATTGAAGTTGGATACATCAAAGGTGACTTTCCCACACAAGTTCATAAGGGTAAAGGAGCCATTAGGATTAGAGCCAGAAGCATTGTTGAAAGACATCTAAAGAAGAGAGAACAAGATTAGTTTAGATATAAGAGAGTCCTTAATAAAACACCCAAATGTAATATTAAGGCTAGGATCCAATCACAATATAATATAACTTAGAAGAGGTATGCCGTAATCTAAGCTATATCATATTTGAAAGGTAGGTGAATGACGATTCACCAATTTCCACCATGAAAACCGCAATATTTAAGTATTAGGTTTTTTTTTGAATGGTTCTTAGAAATTCCTAGATTCTTTGAGATTCAATGAACTTTTCAAAGGCATGTTTCAATCTCGAGTGTGCCCTCCAAGATTTGTGACTGGGATACCGAGGATCACAAAACGAGGTGTGAAGTAACCATGCAAATCACTTGGTACCCTTAAAGTTTATCACTCAATCGATGTGCCGGTTAACCACACACGCTCCATCGATACTATAATAAACCCTAAGTGACCCTTTACCTACCTTGTTAAGTCCAAGTTAGTGTGCCGGTTAACCACACACGCTCCACCAACGACTTAATCAAAGTGTAAAGTGTAATTTCATGGAATAGCACCTTATTCACATTTTTCCTAAAGTAACTAAGATTGGGAATTTAATAAAACATTTAGTTACTTTATAATATTCATTATACTTTGAATGAGAATTAATAAGTCCTTGTCTTACCCGTTCGGCTAACGACCCTCCACCGATCAAGCAAGCGGTGGGTGAGAGTGGACACCCATTAAGTCACCAATTTATAGGCAACAACCTTATACCCACCTTATAGACCGGCTTCGTGAATGAGGCGTACTAGCGGTAAGACGACTTTGTTCTTATACATATATATATATATATATATATATATATATATATATATATATATATATATATATATATATATAATTATTAAATCATAATAATATAAGTATAAGGGTTGAATTTTAACTTTTAAAATTCTAGGGGTTGGAACTAAAGTTTTAATCTTAACTTTACTTGTTCCAAAACTTGAGGGCAAGTTTTGTAAACTTTCAAAACTTTTCATATCTTGTAACTCTTGTGTTCTTTTAATGGTTTTTAATCCAAGAGACTTTTGGTTTTTCCATAACTTGAGGACAAGTTAAGGACTCCATTGAAACACATTATGATCATGAATTAATCTACCACATAGGTTACAAATAATTCCTATGATCATCTAAACATCATAAGAACAAGATCATGAACATGAACACTTTCATATATCAAAATCACACTTAATCTTTGTAATTTTGATAACTAGTTGTTGTAAATGAGTTAGAAAAGACATTACACCTTCTAAAACAAGTTTTCAAGTACCAAAACAATTTAGGGTAATGTTTCTAATCCATTTCCCGCAACTGAAGTCGAAATTCTGCACTCTGTCGACCCTACTCGCCGAGTGCATAAACCTACTCGCCGAGTAGGTTGAAGATACAAGTGAACTCGACGAGTCCTCCCCATGGACTCGCCGAGTCCATCAGTCAGACAGCAAGATTTTCGACTTTCTTCAACTTTTAAGCACAAATAACAAACAAACAAGCCTAGGCTCTGATAGCACTGATGGGTTTTGAGCATTCTAACACTTCCTAAGTGTACATGCAACCCTAATAACCTTGGATCTATGATTGTCTAATTATCATGCAAAGTTGAATTCCAAGGTTATATTCCTATCTAGCATACATGGGGAACAATTTTAACTTGAATAATAGATAGAATAACTTACCTTGTTGTTTCTTGTGTTCCTTGAAACCTTGTGAGCCTAGCACCCCAAGTGTGATGCCTCAAATGCTTCACACAACACCAAATGCTCTTGGAAAGACTCTTGAGATAATACACACTTCTCAAAATCGGCCAAGCCCTCTAGTTTCCTTATTGTGTAGCCGATTTTGGTGGAGAATATGATTCTTATATAGTGTTGACACATCTAGGGTTACACCATGTAAACCCTAATGTGTCATGACTCTTCATTTCCATGACCCATGGGTTTGTAACTCCCATGGAGCATCCTATGGGTAGAACCCAACTTGATAATCCATGGAGCCTCTTAGCCCACTATACAAGATATGGATGATTTACATAATCAACTCATATATTTAATTAGTTATCCTTTGATCACTTAATTAATTCTTGATCAAACTAATCAAATAATATTATTAATATATTAGAACTTATAATATATTAATAATCTCCAAGTGTTATTCCTCTCATTTAGTCTATCCAATTGCATGGTGCCATGCAACCCAAATGGACCATGCCGGGTCGGGTCAAGTACAAGCCCGAAATAGTTATGGACTTAGACACCTTATCCAACAAAAACACCCTAGGACTTAGGAAACACATAGATTGAAGGATATGAATCACATATAATTGCATACTAAGGGTGTACGACCACTCTAAGGAGTTTACGGCCAAAATGGCATGACCAAGGGAGTTCACGGCCACGAGTTTGCGGGCTTATGTAATTTCGGCCAATGAGTTTAAAGTCACTAGAGTTTACAACTGTAAACTCATGCTATTTTGTGCATATGGGTGTTTTAATGGGTTTTCAAGCATTAAGGAAGGGTTCTAGGTTCATGTCCAAGCCTTAGGAAGAGTTTAAGGTCCAAATGCACCCTATTAAGCGTTTACGGCCAAGGGAGATGCTCTTGGCCGTAAACTCTTGTTGTTCTAGGGTAAAGCTTGTTTTCACGGTGTAAATCAATAGTTTTAACTAGATAGTAAGTATATAAGAGGATACTTACGGTTTTGAAGCTTAGACGAGTAGATTTCGACCTAAAGAAGTTATGGGTTCTTGATGTTATTGAGGATCTTGAAGATCTAGACCCAAAAGATGGAATTCATGGTTGAATTCAAAGGCGATTCAAGAATAAGAGATGTATTAACACATAGATGGAATGAATCACTTACATTTTTGAGGGTTTTGAAGCAAGATCCTATGATACTTGAGAGAGATTTTGAGTTTCTAGACTTGCAAATGGTAAAAGTGAGGAAAAATGGCCAAGCTTCATACTTATAGCCTAGAGTTTACGGCCACCACGAGTTTACGGCCGTAAACTCATGTGTCCTGGCCGTAAACTCCTCATTGAGGGGTTTATGGCTTGTTTGATGGTTTTGAACTTCAGTTGACACATACAAACACTTAATCTTTTGATGTACTAGGCTTAGAATGTTCAAACGGACTCTAAACAGTGCTAAATGTTAGTAGAAACAAGTCTGACCATGACTGAATTGAATGGTTGTACAAGATACAAATTTTTGGTTGTCACATCATCCTCCAGCTAGAGAGAATTTCGCCATGAAATTAGAGTTTAAGCTATTAAGTAGTTACAAATAAATTAAGCGAAAAGATGAGTATATTTCACTTTCATTTGATCCTCACGCTCCCAAGTGAATTCAGGTCCTCGCTTAGCACTCCAGCGAAGCTTCACTATCGGGAGACGACTTTGCTTCGTTTGCTTGACCTCTCGGTCCATGATCCATATAGGTTCTTCCATGAAGTTGAGGCTCTCGTTGATCTCGATCTCGTCGAGTGGGATCACAAGAGTCTCGTCGGATAGGCACTTTTTCAAGATCGAGAGGTGGAACGTAGAATATACGTTACTAAGTTCACGAAGTAGTTTGAGTTTGTAAGCTACAAGGCCGATTATGGAGATGATTTTGAAAGGCCCTATGTGTCTTGGATTTAGCATTACCAAAGTGTATCAAGCCCTTCCAGGGTGAGACTTTCAAAAGAACGTGGTCTCCCACCTGGAATTCCAAAGGTTTCCTTCTCTTGTCAGCGTAGCTTTTCTGTTGGTCTCTAGAGGCTTTCAATCGTTCACGAATGTGAACAATCTTCTATGCCGTTTCCCGAATGATCTCCGGACTTGTGAGAGTGTTGCCAGGAACTCGTCCTTTACCTAATTGTGTCTCACCCACCTCAGCCAAGCACAGAGGGGATCTGCACTTCTGGCCATAAAGGGCTTCGAATGGAGCAACGTTTATGCTTGTGTGATAACTATTGTTGTAGGAAAACTCGGCAAGGGGTAAATGAGTATCCCATGCCTTCCCAAAATCAATCACACAGGCTCACAACATATCTTCCAGGGATTGGATAGTTCTCTCACTTTGTTCGTCGGTCTGTTGATGGTAGGTTGTACTCATGTCCAGCCTCGTTCAAAGGGAAGTTTGTAGCGACTGCCAGAACCTTTAAGTGAACCTACTATCTCTATTGGAGATAATGGATATTGGAACGCCATGCAGCCATATAATCTCCATAATGTATGCTTTTGTAAGTTTCTCAATCTTGTCAGTCTCCTTGATGGGAAGGAAGTGTGCGGACTAACGATACTTGATTATGACAAATTCGCCTGTTGTCGTGTTTTCAGGCGTCGACTTGTTAAAGGTAAGGTGTGGGGTGTCACCCCATATGTATCTATACATAAACTATCGCTCTCCCTCCAGGAGACTGGTTATTACTATAGGCTATGGTTGTGCACTCGAGAGGTGTCAACCGACATGTCTCACTAGCATCGTTAATTGAGTTTACGCGAATATTGTATTATGTTATGTGTAATGCTTTCCGTATATGTTTTATGTTTGAAAAGTCCAACAAGTATGTGTGTGAATCTACGAGGCCCAACAGACATGTAGAATGACCACTATGGCCCAATAAACATGTAATGTATAGTCTAGGGCCAATAAGCGTCTAAATGGACCACTAAGAAGGAATAAACATGTAATGTTTAATCCAGGCACAATAAGCATGTAAATGGGCCACTAAGGCCTGATAACATGAATTGTAAGTATTAGGCCCAGTAGACATGCAATCGATGAATTTAGTTCGTTTGTTATTGCATTGTTTGTTTTAGCTTGGTTGTTTTCTAAGTTGGCATAAAAAGCCCACCTTGTGTGATGGTGACCCGTTCTGGCCCATTAAGCCACAAAATTACAACTTAGGCATATTTTTGATGAAATTGACACCATAGGTCCTTCAAGGACAAAAATTTACCTTTATGGGCTCATTTCAAATAAAATGACATTTTTAGTCCATGTTGGTTAAAAATAACATTTTCGGTCCAATATCATGAAAATTGACATCTTCGGCCCCATTGTATATAAATTGACATTTTTGGGCCAAGTATGTATATAAATTAATGTTTTCGGCCAATAAAAAGTTACATTTTCAGCCCGTTTTAGAGAAAAATGACATTTTCGGCCCAAATTTTGTGAAAATAACATTTTAGGCTAAAATCCAAATAAAGTGAAAATTTCAGCCCATAAAACTTTAAATTTACATTTTTGGCTCAGAATTGTGTTAAATGACAATTTAATCCATAAAACTCATAAATTTACCAATTTAGCCCAATGAAACCGTGAAGGCCTATATTAAGGGTCGTTACGCGAAACTTAACACTTTTGGCCCTTTTTAAAACTATGATTTCATAATGACCCATTTTATATAAATATGATTTTTTAGTCCTAGTAAAACCGTAAGTATCATAAAAATTCCATTCTTTTTTTTTATTTATCAAAAATGGTCCCTTTACAAGATCTAGTTTAGTCTTTCAACATCGTTAACATGTATAATACTTTCATCTTCAAGGTAAGTTATACAAAGTGGTTTAGTTCACAAATATCATCATGTTTTTGTTAGAGATTTCGAGATTTATGGGTTTCATCACAAAATCACAACACGTAACATAGAAAACACACATAAACATGCACAAATACATGGATCTAGCACATAAGGAAGTTGTATCCTCCCCAAAAACGTAGTAAAACCGAAAAATAAGGGGTATGAACTCACATTGCTTTGATGTTTTCGGTTTTTGGTGATGAGATGAGGAGATCTCGGCCCTGGATGTGTTCTTGAGATGATTTTCGAGCTCTAAGGTGCTCTAAGAGCATATATCATAAAATAATATGGGTTAAGAAGAGATTTAAGGTGTAAACTGGAAGTTAAACTTTGGAGTCTAACCAAAAACTTACCAAAAGTGAAGTGCTTTGATGAAGAGATCTTGGTGCACCCTTGAAATTCACAAAAATTAGAAGGATGAAAGAGGAGATTTTCTTATGCTAGAGAGGAAAAAGTGAGAGAGTTCTTGAGTTTGAAGATGAAAAGTGAGGGTGGTGATGAATGCCCTATGGCCGACAGTTAAAATGAAGAGAGAAGAGAGAGGGAAAATGTTGAGGTGATGTTGCATGGGTGTATGAGTTGTCGTTGTTATTGGTTTGAACTTAAATCAAGAGTTTGGATTCAAAACCAAATAAAATACATCTCATATGCATTGAACTGAAATCAAGAGTTTGGATTCAAATGGATGGTTTAGATTAAAAACAAAGTATGATTTTCACTTAGAGTACATTCTTTACTGTTGGATTAGTGTCTAAGCCCGTAACTATATTTGGTAACTACTTGACCCGATTGTGCATGGTCCTTTTGGGTTGCCTTTACCAAAGCAACATGATAGGATGATTTATAAATAAAGAGGTTTTTATGATTTCTTAATATATTATATGATTAATATATTAAAAGGAGAAATCATATAGTTTAATTAATATTAGACAATAATTATTTAAGAATTAATTTTGTGGCTAAAATAGATTAATTAAATAAAGTGGGGTTGTAACTGTCAATTGTGTGATAGTTGGTTTTGGGTTGTGGATCCTTATGGATTATAGGGTGGACGAAATTAAGGTATATGGACACCTTGAATTCGTCCAAGCCTTATTCTAGAAGGATCCTTGGACTGTTTAAGGACTAAGTTATCCAATTAGGGTTTCAGGCAGTAACCCTAGCAACTCAACTATTTGAAGACCCTAACAGCTACAGAAATCGGCTACCAGAAACCCTAAGGAGTTCCTAGAGTCGATTTTCTGCCCACAACCTCTGTCCAAATCATTCTCTTGCTTCTTGGTATTTGTAAGCCATTAGAGGAGTGACATTTGTGACTATATGCTCCAAGGATAACAAGATTCAAGCTTTCAAGAAGACGTAATCATCTAGATCTACTTTGTTATGTCAATTTCGAATTGTATACCATAGATATAGGGTTTGCAAGTCTTGGATGAAAAGCATGTTCATTAGAGAAACCTAGATCCAAGCATTAGGATTTGCATGTATACATAGGAATGTTCTTATGGCTCAAACTCATCAGTGGTATTAGAGGATTGATTGGCTTCTATTGAATTCGATGCTTTCTGTTTTGATTCTTGCTTAAAAATTGTTTTTCTTGCTCTCTACCTGATAAACTCGGCGAGTCCCATTGTGGACTCGACGAGTAGGATGAAGTTGACGAGTCCATAAGGGGACTTGGCGAGTCTGAGCGTTAGACAGAGGAAATTTTGGGATTTCTTGTTGTTTTGCTTAAGGATAATTACCTAAATTGTTTTAGTTTACTAAAATCCAAATTTTATTAACTTTTTATCAATATCCTCATCAAAACAAAATATAATTACCAATTGTTTAAATAATAATTTCCTTATTTGATAATAATTAAATATTTAAATTAATTGTTGAATTATCTTACAAGTAATATTGACTAGGTCAAATTTAGATAATTAATAAATTAAATGCTTAATTGAAAATTATTTGCTATTTGATCTTTGTGTTTTGAAAAAAGTTCAAAACTTGTCGTCAAGTTTTCTAATTTAAATGTTATGATGAAAATGTTTAATTTGAACTATTTAAATTTCTAACCTTAGAATTTTACAAGTTTAAAATTCAACCTTATACTTTATAGTATTATAAGATTAATTATATATATATATATATATATATATATATATATATATATATATATGTAACAACCCGATATTTCAACCCTTTGTAATGACCTAAAAAGTCAAGTATTGTAACCACCTTGGAGTTAATAAAATTAACTTTGATAATAAAATGCTCAAAAAGTATCTATTTAAATTCCTACTATGTTTAATATCATTAAACCGGGATCGTACGTAAGAAGGATGCCCAAATCCGGCTTCGTATATTGAAGTTAAGATTTTTCCAAGTTCGGTTTAGCAGCAGACAGTTAAAAACTCGAATCGGAGATCGAGCGACTTTTGGCCGGAATGACCTAAACGAGAATCGAAGGTCTCGACAATGATACTTCAGCGGTAAAAAGTCTGGCAAAAACCGACATCAGATAAAGAAGTTATGAATTTTTAAAGAAATTCCTTAATCACATCATTTTAATAAATAAATAATAAAAATAATTTCATAAATTGCCAACGGAGTCTAAACGAAAGTTGTAGAGCATAGTCTCACCTATGCGTGGATATAAAGACCATCGAAAACGGAGTTCGTATGAAGAAGATATGATTTTTTTGAAGTTTATTAAATAAATTTAAATCAAAATTCTAGTAATATCCGAAGGAGGAGTCAGCGTCCTCATCCGGGTTACGCGCTGCGTAGCCTCGTACGCCCCGCGTACGCGAGGGCCTTGGTCTCGGTCCGTCCATGTCGCCCCTATGCGAGCCTATGCGAATCCGTCCCATCCGAGCTCCGGGGCAGTCGAGGACTCGCTCATGCATGACGCACGGGTACGCGCTGCGTACGCCCGTACGCCCCGCGTACCGAGGCCTCTCAGCCCCTATAAAAGGGATGTGAGGGTTTCCAGAAAATTTGCTCATTTCCTCTCATTTCTCTTGCGTTTTGCCTCGTTTTCCATGCCCGCACTACCCTGAAGCCCTGGTCATTTTGCTCAGGTCCCGAAGGTCGATTTTTCTCCCGAGATTCCCGAGAATCCCGAGAAAAATCTGTTTCCCGAGACGAAACTCTGCCCGATTTTCCATCTCGCTATCTTCAAACTTTCAAGCGAGGTCATACCCCCTTCAACACACTTTAAATACATTTTAAATGCTTTTATACTCTTTTAGGGTTTTGCAATACAAGTAAACATACGGTTATTATCGTGTAATTCATAAAATTTCACATACTCGTTTTTATCAAATGAATCACTTATGATTTAGTACTACTATGTGAAAGCACTTGTCATACTTTGCATGCACTAGATTTATACAAAGTATTTAGTAATTCCAAAGTATCCTTCGTTGCTAAACCGTTTTATACATTCTAAAAACTTATGATTTATGTTTTGTCAAACATTGTGAAAAAGGATAAACTTTGCATACAAAACTATTACTTTAATACAGAATTAGTTGAGAATCCATGAGACATGTACATCTTCAAATACTGCCTTTTTATTAGAAGGTATCCCTACAAGTCTTGTCTATAACGAGAGTCTCCCGTTCGGAGAACGTGTCAAATGTGTATAGATCTATACGGGAAGTCATAATCCCGCGCCCTGACTGTTAGCTACAGTCCTTCCTTTGGGGTGACAGTTTGTCATAACGCTACGACGCCTGAAGAACGTTGCTACAGGCATATTATGTTTAGTATGGTTATAAAACTCATCGGATACACAACTATTATAGTACTTCTGATTGATGAACGAGTAGCTATTAAAACTATTCTTTATCTAACAAACTGAAATCTTCCGATAGGTTTATTATATAAATCTATGTTTAAAATCTTCTAAAGCATGTGGATTGCTTCCAATTTTTAGTCTTGGACATTAAACAAACTACCATTATAGGAAAATATGGGATTTTCTCGTATACAAACCAAACAACTATTAGGAAAATAAGGGATTTTCTTGGTTCAACTACCTACATTTTTCAACACAAATACTCTCATGCACTACATACTTTTATAAGAAAATAAGGGATTTTCTTGGAAAATATACACTCATTTTGGAATGGCATTCAATGTTTCTAAATCACTTATGAACTCACCAACTTAATTGTTGACACTTTTGCTTTGAAATAACTTGTATTCTCAGGGAACCGTTAAGCAGGTTTGGAAATCAACTTTTGGGGATTAACGCGCTGGCGTTAATTACTTCTTTTGAAAGATGTTTATGCATTTATCTTTTGAGCATGTAATGAATACAATGATGTAAACATTTTTATAACCTTTATATATGTATGGTGGTGTGTACTTTCCTTTCTATGAACTGTTATGATACTGAATATGACGTCCTCCGCCCCCGAACGTTTCCGCCGTTCTGGTTTGTGGGTGTAACAGACAAAACATTTCATTTCATACAAACATTTTCATTTAATACTTATGAAACTCACCAGCTTAAATGCTGATCTACTCTTTATAAATTACTTGTATGTCCCAGGGATTCAGTAATTTCAGGTACTAAAATGCTTTTGAAGAAGAGATGCTGTGGCGCCAGTTTAATCTCATATTTTGACATCATATTGTAAATGGTTTTGAACATGTAACTTTTGACAAATGTAAACTTTCAATTATATATATGATGGTGGTATTGCTTTCTTTACTATGTATTCAATTGGTATCAGAGCAATGTTTATAGTGAACTAAGTATATCGAACCACATAAGATATACAAACTATAAATGCTTAAGGGACTAATACCCTCTGACAAAACATTTTTCTTTTGTTTTACGCTTGAGCAGCATTACGTTTAACTTAAATTGTTAGTTCATTTAAGTACAAATACATGCATACAACAAATTATTTTCATGATTTTAACTATACGACAAGTATTTAGACAAGTTGACACTACGATTAAAACTCGATATATATATATAATCAGATTTGGGACAAATATAGCGTGATCAACTATATTTGTCCGAGATCGGACCAATATATATCGAGGATTGCTCGTAGTAAGCAACAAGTCAAAACTTACGAAACCGTCACAAGAATCAAACACAAGAATTTAAATACTATAAGAGAATTTGCTACATAAACTAGTTTAACTTACATGTTTTGCATGTTTTAACTTTATTCAATTCTTATAACCCTACTTCTCGTACAGTCAAATGGCTGGATTTCACCACCCTGGCGACCCCGACTTTCCCAACCAAGGCAATGGAGGATGGTTCGAAGATGATCCCGAAGAGGATGAGGAACCCATAGAAGTGGATGATGACTCCGGTACCGACTCAGAGCCGAAAGTGATCAACCCACCACCGGTACAACCTCCCGTCTTCGTAAGGAACTTTCAAGGACCGACTCCCGTCTGGGGAAGTCACCTCCACCATTGGAGCCAACAACAAAACCTACGCCCTCCCTACAGCATGTGTCGGGACTTCTACGATGTCCGAGGTGGAGGTTCGACTGATCGGGCACTCCCAGTAATGGTGGGTAAGCTAGCCAATCAGTCTTATCAATCCGGAGTTCAAGCTAGCCGGCTTTAGGATGTCAACGTGCAAGTACAGGTTCACTCTTCCGACATCCGTAGGATGGACAGAATGCAAGACAATGCTCAACTCCAAACCGAGGCATTCCAAGCGCAAATGATTGCAGTCGTCGCCGAATTAAGGGAACAACAAGCCGCTTTTGATCGGCGTCTAATGGAGTCAAAGCAATCGGATGCGGAGTCAAGCTCCAAGTGCAACCTATGTCGCAAGTAGTGCTTGCAAGAATCTCAAATTTTGTTATAAGTTAGGACCTCGGCTAAAAGTCTTTAAATTTCTCAAACTTTGTAACCGGAGACCCTTATAGGGGTCAATTTTTCATGATCGTTGTATCAACTATTATATTAATATAAGTGGCACTATTATTACTACGTTGAGTATTTCATTAAATCCTTGGAAAGTCATTGAGAAAACCAAATGATTGATTCATGTTTTCAGTGTTACAAATAACTTTCATTCTACTATTTTAAGACTCATACTATCATTTGTTGTCGAGCTATAGCAATTTGGTTCATAAGACACATTTAGTTTCTATAACTAAGTGATTCTTATGATTATCTTTTCAACCTATAGTTGAAGGATGCCTCCGCGTAGGAATCCAAGGTGAAACAACGGTGGGGAGGCACCTATACCACCACCACCTCCACCACCCTCAATTTGATGTTGTCATGTTCCAAGCAGCAATCACCGCAGCGGTAGCAGCTGCCATGTCACAGATCAATAACTCGAGTACTACTGGCTCGGGAACTGGCACACACCTATCCAATCATGGTGAGAGTCATGTGCAACCCCGAGAACGCACCTATAAGGACATTACTAATGCCAAACCCCGGATGTTTTATGGAACTGGTGGTGTGATAGCTCTGAGGCAGTGGATTGAAAGGACATAATCAGTCTTTGAAATCTGCTCCTGTCCCGAGCATAGCTAAGTCAAATTTACAACTTTCACCCTTATTGATAGAGCTTTAACTTGGTGGAATGGCCACGTTAAGGTACTTACCCTTATAGTGGCAAACTCCATAAGCTGGGAGACCTTAAAGTTCATGCTGATGAGAGAATATTGTCCATGAGGAGAGATTCAAAAACTTGAGCATGAACTCTGGACTCTTGGAATGCTTGGTAACGACATCGCGACTTATACCAACAGGTTCTGCGATCTGGCAATCCTTTGCCCAGATATGACTGCTCCTGAGAGAAAGAAAATAGAGAGATACATTTGAAGACTGTCACCCCAAATTAGGTGCAGCGTGTTAGCTTCAAAACCTGACACCTTTGAAAGTGCCAAGGAATTGGAACAATCTCTTGTTGATTATGGAGGTCATCAGAACTCAACGGTTGCTACACCAGAACCGCAAAAGTGAAACAACAACAACAACAACGACAATAACAAAATGAGGGTCTGGAATAAAGGGAAGGGTGGTTCTTCCCAAGAATCCACGAAGAAACAACTGGTCTCAGTGAATGCTGCCACTGTACCTACTACAGTCCCTACAAATCCCTACCCAACAAAGACTTATGGGGGAAATCCTCCAAAGTGCACCAAATGCACTTACCACCATCATGGACCTTGTCGGGAAATGTAGTGCTCCAACTGCAACAGAAAGGGACACACTGTCTGTTTCTGCAAGGATCCCGCAAAGCCGATCACTCAAGTTCCCAACGCGGGTGTAGGCTAGACTTGCTACGGTTGTGGCGAGGTGGGCCACTACAAGAGGAACTGCCCAAAGGCAGCAAATATCTGCGGGATGGGACGAGTTTAGCTATAGGCCACGATGAAGCCGTAGCTGATCCGACTGTAGTTGTCGGTACGTTCCTTCTAGATAATTCATATGCATACATATTATTCGATAGTGGAGCGGTGAGAAGCTTCGTGAGTCAAAACTTTATTCCCTTACTTAAACCTAAACCTAGCAAGTTAGAAAAATCATTTACGGTAGAGATGGCCAATGGAAAAACCAAAAGCACTAACTGCATATACATGGACTGTACGTTAACTTTAGACGGTCATTTTTTGCCAATCAATCTCATGCCGGTCCAAATCAAAAGTTTCGACGTCACAGACGGCATGAATTGGTTGATACTTCTTCGCGCCGACATCATGTGCTTTGAGAAAGCAGTTCGTCTTAATCTCCCTAACAATGAAACATTAGTTATCTACGGCGACAAATCAAGTACAAACCTTCATATCATTTCGTGCATCCAAGCTCGAAAGTGTTTATGGAAGGATTGTCGAGCATTCCTAGCGCACATCGTCGATACAAGTCAGGAACTGAATGACATCAAGAACATTCCAGAAGTAATGTGACTTTCCCGATATCTTTCCAGAAGAACTACCTGGATTACCACCACAACGCCAAGTCGAGTTTAGAATCGACTTAGTTCCAAGGGCTACCCCAGTAGCGAGGTCGCCTTATCGTCTCGCACCAGCAGAGATGCAGGAACTTTCCAGTCAAATTAATGAACTCCTTCAAAAAGGATTCATATGACCAAGTTTCTCACCTTGGGGAGCACCGGTCTTGTTCGTAAAGAAGAAAGACGGATCGTTCCGTATGTGCATTGACTATAGAGAACTGAAGAAGCTTACTGTAAAAAATTGCTATCCTGTACCTCGTATTGACGACCTATTTGACCAACTACAGGGAGCAAACTACTTCTCAAAGATATATCTACGATCTGGATATCACCAATTACGAGTACTAGAAGGGGATATTCCCAAGACAGCTTTCCGAACTCGTTATGGACACTACGGATTTGTAGTGATGCCGTTCGGATTAACCAATGCACCAGTAGTATTTATGGACCTAATGAATAGGGTATGTCGTCCTTACATGGATCAGTTCGTCATCGTCTTATCGATGATATACTTATCTACTCCCGAAGTAAGGAAGAGCATAGTCAGCACCTACGAAAAGTCCTAGAAACGCTGCGATCGGAGAAACTCTATGTGAAGTTCTCTAAATGCGAATTTTGGATTCGAAGAGTCGAATTTTTGGGCCACGTTGTTAGCGAGAAAGGGATACACGTGGACTCCTCCAAAATTAAGGCCATTGAGAACTGGTCGGCACCAACGACACCTACAGAAATTCGTCAATTTCTAGGTCTCGCCGGCTACTATCGCAGATTCATAAAGAACTTCTCTAGCATTGCGAAACCTCTTACTACATCAACCCAGAAAGGCATGTCCTTTGACTGGGAAGCGAAACAAGAAAAGGCGTTCCAAACGTTGAAACAGGCCTTGTGCACCACACCGATACTATCCCTCCCCGAAGGGATAGAAGATTTCGTAGTGTATTGCGATGCCTCAAACCAAGGACTTGGTTGTCTTCTTATGCAGAGAGGGACGGTTATCGCTTATGCCTCCCGACAGCTTAAGACGCACGAAGTGAGCTATACGACCCACGACCTTGAGTTAGGAGCAGTAGTATTTGCTCTAAAGATCTGGAGACACTACTTATACGGAACAAAGAGTATTATTTTCACCGATCACAAGAGCCTTCAACACATTTTTAACCAGAAGGAACTCAACATGCGACAACGACGATGGGTTGAGTTACTCAATGACTACGAATGTGAAATTCATTATCATCCTGGCAAGGCCAACGTGGTGGCTGACGCCCTCAGTCGAAAGGAATACACTGGTTGGAGGGTCAAATCTATGACTATGACTATCTATTCCCACTTATCCACACAAATTAAGGAGGCACAAATAGAAGCTTTGCAACCTGAAAATGTGGCGGGTGAATCCCTGCGAGGAATGGAAAAGAATCTAGAAGTCAAGGGTGGCGGAGCATATTATCTCATGGACCAAATATGGACACCAAAACATGGTGGTTTAAGAGACGTAGTCATGACCGAAGCACACAACACAAGGTACTCCGTTCACCCAGGTTCAGATAAAATGTATGTGGATCTTAAGAAACTGTACTGGTGGCCTAACATGAAAGCAGAAATTGCTACCTTTGTAAGTAAATGCCTTACTTGTGCAAAGCTTAACGTTAAGTATCAAAAACCATTAGGATTACTACAACAACTGAGATACCATAATGGAAATGGGAATGGATTACCATGGACTTAATAACCAAGTTGCCCAAGACGACGGGTGGACTTGATACCATATGGGTCATCGCCGACAGATTGACCAAATCCGCGCATTTCCTACCCATCAAGGAGACAGACAAAATGGAAAAGCTTACAAGAACTTACATAAGGGAAGTAGTGCGACTGCACAGTGTTCCGATATCCATTATCTCCGATAGAGATAGTAGGTTCACTTCAAGATTCTGGCAGTCACTACAAAGTTCCCTGGGGACTAGGCTACCCATGAGTACAGCTACCACCCACAAACAGACGGGCAAAGTGAGAGAATGATACAAACCTTGGAAGATATGTTGAGAGCCTGTGTGATTGACTTTGGAAAGGCATGGGATATCCATTTACCCCTTGTTGAATTTTCATAGAACAATAGTTATCATACAAGCATAAAGGCTGCTCTGTTTGAAGCCCTCTATGGTCGAAATTGCAGATCCCCTCTCTGCTGGACTGAAGTTGGCGATACCCAGTTAGCTAGAGGACGAGTTCCTGAAAGCACTCTCACCAGTCCAGAAATCATACGAGAAACAACAGAGAAGATCGTTCAAATTCGTGAACGGTTGAAAGCTTCCAGAGACCGACAGAAAAGCTATGCTGACCACAGGAGGAAACCTTTGGAATTCCAGGTAGGAGTCCACGTTTTATTGAAGGTCTCACCGTGGAAGGGTTTAATACGCTTTGGGAAGCATGGGAAACTAAATCCAAGATACATAGGGCCTTTCGAGATTCTTCCTAGAATCGGCCCTATGGCTTACAAACTTAACCTACTTCGTGAACTTAGTAACATACATCCAACCTTCCATGTCTCGAACTTGAAAAAGTTTATGTCCGATGAGACTCTTGTGATTCCACTCGACGAGATCGAGGTCAACGAGAGCCTCAACTTGGTGGAAGAACCGGTAGAAATCATGGACCGAGAGGTTAAGCAAACAAAACAAAGTCGCATACCCATCGTGAAGGTTCACTAGAACGCCAAGCGCGGACCTGAATTCACATGGGAACGCGAAGATCAGATGAAACAAAAGTACCCTCATCTCTTTCTATGAACCAGTAGTATCTTTACTACTTTAAATTTTGGGATGAAATTCCCTCTAACAGGGGGATGATGTGACAACCCGATATATCAACTCTTTGTGATGACCTAAAAAGTCAAGTATTGTAACCACTTGTGAGTTAATGAAATTAACTTTGATAATAATATGTCCAAAGAGTTTCTATTTAAATTCCTACTATGTTTAATATCATTAAACCATGATCGTACGTAAAAAGAAAGCCCAAATCCGACTTCGTATATGGAAGTTATGATTTTTCCAAGTTCGGCATAGCAGCAGACAGCTAAAAACTCGAATCGGAGATCGAGCGACTTTTGGCCGGAATTACCTAAACGAGAATCGAAGGTCTCAATAATGGTAATTCAACGGTAAAAAGTCTGGCAAAAACCAACGTCAACTAAAGAAGTTATGAATTTATAAAGAAATTCTTTAAACACGACCCTTTTAAAAATAAACAATAAAAATAATTTCAAAATTTGCCGACGGAGTCTAAACGAAAGTTGTAGAGCGTAGTCTCACCTACGTGTGGATATAAAGACCATCGAAAACGGAATTCGTATGAAGAAGATATGAATTTTTGAAGTTTATTAATTAAATTAAATATAAATTTAATTATAAACTCTTGGTAATATCCGAAGAGGAGTCAGCATATAGGACCGAAGTACGCCCTGCGTACCTTCGTACGCCCCGCGTACTCAAGGCCAAGGCCTCGGATCGTCCACGTCCCGGTCTATGCGAAGTAGCCTTGTCCCATCCGAAGTCCAAGGCAGTCGAGGACTCGGTTATGCATGACGTACGCGTACGCCCCACGTACCCTCGTACGCCCTGCGTACCGAGGCGGTTCTAGCCCCTGTAAAAGGGATGCGAGGGTTCCGAAGAAGGGGCTCCATTTCTCTCATTTCCTTTGCGTTCTTGCCTCGTTTTTCGTGCCCGTGCTAACCCAAAGCGCTGCTCATTTTGCTCAAGTCCCGGCGGTCGTTTTTACTCCCGAGATTCCCGAGAATCCCGAGAAAAATCCGTTTCCCGAGACGAAACTCTGCCCGGTTTCCACCTCGCTTTCTTCAAACTTTCAAGTGAGTTCATACCCCTTAATTAACCTTTTAAATGCTCTATAAATGCTTTCTATGCTTTCAAGGGGGGGAATACAAGTAAAACACGCGAGTAACATCGTGTGTTATATAAAGAATTTTTATATGCTTTTATATAACCAAATCATATGTGATTTATAAACTTTATAAGGAAATTTTCGTATATAAAATATGTTACAATAGCATTCTATCTTTTGAAATATAAATTGTTGTAATGCATGTATAAACTAAACATTTTCTTAGATTATAGGTATACTTGTCTATCTCAGGCTCTACAAAAATCTATACTTCCATAACAAGTGATTCCTTTTCTAGGTATTTCTAAACAAACGAGACAGACTTTTAGAAAACTATAATAGGTATAGTTTTACGAGGATATTGCTAACGTTTACATACTAGAAACGCGATTTTCAAGAAATCACTTTTATATACAAGAACAAACGAACATTTTTAACATGTAAATATGTTTTTATACCACGGTTTGTGAGACATTAACTTCACGTACGTTCGAGTACACATTTCAAGTAATGTATTATATACCAGAATCCATTGGAGGGGGGAGCATGGTGTTTTTGTATAGATCTATACGGGCTTGACAACCCGCGCCTTGACTGTTAGCTACAGTCCATCATTTGGGGTGACAAACGTCATAACATTCCAACGCCTGAAGAACGTTGTGTATAGGCATTCCGAGTCAATAGTATGGTTATAAAACTCACATGGGGTATTAAAAATGCATTGATTTACGAGATTTTCAAACATATTGGTTATTTTTCACTTACATACATTTTTAGAAACAAACATTGGTCTTGAGAGAAGGCTAGTTTTATACTACTAGAAAATATAGGATTTTCTAGAAACAAACAAACAAGGACAAAACATTTCATTTCATACAAACATTGTCATTTAATACTTATGAAACTCAGCAGCTTAAATGCTGATCTACTCTTTCAAAATTACTTATATGTCCCAGGGATTCGGTAATTTCAGGTACTAATATGCTTTTGAAGAAGAGATGTTGCGGTGCCAGTTTAATCTCATATTTTGACATCATATTGTAATTGGTTTTGAACATGTAACTTTTTACAAATGTAAACTTTCAATTATATATATGATGGTGGTATTTCTTTCTTTACTATGTATTCAATTGTTACGTTACCACATGAGGTCATCCACCCCCGAACGTTTCCGCCGTTCAGGTTTCGGGGTGTTAAACATTCTTGGCCCAAGCCCAAAAGAAAGGAAGGGTTGACTTTTTGTATGCCACACCATTTTTGTTTGTGGGATAACTAAGCATTACAATTCAAACATCCATGCACTTCTCATATTTCCATGCAATTTCACTCTCTCCTCTCCTCTCTCTTTTGCTCTTGGCCGAAGACACAAAGAAACACACACACCTCACAAAAATTCTCTCTAAATCACTTAAGACACGTCTCTTCTTCTTCATCTAGAAATCTCGAATTTTGCTTGTGATTCAAGAGGTTTTCATCAAGTAGTTCACATCTTTCGTAAGTTATCTCTTTGATTCATAACATATCTTTTTCATTTTACCAAGAATCTTCCTTATGTCATACAAAACTTGTGATCTTGCACCTTAGAAACATCTAAGTTCGAGATCCTCCAAGAAAGGTTGCTAGGATCGAATTCTTCTTCATCTTTTCCTTCAAAAACAGAAACCACACACAAGGTGAGCTTCATACCGCTTTCTTTTTGGTTTTTATGAGTTTTATGGGGGAGAATACAAGAAAATGTGTAGATCTATGTGTATATGTATGCTATGTGTGATTTGATGCATGTATGTGTGTGATTTCGTGTGTTTTGTGATGAATATGTTACCAAAAAGGTTGTAAACGTGAGATCTATGACATGAGAAAGGAAACAAACATAAACTAAGCTATCATACACTAAACAAATCAAGAATAATAGCTTATAAGGTCATGATGATCATATTCTAACATAAAACCCATGTTTGGGCTGAATTTAACAAAAATACAAAATTTGGGGTACAAATCAACAAGTCGCGGTTTCTTGAAGGTTAAAAGCGTCAAAACAGTTTCTATAAGTATTGTCCTGAACATTAGAAATTTCAAAGGACCTAAAATGTAAATTTTTAGCAGAATGGGCTAATTTTGGGCTTTTCGGCCCAATAAGCCCCAAAATGCGAAAATTATAAATTTTTGGGGCTGAAGTGAAATTTTCTGTAAAACAGGGGGTAATTAGCATGACAACATCATTTTATGGCTCAAAAATGTTTTTCAATATCAAAAGGGACCAAAAATTTAAACTTTTTGGATTTTGGGTCAAAACTATAAAAGTTGTGCAAAATGAGTTCCTAACCGTGAAACACTATTTTGGAGGAGCAGAAGCTGTCAACAAAAATAAGTTTTGGGTTAAAATCGTGTTTTCATCAAATAAATTGTACAAAAGTGTCAAGAAAAGGGTTTTAAGGACTAAAAATGAAATTGTTTTATATGAGAGGACCATAAGCGTTATTTTATGAAAGAAAGGTGGTGAAAAGGTCAAATTCTGTTTTCAAACAAATAAAATTCATTAATACAAAATACAATATCCACAGCTACCGACGAAACGGAAAACAATTACACTCCCAATAAAAAATATCGTTACAAAACGAATTGATTCGGTCTCGAATCAATAACAAAACAAAATCATCAGACCAAAGCCATTCGTTAAACACACAATAACTATGATGAGCTAACTTACAAAATTTGCGCTTGAAAGTTTCAAATCATTCTTGTTGGGCCTGGCTAACCCATTAACATGATTTTTGGGCCCAAAGGGAATATGCTTATGTGTTATTGGGCCTCCTATGACCCGATTTGATGTAAAAGGACTTTCGCTTGCTCTAATGTGCTATCGGGCCCTATTGGCCCTTTAGTACTGCTAGTAAGGTCGAGAAGTCAAATGCGACTTGGGCCAACGTGTCTTTCGCATTACCGATAGCCTTAAATAACTCACAGAAATAACGGGACTTCGTACCCCCTTTCTCCTCGGTTGTTGGGCTTATGAGAAATCAAAGTGAACAGATTCAGGGTGTTAAACAAGAGTAATCATGGTGGGTGGATTAAGTGAGTAGTAACGGTCGACGCCTTTAAGGATCATTCGTAGTCTGTAGTTATAAACTAGTCATTTTTTTATGCGTGATTATAACAACTCACAAACCCTAATTAATCCAATGCCACCCCGGGTAATCAAAAATCATTCGACGTAACGGTGTAACAATAGAGAAATCATTGTATTTTATGTATTGGGAAAACATCGGGTTTTCCTGGGAAGTTCAACATTTTCACTTGTGTGATCTATACAAAAGTTCAACAATTAAACATGTTTTGAAAAATCAACAAGCATATATTTACGGATATTCACACCCATTTTTTTTCACAATAATCTTTTCAGAAAATATCGGATTTTCTGGGTTTTAGAAACTACTCTAAATCATTTTATCATAACATTGCTTATGAACTCACCAACACTTCATATGTTGACGTTTTTCAAAAATGACTTGTATTCTCAGGTTGCAGGTAAACCGAAGAATAAGTACCAAGTAATGTTAGGGTGTTTGCTTATGATATCTATCAGACAATTTTTTGTTTTGAAGTTGTAATGACTAAAAGTATGTCTTGGATGTAAACAATATAGGTTGTATTACTTTAATGCATGGTGATGATTTATGTTATGCTTCATGTATATTCATTATGATGGTAATCAGTTTAAGTCACAACAGCCCTCGGACGTTTCCGCCGTCTGGTTCGGGGGTGTGACAGGTTGGTATCAGAGCACTATTTATAGTGAACTAGCATGTCTAACCACACATTGATATGCAACTATAAACCAAAAGAGGGACTAACACAACTCTGAACAAAATAAGTAAAACAGAACAATCAAACCTCTTTGCTTGTGTGAATTAAGAAACAGAACATAATATCTAACCAAACAAGATAATGCTAGCATCTCGGTTAAGTCAGGATTGTTCATAGTCGTATCAAGGAGTGGATGTAGCTTGATCAACTACATTTCCTCCGAGGTACAACTATCACATGTCCCGAGGAAATCGTGATGGCTAGGGAACCTAAAAACATACCCCTTTATCACCAAGAAGAGAACATCCGCTCAATCTATACAATAATTGTAGAGTCATAGGAGTAATGATAATTTATTCTTATACCTCCTCTCAGTCGCTATGGAAGGGGAGCAGCAGGGCATTCAGTTTCATCAGGTCCTAGTAGCCCACGGGAGGATAAAGGATGAGCCAGAGGTAGATCAAGCAAAGGCACACGACAATGCACTTGAAGAGGAATAGGACGAATATGCGATGGTTGATTTCGATTATGATGTGTTGGACCAGGAGCCAAACAAGGAAAAGGGCGTAGAGGAGGCGTGTAGTGAACCTTACCAGTTGGAAGCTGTGAAACACGATATTTTGAGACAATAGAATGTAACACTTCTCAAATATAGGCCAAAATTTTGCTGTCCTAAAATCATATTTGGGTTAAATAAAGTGGTAAGACTTGTATCAAGGTTTTCGTACATATAAAGAACACTAAAATCCAAGTTATAACGAAAAAGTTATGACCAATCTAAGATTCGCGGCAAAAACCGGCAATGTTAATAGACGTAAAACGCAAAATTTCGATACAATAAAATTTAGCCTTAGGTATCTAAACGAAAGTCGTAGATTTTGTTAAACCGTGATCATGCATAAAAAGAACGCCCCAATCTGACTTCGTATGAGGAAGTTAGGATTTTTCGAAGTTTTTGACCTAGTAGTAGATAGCTAAAAACTCAAAATAGAGATCGAGCGATCTATAGCCGACACAACCTAAACAAAAGTTGTAGAGCCCGACAATAGCTGTATAACGATAAAAAGTCTGACAAAATCGGACGTCGGATGAAGAAATTACGGATTTTTAACGAGAATATCGTGTCCCGACCTATTAATTAAAATATAATTAAAAATAAATTCAAAATTAGCCGATGGAGTCTAAATAAAAGTTGTAGAGTATTTTCTCACCTTCGCGTGGATATAAAGAACGTCAAAAATGGAGCTCGTATGCGAAGGTTACGGGTTTTAGAAGTTCTTGGCACGCACTTCAAAGTCTTATCCGAAGGAGTATGCCCTGCGTACCCTCGTACGCCCCGCGTACTCGTATACAAGGCTCCGGATCAACCACGTCGACAGAGCCTTCGCCCGAGGATGCGGTAAGCAGTGACGTAAACGAACGCCCCGCGTACCTTCGGAGTACGCCCCGCGTACGAAGAACGCCCAGCGTAAGTCCGAAGTACGCCCTGCGTACCGAGGACCTCCAGCCCCTATAAATAGATTGTGAGGGTGCCGGCTGTTCTCACACAAATGCTTCAATTCTCTGTCATTTTCGCCTCGTTTTTCGTGCCGACGACATCCCGACTTCCCGGTTTCATATCCAAGCCCCGACGAAAGTCCGAAGCCCCGAGATTCCCGAAAATCTCGTCACTTTCCGGTCGAGGTGCCGCCCGGGAAAATCTCATTTTCTTCAAATCACACGCCTTCATCGGTGAGTTCATACCCTTATAATCTACATTTTTAAATGTGTTATCAATGTTGTTTTAATATACACTTTTAAGGGGGGGGGGGATACAAGTAAACACACGATTATTATCGTGTGTAACTCAAAGTTTCACTAAATACTCATTTTATCAAAGTAAATCATATGTGATTCATAACCATTATATGGAATCTTTCGCACGGAAAACATAACACGATATCATTTGATATATATTGAAATTAAATATGTTGTTATACGTATACGAATCAAACAGTTTATTTATACCTTGAGTACAGGTGTTCATTTATGTCACTACAAAAAGTTACACATTTCATAACAAGTGAGCATTACACTAGGGTTACTATACAAACGAAACGAACTTTTGGAAAAACTATAATAGTTTACGACAAAGTTTTTTACATGTTAAAAACTTTTTATCAAACTGTCTTACATACTTTATGTTTCCTTTCAAACATCGTTAGAATCGTATTTCAAACAAATGTCCCCTTATACTTAAAATTGTTTTTATCAAACAAACTACTTTCCAACCATTTTATAAACTGACATCAAGTCATCACTTCTTATTATTTATTAAACTTCTCAAAGATTATACAAAACTTCTTTTATATTTTATTTGTCAAATGCACGCCTATACATGTGTGGTTATATATATATATATATATATATATATATATATATATATATATATATATATATATATATCATGTATACATATATAGACATAAAAGTTTTCTATTCAGTTGGTTCAGTACCTTTGGGTAGCAAAGTCATATTTCGATTGTACACACACATTATCAGTAACTATAATAGGTATAGTTAAGACATACTATTTACCATTCCAAGTACCAGGATTCATACAAGATTCAGTCTATTCAAGAGTCTATACAAATACATTACATATTGTGCGAAGAGATACAATCATATACAACTGAAAGGCATACAACCTTAAAACATACAATTACAAAAGCATACAACTTCAAGACATACCATTTCAAGGAATACAATTACATGAGATAGTATACTAGATATTCATAACGTTTTGTATACTACAAGTACCATATCAAGAAGGTATTTTCATATAAAAACAAATGGACATTTTCATACGTAAATCTGTTTTATACTAGGTTGTGAGACAGCTTCACGTACTTTCGAGTATGCATTATTAAGTCCTGTATTATATACCATAATCCCTTGTAGGGGGAGCGTGATACTTGTGTATAGATCTATACGGGATTGACAATCCCGCACCTAAACTGTTAGCTACAGTTAGACCGGCAGGTCTGGGGTGACAAATGTCATAACATTCCAACACCTGAAGAACGTTGTTACAGGCCGTCAGTGTCAATAGCATGGTTATAAAACTCACATGGAGTATTAAAAACACGTTGATTTACGGAGTTTTCATATACCTTAGCAATTATAACTATACACAAATCTACTATTTTATGACATGAAAACATCATGGTAGTTCATTTTGGGTCTTTAAATACTACCACCCACTTATAAACAAATATTGGATTTCTGAAACAAACATTCAAAACAGTCGAGCCTTGGTGGAAGGCTACACTTTATACTAGTAGAAAATATGGGATTTTCTAGGAGTTTCAAACGTTTACTATTACTTACAAACATATTCGTTGGTACAAACTTTCTTTCAAACAATTACATGTCTTTCTTTACAGCTTTACAAATCAAAGTCACATAAATTCTTATGAACTCACCAGCATTATTGCTGATACTCGCTTTCAAAATAACTTGTATTCCCAGGATACGGATAGACAGGTATGACTACCAGGTTCTGTGAAAACGGAGCGATCAAGACTCATCTTTTATTTTTGAATATTCATTTTTGTAGAATTATACTATGAAAGAACTCAAATGTAATTACAATTATACTATTAATGCAATGGATGATGTTGTTGCTTGTTTACTACTTTGCATTGTTGTGATACATTAAATGACGTCCTCCGCCCCAGAACGTTTCCGCCGTTCTCGGTTTTGGGGTGTCACAGAAGCGTCGTAAAATTTCTGCATGTTTCAAGGGGTGGATACAGACTACTTACGCGCTCTCGAGGAGGCAGTTATCAACCTGAAGCTTCAACTCATCATGGCCAAGGCAAGGGTTGCGCGAGCCGAGTGAAAAGTAGAGGTAATCACCCAAGAGGCGTATGAACTGGCTGAACTTCTGGTGCGCCACCTCGACGATTGAGCGTCGTCGTCATCCTTACTAATAGGACCTGCTCTACTACCTACTATATAGAACCCACCATGACTAGGGTAAGCTGTATCAGTCCTTAGTACTAGTACTATTATCTATGATGTGTACCATCAACTCTATGTTTAAGTGATTACACTACTCATAGAGCCGTTATGCTGCCGAACTTAAACCGCTTAGGAACGCTCTTTCGAGCAAAAAATTTCATGTATCAAAGTGCAAATAATATTAGTGAAAAATTTTATATGTTTACTGTGATGTTATAATCTGTTGTGTGTTACATATCCACGATTGTGTGCTAATTTGTGAAATTACTTAATTTCGTGCCATGCACCTAGATTATAGGATCACAATCTCAGAAAAAGCACAATCACTCAAAATCTTTCCGTTCCATGGCAGAAACGTGCCTCGATGACCAACCCGCGGAAACCCTGAGCCAAACCCGCTCGACTACAACTCTGTTGCTTTTCAGGCAGCGGTATCGGCTGCAGTCACTACGGCTATGGTACAAATTTACCAAGGGAACAATGGAGGGGTCAACGGACCAGGGGCTGGAAGTTCGAACAACGGGATGAATCAAGAACCTACCAACACATGCTCCTACAAGGACTTCACCAACGCCAAACCACGAACCTTTAACGGCACTAGAGGGACGATTACCCTGAAACGATGGATCGAGAAGGTGGAATCGGTGTTCGAGATATGTGAATGCCCTGAGGAGATGAAGGTGAAGTTTGCCGCATGCACTCTTGTTGACCAAGCGCTCACTTGGTGGAACGAACATGTGGAAGCCATGACACTCCCCGTAGCTAATTCCATGCCATGGACAGAGATGAATGAAATGCGGATGGCCGAATACTGCCCTCATGGAGAAATTCAGAAAATGGAACAAGAGCTGTGGAATCTCACCGTCCGAAACGCAGATATAGATGCATACATATCAAGGTTTAGTGAACTGTCTCTGCTATGCCCTGGCATGATTACCACAGAAGGAAAGAAGATCGAGCGATTAATCTGGGGACTAACCTCCCCGATCCAAGGAAACGTGATAGCTGCAAATCCCGAAACTTTCAACAGTGCCAAGAGATTGGCCAAGAAGCTGTATCACCAGAACAACAAGAAGGGTGAGAAGCCAGTGGAGGCTGAATTTAAGAAGGACAATGACAACAAAAAGGGAAAGAACAATAAGAGGAACGAACGTCAACGCTCTGAATCATCCAAGAAGCAGCAAACAGTGGAAGTTAATGTTGCAATCACTCAAGTTCCACCTGCACCACATGCTCCAGCCTCAGCTGCTCCAAGTGCCCCTATGCCTTATTCCGATAATCTTCCCAAGTGAAACAAGTGCTGTCTCCATCATAATGGAGAATGCACGGAGATGCAGTACACCAGTTGCAATCGGAAGGGCACACGACAAAGTATTGCAGAACCTACCCTCCTCAGAAGCAACAACAGGGAAACAACAACAACAATAACTGCAACAACAACAACACCGACAATGGCGGCAACAATGTAGGACCAAGCCACAACTACTATGGATGTGGAAGGACTGGGCATTTCCGTCGAAATTGCCCCAACAACAACAATCCCAGAAATGGAGGAACAGGAAGGGTGCTAACCATGGGACATGGAAAACGGTTTAGGATCCCGCTGTCGTTACCGGTACGTTACTCCTAAACCACACTTATGCGTGCATCCTATTTGATACCGGAGCGGAACAAAGTTTTGTGAGCGATAAATTTAAACATTTATTAAAACAGCAACCCCAGAAGCTCAATGAAACCTTTACGGTCGAAATGGCCAATGGGAAGGCAGAATCCACTGGGGAGATCTATATCGGATGTACCCTAACCCTAAATCAACACGTCTTTCGAATAAACTTAATGCCTGTTTCCATTAGGAGTTTTGATGTGATTATTGGCATGGACTGGTTAAGCCCCCACCATGCTGAAATTATGTGTCACGAGAAGGCCGTTCGCCTTCACCTTCCAAATCATGAAACCCTAGTTACTTACGGAGACAAACCCAGCACGAATCTTCATCTCATCCCGTGCGTCCAGGCACAGAAGCATCTACGAAAGAAAGATTTGACGTTCCTGGCGCACATAGTGGATAAATCCAATAAAGAGATTAACATTCATGACATTCTTGTAGCTTGTGAATTCCCAAACATCTTTCCTGAAGATCTTCCTGGAGTACCCCCAGAAAGACAAATTGAGTTTCGAATTAACCTGGTGCCAGAAGCTACTCCCATTGCTAAATCACCTTACAGATTGGCTCCTGCTGAGATGCAGGAACTGTCCAGCCAACTCAGTGAACTCCTGGACAAGGGATTCATCCGACCCAGTTTCTCGCCTTAGGGGAGCTCCAGTTCTCTTTGTCAAAAAGAAGGACGAATATTTTAGGATGTATATCGATTACAGGGAACTCAATAAGCTCACTATCAAAAACCGCTATCCACTCCCACGAATCGACGATTTATTTGACCAGCTCCAAGGAGCTAGTTACTTCTCTAAGATAGATATGTGATCCGGGTACCATCAACTCAAGGTCCGGGAAGAGGATATTCCCTAAACCGCTTTCCAAACTCGATACAGACATTATGAATTTGTCGTGATGCCCTTCGGTCTAACGAATTCTCCTGCCGCATTCATGGACCTAATGAATCGAATTTGCCGACCATTCCTCGACAACATTGTTACTGTTTTCATTGACGACATTCTAGTTTATTCCCGAAGCAAAGAAGAGCATGGCCAACATCTCCGACAAATCCTGGAAACCCTACGAACTGAGAAACTATATACAAAACTCTCCAAGTGTGAGTTCTGGCTCCGTAGTGTGAACTTTTTGGGTCATGTTGTGAGTCAGGAAGGAATACATGTGGATCCTTCTAAGGTCAAAACCATCGAAGGATGGGCAGTCCCAACAACACCCACATAAATTCGCCAATTCTTAGGTCTAGCAGGTTAATACAGGAGGTTCATTCAAAACTTCTCTAAGACCGCCAAGCCACTTACCTCCCTTACACAAAAGGGCGTACCCTTCAATTGGACGGACAAACAAGAAGTTGCATTCCGAACTCTGAAGCAAGCACTCTGCAGTGCCCCGGTACTATCACTACCAGAGGGAACAAAAGATTTTGTAGTCTATAGTGACGCATCAAATCAGGGTTTAGGTTGCGTTCTCATGCAGCGTGGAAAGGTGGTTGCTTACGCGTCCCGGTAGCTAAAGGCACACGAAGTAAATTATACAACTCACGGTCTAGAATTGGGAGTAGTGGTCTTCACCCTGAAGATTTGGAGGCACTACCTTTATGGTACAAAGTGCACCATTTTCACGGACCACAAGAGTCTCCAGCACATCTTGAATCAAAAAGAGCTGAATATGAGGCAATGAAGATGGGTTGAACTATTAAACGATTATGAGTGTGAAATCAAATACCACCCAGGCAAGGCTAACGTGGTAGCCGATGCTTTGAGTCGGAAAGAGTACTCTAATTGTTGTGTGAAACTCTCTCAATAACCATCCAGTCTCACCTAACCACTCAGATCAGGGCAGCACAGTCAGATGCTATGAAGGCGGAAAACAGAACAAGCAAAGCGTTACGCCGAATGGAGAAGAATCTCGAGGTGAAAGAGGGCAGAGTATATTATTTCATGAACCGTATTTGGGTCCCTAAAATTGGAGGATTTAGGGAGGTAGTCATGAATGAAGCTCACAAGACGTGATACTCCATCCATCCGGGTTCAGACAAAATGTACTTGGATATTAAACAACATTATTGGTGGCCTGACATGAAGGCAAAGATTGCCACCTATGTTAGCAAATGTCGTACTTGCGCCAAAGTAAATGTGGAATACCAGAAGCCCTCGGGGTTATTACAACAACTAGTAATTCCCGAGTGGAAATGGGAAAGGATTACTACCGATTTTGTGACCAAGCTACCCAAGTCGTCAGATGGATTCGACACTATATGGGTAATAGTCAACCGACTGACTAAATCCGCTCATTTCCTGCCAATAAAAGAATCCTACAAGATGGAGAGATTGACAAGAATATACATTCGAGAAATCGTGAGACTTCACGGAGTGCCAGTGTCTATCATCTCAGATAGAGATAGTAGGTGTTGGATAAGGTGTCTAAGTCCATAACTATTTTGGGTGTGTACTTGACCCGACCCGCCATGGTCCATTGGGGTTGCATGGCACCATGCAATTGGATAGACTAAATGAGAGAAATAACACTTGGAGATTATTAATATCTTATAAGTTCTAATATATTAATAATATTATTTGATTAGTTTGATCAAAGAATTAATTTAGAATTAATTAAGTGATCAAAGGATAACTAATTAAATATATGGGTTGATTATGTAAACCATTCATGTCTTGTATAGTGGGCTAAGAGGCTCCATGGATTATCAAGTTGGGTTCTACCCATAGGATGCTCCATGGATACTTCATGGGAGTTACAAACCCATGGGTCATGGAAATGAAGAGTCATGACACGTTAGGGTTTACATGGTGTAACCCTAGATGTGTCAACACTATATAAGAGTCCCATTCTCCACCAAAATCGGCTACACATAAGAAACTAGAGGGCTTGGCCGATTTTAAGAAGTGTGTATTATCTCAAAGGTATTTCCAAGAGCATTTGGTGTTGTGTGAAGCATTTGAGGCATCACACTTGGGGTGCTAGGCTCACAAGGTTTCAAGGGACATAAGCAACAACAAGGTAAGTTATTCTATCTTTCATTCAAGTTAAAATTGTTCCCCATGTATGCTAGATAGGAATATAACCTTGGAAATTCAACTTTGCATGGTAATTAGACAAACATAGATCCAAGGTTATTAGGGTTGCATGTACACTTAGGAAGTGTTAGAATGCTCAAAACCCATCAGTAGGTTCACTTCACGTTTATGGCAATCAGTTCAGAAAGCATTGGGAACCCATCTCGACATGAGCACTGCTTATCACCCACAAACGGATGGTCAAAGAGAACAAACCATTCAGACGCTTGAAGACATTCTTCATGCATGTGTGATAGATTTTGTGAAGTCCTGGGATACCTACTTACCCTTAGTTGAATTCTCATAGAACAACAGTTACCATTCGAGCATCAAAGTTGCTCCTTTCGAGGCACTATATGGACGTAAGTGTAGATCACTGGTGTGTTGGGCTGAGGTGGGCGACACCCAGCTAGCGAGGGAACTAGCATCAGACAAGACGTTAATGGGACCGTAGATCATACTTGAAACCACGGAAAAGATAGTTGAAATCAGATCTTGACTACAAGCATCAAGCGACCGACAGAAGAGCTATGCAGATAAACGACGAAAGCCCTTGGAGTTTCAGGTCGGGGATCGAGTGTTGTTAAAAGTTTCACCTGGAAAAGGGTTATTCGTTTTGGAAAACGGGGAAAATTGAATCCATGATACATTGGACCTTTCGAGATACTTGCCCGAATTGGTCCAGTGGCGTACCGACTGCAGCTACCGGCTGAGCTCAGCAGTGTACACCCCGTGTTCCATGTTTCCAATCTAAAGAAGTGCATATCCAATGAAACTTGCGTCATTCCCTTTGAGGAAATTGAAATCAACGAGAATATCCTGTTCGTAGATGAACCAATCGAAATCATGGACTGGGAGGTGAAGCGTCCCAAGCAAAGTCACATTCCGAATCTTGGGCCAGAATTCACGTGGGAAAGTGAAGATCAAATGAACCAGAAGTACCCTCATCTATTCTAGCATTCTCAAATCTAACTTTCAAAAGAATTTCGGGACGAAATTCCCTCTAACAGGGGGATGATGTCACTACTAGGAAATTCGATGCCTTGTAAACATTTAACAATGATAACAAATGTGAACCAACAATGTGAAAGCATGTAGGATGCTTATTCAATAACAATAGAATTTCAATCAAACACTTCATACAAGCACCGCAAATAGTCAACAAATAATTGGAAACCCTAGAAATCCCGCTTTAAGTCCATTCTGGACTAGGATTTCCTTATTTGACCCAATGGACCTATAAGCTTCCAATTTGACTATATTTGGCTTAGAACTCTTAAATGGGCTCTAATTGGACCCACTTTCATTTCTTTTAACATTTTGGGCCATATTGGGCCTAGAATGAAATAAAATACTTAAATGGACCTTATTGAGCCATTACTAACCTAATTTAGCCCTAATAGGTCATAAAAATCATTTCTTGATCTACTTTGGGCCAAAAGTTATCTAAATTATCTATAATTTGGGCTTGAGAATTTAAGGGCCCAAATTCTTTCCTTTTCCCCCTTCATTCTCGGCCCAAGCCCAAAAGAAAGGAAGGGTTGACTTTTTGCGTGCCACATCATTTTTGTTTGTGGGATAACTAAGCATTACACTTCAAACATCCATGCACTTCTCATATTTCCATGCATATGACTCTCTCCTCTCCTATCTCTTTTGGTCTCGGCCAAAGACACAAAGAAACACACACACCTTACAAAAATTCTCTCTAAATCACTTAAGACACATCTGTTCTTCTTCATCCAAAAATCTCGAATTTTGCTTGTGATTCAAGAGGTTTTCATCAAGTAGTTCACATCTTTGGTAAGTTATCTCTTTGATTCATAACACTAGGTGTGAGACCCGTGTGTTACACGGGTTGATTAAAAAAATTAAATATAAGGTGTAGAAAATAGTATTTTCTAAAGTAAAATTTTGAAATAAATATAAATGAAATGATGAATAAGTAATGCAATCTATACTAATAAAAAAATATTATCATGTTTTAAATAATCATGTTGAATATGAATGTGTAAAAAATTAAGTATTTTTTGAACTAAACTTTTGAAATAAAAACAATGAATAGAATAAACCACAAGGACCATTTATGTAATTTGTCTTAATTAATCTATACTAATAAAACTAATTAATATAAATTCATAAATGGAATTCATTAATATATTAATAAAAATAAGAATTCACAAATGGAAGGTTTACTATATACATTAATTCTCATTAATTATTATGAAGTGGCATTTAATAGGTGGAAGATGAATAAAAATAAAAAAAGAGAAATTAAATATCCTCCTACTTTTCTTCCTAATTATCTTCCTACCCATTTGAAATTATGACAAGTGTCCTAAAATATCATTAGTTTTTATCTAAATATGACACTTGTCACAATTTCTTGTGGGTAGGAAGATAAGTAGGAAGAAAAGGTAGGAGGATCCTTAATATCTCTAAAAAAAATACAAAAATGACAAGTGGAAATTTTTTTTTAAATTCTAAAAAGATGACATGTGTCAAATTCAATAAGAAGTTGACATCTAGCAAAATTATCTTTATTTATTAGGGTAGATATCTTCTTCATTTTACCAACAATCTTCCTTATCTCATAGAAAACTTGTGATCTTGCACCTTAGAAACATCTAAGTTCGAGATCCTCCAAGAAAGGTTGCTAGGATCGAATTCTTCTTCATCTTTTCCTTCAAAAACTGAAACCACACTCAAGGTGATCTTTATACCCCTTTCTTTTTGGTTTTTATGAGTTTTATGGGGGGGGGGGGAGAATACAAGAAAATGTGTAGATCTTTGTGTATATATATGCTATGTGTGTTTTGATGCATGTATGTGTGTGATTTCATGTGTTTTGTGATGAATATGTTACCAAAAAGGGTGTAAACCCGAGATCTATGACATGAGAAAGGAAACAAACATAAACTAAGCTATATTACACTAAAAAAATCAAGAATAATAGCTTATAATTTCATGATGATCATATTCTAACATAAAACCCATGTTTGGGCTTAAATTGACAAAAATACAAAATTTGGGGTACAAATCAACAAGTCACGGTTTCTTGAAGGTTAAAAGGGTCAAAACAGTTTCTATAAATATTTTCGTAAACATTAGAAATTTCAAAGGACCTAAAATGTAAATTTTTAGCTTAATGGGCTAATTTTGGGCTTTTCGGTCTAATAAGCCCCAAAATGCGAAAAATGATAAATTTTAAGGGCTGAAGTGAAATTTTCTATAAAACAGGGGGTAATTAGTATGACAAAATCATTTTATGGGTCAAAAATGTTTTCCACTATCAAAAGGGACCAAAAATGTAAACTTTTCGGATTTTAGGTCAAAACTGTAAAAGTTGTCGACAAAATAAATAACACAAAAGTGTCAAGAAAAGCGTTTTAAGGACTAAAAATGAAATTGTTTTATATGAGAGGACCAAAAGCGTTATTTTATGAAAGAAAGGTGGTGAAAAGGTCAAATTCCATTTTCAAACAAATTAAATTCATTAATACAAAATACAAGATCCACGGCTACCGATGAAATGGAAAACAATTACACTCTCAATAACAAATATCGTGACAAAACGAATTGATTCGATCTCGAATCAATAACAAAACAAAATCGTCAAACCAAAGCCATTTGAAAGGCTTAATTTAGTGGTTTGGTCTAGGCTTTACAATGTAATGATAGGGGTGTGTTGGTAATATATTTTTGTTGACTAGTTTACGGTTGTAATGAGTTTACGGCCGTCAACACCTTATGGCCGTAAACTCTTCTCGGTCATGAGGTTTATAAATAGTGGGCTCGTGAGACGTTTATAGTTGTTGATGCCCTTAGATTTCACGGCTCTTGTCAAGTTGTACCAGACGTTTATTGCTATAAAATGTGTGCAAGTTTGCTTTGTTATTTCTCTATGTTTATTATTGCTTTGTGTGGTTGTATTTGCTTTTGATCTTTGGTAGGATCCGTTATTCGGACCTTACAATTGGTATCAGAGCAAAACCGATGTCAAAGGCATTCTACAATCGATTTTGGTGCAAGTTCGTGTTTCTTCTGCAAAAGGTTTTTTCGTTTCATCAAGAAACTGAAATAATTGTGGTTTACGACCCAAGCTTACGGCCATAAGCTCAATATATGGCCGCAATCCCGTGAAAGTTCTTGGACCGTGAACTGATTTTTTTAACAGTAAACTGGAATCGAAGACCGTGTTCGTCAATCGTAAAAGCCTTGGACCGTGAATCAAAATTAAACTCTTCAATTTTTGAACCAAAAATCTTAATCGACAATTTAAAGTTTATGGTCGCAAACTCTGAGTTTACGGCCGCAAACTCTTTTTTACAACAAACTTGTTTTTGCCAGTGAACTACATTTTTATTGCAGTACATCACTTTGTGACAGTAAATCGGATTTTATTTTAATTTGAATCTTAATTAATTTTAATTAATTCTCAAAAATGGAATCTCAAAGTCAAAACCATTTTCAAGAGCTTTATGCTGTCATGGATACCACTACGCGAATTCCAAGGTTAATGTCTGCTGATGGGTTTCCCGAGTGGAAGTATATAATAGAAAAGTACATAAAGATGAAAGATTTCAAGAGATGGAAATTCATCATCAAGGATCCGATCAGAATAACCACTACAGTTATGGGGCAAGTGGTTGATAAGAAGATAGAAAACTACACCGATAAAGACTTTGAGACTATGGAAGAGCAGAAGAAGGCTTTGGCCATTTTGACCATGGCCCTGTCACCTAATATTGCTCAAGGGTTCAGAGAGTATACGTCTGCTAAAGCTTTGTGGGAAGCCCTAATTGAGGTGTATGAAGGGAACGAAGACATGCGAGAGAGTCGCCAGGACATGATGCGACAACGATTCAATATGTTCAATTATGTACCTGGAGAGACTCTTGAAGTTCAGTTGCAGCGGTTCACAACTCTTAATACATAAATGACTATGGCAGGGATCTTCTACACAAAGTCAGAGATAAATAAGAAGCTACTGAATGCTCTCCCAAAATCTTGGGACATGAATCTAGCAGTCATTAAGAAGACTAAGGATCTCAGCCGCCTCTCTCGCGCTGAGGTGATGGCAGTCATCAAAGCATGTGATATTGATGACAAGCAACAGGAAATCAATCATGTGAACTCATACTCAGCTGCGAATCTTGGCATCTCGACTAACAATGCTCTTTCCTCTTTCTCTTTTTCTTCTGCAGGTTTATCATTTAATACTCCACAAGCTTAGATTCAGACACTCTCCCATCCTTCAGCTTCCTCTGCATCATTCATGGCCTATTCAACGAACCAATTGTTCGTGGCTACTCAAACTGCCTCATCCTTAGATGTGGCTTCTTCTTCAAGAGGAAAGGAGGGTGATGAAAATCTCGTTTTGGCATCAGGGCTTGTCAATTGTTACAATGCACTTGTAGCCGGGGAGCTTCCACCTGAACTGTCATTTTCCGATCTTGATCAGATTCATCCTGAAGATGTTGAGGAGATGAGTATTACATGGCAAATTGCCATGGCAGCCTTTAGGGCAAAACAATTTGCCAAAAGGACTGGGCAAAACAACTGGGGGATGAGTGCTGATAAGAAGGTTGGATTCAACAAGGGAAAGATGCGATGTTTCAATTGCCACGAGCCAGGGCATTTTGCTCGTGATTTCCCACACCCAGACATAAGATTAAACAACGACATGACAATAGTTGCAGTTGGTAGCAGTCGAAGTGGTGCTCGGACAAACAATGAGAAGGCTATAGTTGCACAATCGTTTGATTCGGAGGATCAGATACAGACCCTAATTCAACCAAGGTATCCTCTTCTCATGAACCTAATTCAACCAATGTAAGTCTACCCTCATGCTCTCAAGCTTGTATTGATTATATTAAAACTTTGCACGAGAAAAATGAGACATTAGGAAGTGAACTAGAAAGCCTTAAGATTCTTCATAAGCTTAATGAACAAAACGTTAAAAGACGCCGCAAGAACAATGCTGTGTGATTCAAAACTACCTGTTTTCTTTTGGGCCGAGGCGATAAACACTGCCTGTTATGTTCATAATTGAGTGTTAATCAACAAAGGTTAGATGAAAACCCCGTACAAAATTTTCTATGGTCACAAGCCATCAGCTAGTCATTTTTGTGTATTTGGCTGTCCTTGCACCCTTCTTCACTTAGATACCAACCCAAATTTTAATTCCAAGGCCGATGACTGCTATTTCGTAGGGTATGCTGCTCGCACTTCCTATAGATTCTATAATAAGAAAACAAAACAAATTGTGGAATCTTATGACATGCGTTGGTTGGAAAAAAATGAGACAGTCGCTAGAGTGGGTACGGATTGGTTGTTTGATTACACATCGCTTTTCAAATCCTTAAATGTGTCTTCAAGTGATGTATATAGACATGTTTCTTATTGGAAGAGTATTTATGAAGATGAAGATGGAGAAGTTATCTACAAGCCTCTATCTACATCCTCTTATTCATCGAATGGGAAGTCCAAAGTTACACTTGAGGGGGAATCCTCTGGTTCACATAAGGGAGGGTCCTCTGCTACACATGAGGGGGGAGTCCTCCGCTACACTTGAGGGGGAGTCCTCTGGTTTACATAAGGGAAGGTACTTTGCTACACCTGAGGGGGAGTCCTCCGCTACACCTGAGCGGAAGTCCTCCGCTACACCTGAGGGGTAGTCTTCTGCAACATCTAAGGGGGAGTCCTCTGCTACACCTCAAGGGGAGTCGTCTATGCAACATCATAGTCCTCAATCTTCAGTCCAAACTGATTCTCCAGATGCTGAAACTACCTCATATGTCAATAGAGAAAGAGTTATTCCCTACTGATGCTTCCGTGGTCGCTTCAACTTTTATGGAACTACTCTTTCCTGAACTTATCTTAGATGAGTTTGTAAGAGAGCCGTCTGGAGCGGCTCAATCAGAAAATGAAGGAGGTATCAATATTCACACTCTTACTTTGTCTCTCAATGACATCAGCCAAGAAATACCTTCAAGGATTCAACACGATCATCCGATCGATAACGTCATTGGTCAGCTAGGTGATGGTGTTAAAACGAGAAGTCAGAGTGGAGACGTTAATGCTTGTCTTTATTCTTGATTTATTTCTCAAATAGCGCCCAAGAATGTTGAAATGGCTCTAAATGAACCTAGTTGGGTAGATGCAATGCATGAGGAATTGCACCAATTTGAAAAACTCGGTGTTTGGAAGTTAGTTGAGTTGCCAAAGGGCAAGAAGTCTCTTGACACACGATGGGTTTATCGCAATAAGCAGGATGATTCGATTGGTGGTTCATGGGTTTCAAAAAGTAACGGTCTTGATTACACTGAAGTTTATGCTCCAGTAGCTCGCCTGGAGGCTATTCGTATCTTCCTAGCATATGCTTCTTACATAAACTTTACCGTTTACCAAATGGACGTCAAAACCGCCTTCTTGTATGGCAAGGTGAAAGAAGAAATCTACGTTGATCAACCCCCTGGGTTTGTTGATTCGAAGTTTCCAAATCATGTCTATAAGTTGGATAAGGCATTGTATGGGTTACATCAAGCTGTTAGAGCATGGTATGAAACCCTAACAAAGCACTTGCTCGAAAATGGTTACTCTCGTGGCACTATCGATCAGACCTTGTTTATCAAGCACTTCGAAAAGGACCAGGTACTCGTACAAATCTATGTCGACGACATTATCTTTGGGTCAACTAGTCCGCAGCTTTTCAAAGAATTCGAAGGTGTAATGAAGAAACGGTTCGAAATGAGTTCGTTGGGAGAAATGACCATGTTTTTGGGGCTTCAGGTTAAACAGAATTCAACCGGAATCCTGCTACATCAAACCAAATATATGGAGGATATTCTTCAGAAGTTCGAGTTTCACGATGCTAAATTTGCTTCTACACCGATGGCTAAACGACCTCTTCTGACTCCAGATCCTGAAGGTCAATCCGTAGATCAGACTCACTATCAATTGATGATCGGATCGCTGATGTATCTTACTACAAGCCGACCTGACATCATGTTTGCATTTTGTCAATGCGCACGTTATCAGGTTAATCAAAAACTTTGACATCTTATTGCTGTCAAAAGAATTTTTTGGTATATCAAAGGGAGCCCAAAATTGGGTCTTTGGTATCCGAAGAATTTTGAATTTGATCTTTATGCTTTTAGTGACAATAATTATGGAGGCCGTGAGCTTGACAGGAAATCAACCTCAGGAGGATGTCAGTACCTAGGTGACAGACTAGTTTTGTGGCAATGCAAGAAGCAACACACTGTCTCAACTTCCACATCAGAGGCGGAATATGTTGCTGCATCACCTTGCTGCTCTCAAGTTATCTGGATCCAACATCAGTTGTTGAACTACGGTTTGAACTATTTTGAAACCCCCATTTATTGTGATAATGAAGCTGCCATTCATATTGCCAAAAACCCAGTCCGACACTCTAAAACCAATCACATCGACATTAAAATTCAATTTATCAGAGACTGTTATGAACGATCGCTAATCCGGCTGGAACAGGTCCACACTGATAATAATGTGGAGGACCTATTTACAAAATATCACACCCCAAAACCAAGAATGGCGGAAATGTTCTGGGGCGGAGGACGTCATGTACAGTATCACAACAATGTAAAGTAGTAAACAAGCAACAACATCATCCATTGCATTAATAATATAATTATAAACACTAAAGCATAAATCAAAATGAAAGATGAGTCTTGAACAAGCTCCATCTTCCCTAGTCCTTGCATCGGTACCTGTCTATGATGACCTGATTATACAAGTAATTTTGAAAGCGAGTATCAATTTTGAAGCTAGTGAGATCATAAGTATTTTAGTGTCTTAATATGTATGTAAGAATTTGTATGTAAGAATTTGTAAGCATTGAAAATGTATGTAAATCGTAAGTATTGAAAATGTATGCAAAAAACAATTGTAAACGTTTGAAAAACTCTAGAAATCCCTATGATTCCAACTATTATAACAGGGAGTCTTCTACCAAGACTTAACTGATCTGTATGTAGCCTTCTACCAAGGCATCTAGTGTCTGTGTGTGTCTTTAGTAAGAATGTGTATTTTCCCAAGTCTGACTATCATTAACCAAAAATATAGTTTCTACATTACCGTGCGTGGTGTGAATGTTCACGAAGGGAATGTAATGGGAAAAGAAATAGTGCTATGGTGTAGTGTCGAACTACAACCGTACCTATTACCTTAAATCTAGGGTAATACTTCCAAGTAATGTAGTATTTGATATGAATAACTACATCGGTACTCAATTGCCTTATTTGAGGGATAAGGTATAATGTGATGTCTAGATCCCAGACTATACGCTCCCCTATCAAAGGGTTTTTGGGACCTACCCACGACCACTGCATCTATGCAAGCTGTGAGCATCCACATTACTATGATCATGTATACTTGATATAACTATCACAATTGCGTTGTGATTCATCAGTATAGTTAGATCCTGAACTGGCTCCGTGCTATAGCACCTAGTGACGTCTGTTCTAAGTATATGTAAGCGTACACATATAAGTGTGATCATGTAATTGTACTTATGTAAGTGTGATCATGTAATAGTATAGTAGTGTACTGTAATGTTCTACATGTGCTAGCTGTAATGTCTGTTCTCTCTCTATCTAGCATGTATAGTAATGTACTGTAATGTTCTAGCTGTAATGTATGCTCTCTCTATCTAGCAAGTATAGTAATGTATAGTAATGATCTTGAAAGTATTGACTCATGAATGAACTGACTCATTGTATGATATTGCGTTCTAGTAATAGTTCTAGTATCTTCCTAAACTACCCATATGGTAGTTTACTATTAATCTAACTGGTAGATATGGACATGGATGTATACCTTTGCTACCCAAGGGCATGGGATGAACTGGAAGGACCTTTTATGACTATATATGTACACATCATATATAACTAATATTTAAACGACCTTCGGACGAGTACCCAATATTCTATCAGCCCACATCCAAATCGAGAAAAATAACACAAGATGGATAGCCTTCCTAAGTCTTTTAAACATTACTTATATAACCAGACATATAGAGGCATGCAATTTATAATATAAAATCATAAAATACGTTTTGTAAAACCTTTGAACATAATTATTATCTAAGAAAAGATCGACTTGATGTCAATCTATAAAACAGTTTGAAGGCATGGGTTTGATGAAACAGTTTAGTATAAAGAAACATTTGTTTGAAACACAATTGTAAATAAGTTCGAAATGTAATATACAGAGTAAAATGTACAGTGTAATAAGGAGTTTTAAAACATATAAAATGTTTATGAAAATCATTTGAAGGAAACTGTCTGGTAAAACGGCTAATGAGTATTAAATCATATAAATGCTGCTTATTTATCACATGTGATTGATATAATAAGTAGCATGATTCTACTTGTATCCCCCCCATAAAGCATTTAAAAATAGTAAAACATTGATTAAGGGGTATGAAGTCACCTGCAGTAAGTGGCTGGAATTGAACGGACTGTTACCGTAAGGAAGGATCGGACACGTGCTTGGTGTCAAGTGAAGACTTTAGACACACACAATGATCCTAATTACATATGAAGACATATGTATTTAAATAATTAGTGATTAAAACACTAATTATACAAGTATAAACATTTAAACGCGAGGAAAACACTTTTGGTCAAGTGCTAGGAGGCTAATGGGTTGCAACAAAGGAGTGCAATGCCCCTAATGGGAGTTTATGGTCAAATAACCATATGCTTTGGATTTTACGGCCTAGGGGAGTAAACTGCTAGCCGTAAACTCTCAACTAGGTCTCTAATCGAAGCTTAGAATTAATACAACTCAAGTGGTGAAGGGCTTCTAGTCTTAACCAAGTGTTTGGGACTCTTTTTAACTCCATTTAGGAGTTCACGGCATTGGGACCATATTCCCTTGGAGTTTACGGCCGTAAACTCCCTTGGGAGGGTGTTTATGGTGTTTTCAAGCCTCATGCACAAGTGGTATAAGTTCTAGGCTTTTATTCCGAACATATGGAGACTCTTGACACACTTTGGTGCCCCTTTAATGAGTTTACGGCGCATGAACCATGTCATGGCCGTAAACTCACTTTGCAAGGTGATTTCTATGTGTTTAAGGCCCTTGTTTTTATGGGAACAAGTCTATGTAAAATTCTAAGGCCTTAGGTGCCTTAAAAGCACCATTTTGAGCATGCTTTTTGGAGTTTACGACTTAAGATACTCTTGGGCCGTGAACTCCCAAACTTGGGTGATTCTTGCTTGATTTCATGTCCTTAATACACTCCTATAAAAGTCCCAGGCAGTAGTATATCACGGGGGACAATCTAGGCTTGGTTTCTGGAGTTTACCGCCCAAGAACACCTTGGGGAGTAAACTCCTAAATCGAATGATTTAGCTATGTAATCTATGTTATGAACACATTTAAAGCTTTCTAACACTACTAGAAAGGGTTACTCACAATTTGGGATAAAAACCCGAAGATCCGTGAGAGAGAATTTTGGCTTTTCTATAATTGGAAATGTAACTAATGAACTATTTGGTTCAGTTTTCTATATATAGTCCTGGGGTTTTTGGCAAAAAATATTTTTATTCCTGGAATGAACTCTAATATCCTAGAGTATTGGAATAACAGTGTTGCACAAAACACTAGTGCATCCACTCTCCTAATATCTCCTTAAGCGTCAATCCTGAAAAACTAGCAAACTTATACTCGAAGTCTGAATTTTCATTGCAACTGTTCTAACTTCTATTGCATTGATATGGTTTGTTCAGAATGGAAATTTCGGGTTGTCACATCATCCCCCTGTTAAAGGAAATTTCGTCCCGAAATTAGAACCTAGATAAGGAAGTAGGTACGAATGATTGAGTCGTGAGAAGAAAATTTCTTAATCGATTGGTTCTAGCACACCTAAGTGAAATCGGGTACTCGGTTGGCATCCCAACGAACCTTCACTAACGGGCAATGGCGTTGCTTCCTCCGCTTGACCTCTCGGTCGAGGGTCGCTACGGTTCTAATACGAAGGCGAGGATCTCGACGAGTGGACTTACAATAATCCTAACGGAAAGGTATGGTTTCATGATTGAGATGCTAAGAGTAATATGTATGTTACTGAGTTCACGGAGTAGGTCTAGTTTGCGAGATACATGACTGATTCTGGTAAGAATCTTGGAGGTCTTGTCTATCTTGGATTTAGCTTTGCACGCTTTACGAAGCGTATTAAGCCGTTCCTGAGTGAGACTTCCTAAAGGATTTGGTCTCTCACTTGGAATCTCCAAAGGTTCTTTCTCTTGCTTAACTTCCCAGTCAAGGGTCACTCCTGGCTGGGTCAAGGTCGTATGGTTTCCTGTGATTTACGAGGGTTTCTGGATGAACTATGAGAGTAGGTCTGTAAGACCTAGAATTTAGCGAAAGACATGTCGGCGTCTCTGGTGTCGACAAATTCTCAACGGTTTTGACAAATTGAAAGAGTACTCAAAATTTCCCACATTACTAACAGTGTGTCATAGAAATTTGACTCTTCAATTTCAAAACTCATGCCTAGAGAACTTTGCTAAAAGTTCCTCTGTAGGAAATGTTTCCATGGGTTTTGTTCTTACTACGAGGGTAGATAAGTAAGTCATTACATGGAGAAATGACGAACTGATCCATGTAAGAAAGATGTACCCTATTCGTTTAGCTCATGAAAGCTATGGGCGTATTGGTCCTATCCGAAGGGTATCACTACGGACTCGAAGTGCTCGCATCGAGTTCGGAAGATAGTCATAGGTAAGATATGCCTACCTTATTTTAAATATAGCTTTTATTTAAATATAGTAATGTTATTAGGACCTTATAATAAATATTTGGGCTATTATTATGAGTTACATAAGTGTTGTTATAATGCCTTTTTAACTACTCGCAGTACGGGGAATCCGGTTTGAAGGGCCGCTTGGGTTGTTGGATTTTAGAACGGCTTAAATGCTAAAATAAGTATTGTTTAACTCTAATATAATAATAATAATAATAATAATAATAATAATAATAAGAAGAAGAAGAAGAAGAAGAAGAAGAAGACTAATAATTAGTTACGTGTTATGTGTGCATGTTATCTGTATACTTGTTATCTATATCGGATGAACACTATTAGACATGTTTTAAATGATTTCAACTGTATACGTATTTAATACTTATAGATTACAATGGGTAAAGATGGGTGGATGAAAGATGAGTTGGATGATGAGATGAAAGGTGATATAAATCATGATATAAAGGTGAGAGGTGAAAATGAGAAAAGCCATTACCCAAGCGTTGGCCCTGTCATTTAGCAGAATATAGATGACAACCACGGACTATTCCAGACGGTCCGGTGGAACACTCGCAGGCTCGCAAGCTGTAGATGCTTTTGAACGATGTATTCACCCATTGTACTCTAAAAACCCATTGACATGTATTACAAGTGGACTCCCTAAAATAATATTGTTAATAAACGAGATAAACCCTAGCATCTATGGACTTAGTGACTGTTGTAGAAACACTTGCCATTATGGACTTAGTGCCTACTATATAAACCCTTGTGACTATGGAATTAGCGCCTGTTGTATAAACCATGGCGACGATGGACTTTTTAACTATTCCTTAGAATAATCCTTAGGAATGAATGAACGAAGAATAGTTGATTCTTACGATAGATCCTTAAGAGTAAAAAAGATAATGGGGATGGATAATTGGGTTGATTGTTTGATGTTTAAACATAATAACTATATTATTGTGGGTTGAAAACTCTATGTACTCACCAGGTATATCAACCTGAACCACTCAGTTTATTTGTATCACAGGTGTCGATACGAAGCCACATTACACTGAGAGACTAAGGATATTGAGATCACTAGTGTATATGAAAGTAATGTTTGTTTATGATTATTTTTTAGTATTGACGATCACATCCCAATGTTTTAAAAAGGAATAAAATAAATTTCTTCGGAAATGCTTTGATATTATATTTATAATGTTTTTCTAGGAATAAATTCCACAACATATTTCTTTAAAAGATACTCTGATTTTCAAAATAAAGCATAAACAAATCGGTCTTTTATTACTGTGAAAATGTGGATGTCACGGTTGATATCAGATCATTAGTTTAAGCGAACTAGGAATTTTAGGAAATACTTGTAGAGAACACATGTTTCCGTGAACATAACACCATGGTAAAGACTTCTAGAGAATTGAGTAAAAGGAGTAAATGAAAAGGCTTATGATAGTGAATAAAAACTATTGGAAGATACCGTAATTGTGGTATCTTGCCTTTAGAATACGTCAGGTAAAATAACAGTACGTTTAGAGGTGTAGTACGTCCGAAATACACCTTCGATTGGCAGGATGATGGAACGATTGGTGTAATTACTGAAGTTGTCCTATCATATGATGTTTCCACCACCAACCGTGTTGAAGCATAATTGATGATTTAAGATACGGATGGAATAAGTCCTAGTAGAGTCTAGGGAAAATTTTATGATTTTTTGGCCATATTTGTATGTGTTAAAATTTTTTTTATGATAATAACTTGGAGAACTATGAGACAGTATTTCGGACGAGTATGAGTAGGTGTGAATGGCAGTAGAGGCCTATACTACCGGAAGCACATGACTCGCACTTGAATTAAGGAAAGTCACAAGCTTACTAAGAAACTAGTAACTGATTCTATTTTTTTCATCCGTGTCGTTACCATCCTTTCTGTACTGACTGATAGTTGTTATTCTGACCCTAGTGATCATATCATATCGATTCCGACTAAGATGAGAATGTTACGTGGTTTAGACAACCAAGTTTGATGTAGCATCCGACATAAGCCAGAAGATTGAAGTGAAAGATAATCAAAGCGGTTGTGATCGTTGTTAAAGTAATAAACTTGTAGCTACAAATGATACATGCTAAAAGGTGATTACATCACATTAGAACATGAGGGAAGGTATATTCCATTCTAGAATTTGACTCTAAGATACCTGAGTCTAAGTGTTCCAGCATACGATGAGAGGTCATTAGAACATGGCTTATCGGTCTGTCATGATTATCAAAATAAAGAACTTCTCTTAAGTAAAGTTTGTTGAAAAAGGAGCAAGAGTCTCCAATAAGTATTGTGTTTGTAACTCAAAGGTTACAACATAGTATGAAGAGCAGGTGCGAGATCGAGCACCGTATGTAGCAAGAAATCCAAGAGATAGATATTCATTTGAAGGAACATAGAACTTACAATTATTATCTAGGATGAAGAGATAATGTATGGAGTCATTATACAAGCCCTGTTTTATTGATCATTTTGGGACATAATCATCCTAAGCGGGAGATAAATGTAACACCCGTAAAATCAGACTTGTCAATTAAAAGACAATAAGCATCAAAAATGAAATTTTGATGGAATATGATTTAGAATGAATAATCTTAACCAAGTTATCATATATGCCACAACGGTCTTTGCATATAAAGAATGCCGAAATCCAAATTACAACGATGAAGTTATTGCCAGTCGAAGTTTTACGACAAAACCGGCACATCACCGCTTATCGTAAACGTGAATTTTTGATAAAATACTTTTTAGCCTTAGAGATCTAACTTAAAGTTGTAGTTTACGTTAAACCAAGAGCATGCATAAAAAGATCGCCAAAATCTGACTTCATATGAGGAAGTTATGATTTTTCTAAGATTTATGCATAGTAGTGCACAATCTGGAATTCGAATTTTAGATCAATCAATTTTTGGCCAACGTAACGTAAATGATAATTGAAGATCTCATTAATAGGAGCTCAACGATAAAAAGACGGACCAAAACAGAGTCCGCATGTAGAAGTGATGAATTTTATGCAGTCATTTGATAGTGTAATCTTCTCGTACTGTTAAAATTAAAATTGGTCGGGAATTAGCCGATGGAGTCAAATGGGAAGTCGTAGATCTTGTCATTACCTACATGTGGATATAAAAACGGCAAAAAAGAAGTTCGTATGTGAAAGTTATGAATTTTTAAAGATTTGTTGTTTTACCTGCTTCTGACGCCACTTGTGAGCACCAGGCGAAGCCTTGGAGCCTATGCAAGGCTACGACATGAATTTTGAGTTCACAACGTGGAGCTCCCCCAGAAAACCTTTAGATAGAGGCGTACATCACTCCCAAAACTCACACCTTCACCCTTCTTTCTCTCTCAATACTCCAAACATCTCCTTCCCAATCCGTAGCAACTTCCAAGTGCTAGAGGCGAGTCCCGGAGCACCCGACGACTCTGAGAAGAAGAGCTTTCGGCACGGAATGTCTGCCTCTGCAGAGCCCGGCTCCTACCCAAACCCCCTCGTAGGAACTGCTAACTACTTCACATAATGGGGAACCCTAGGCTAGCGGGCATCATGTAATCAGGCAACTCTATCATGCAATTCCTGAAGATCCCTAGCCTAGTACTAGTATGTTGTTCTAACATATCACATAATCAAGTAACTTTGTATGGTATTTTCGGGTCTACTTACTGGCTCTGGCTGATCATACCTCCGCATCCTCCTTTACTTATTTTGAAAACCATTTTAATTCTCTTTTTGAAAACTCTCCTTGATTTGAGACTGGATTCACACGAATGTTCCTCCAATTCACTCAAACCAAGGCTCTGATACCAACTTGTAACACCATGAAAATTACAACTAATTTAAACTTTTCAAAAACAACCATATTCATTAAGTTATTACAATGTATTTATGATGTTTTTCTAGAAACAAATTCTGCAACATATTTCTTTAAAAGATACTCTAATTTTCAAAATAAAGCATAAACAAATCTGTCTTTTATGGCCATGAAAATGGGGATGGCACACCAACAACCCCTAGTGCAATCCAAATATGAGCTAAGGACCGAGGAGAGAATGCCAAACTCATACTGAGGGCTCATTTGTATTCCAGATATGAGCTAAGGTCTGGCTAGGGCATGCTAGACTCATAATGATGGCTTAGTAGCATTTCAGATACAAGTTTAGGCCCGATTGGTATGCCAGACTTGTACTAAGGTTTAACCATTTCTGTTCCAGTCTAATGATTGATTGGGCTTGGGATCAAGCCAGACATAAGTTGTGGCCCTCGATGGCAAGCCAGACATATGTTGTGGGCTCTAGAGTAAACCATATATAAGTTGTGGGCCAGATAGGCAAGCCAGACTCATATTGTCAGCTCAGTGGTAATCCAGTCTTTTAGCTATGGACCCATTGCATGTTGTTATTGTATATGTGTTAATTGTTTGTACGGGCAATTTGGGAGAAGTCACTAAGCTTCGTGCTTACAGTTTTGACTTATTGTTTCAGGTACGTTAATGGATCGTGGCAAGGTGAAGGCGTGACCGTACATATCCTTGTGTTTTTGGGACTTATGATTTCTGACAAACTCTGATAATGAAAATGTTTTAAATACTATGTTGTAAATGATACCAATTTTTAATTAATGTTTTGGGGACAATGGTTCATGTAATTCCCTCTTTAGTAAATGGGTTGTTTTAAAAAGTTAAAATTTGTTGAATTTTTTTTTGTTACAGGTTGGTATCAGAGCCTTGGTTTGAGTGAATTCGAGGAACAGTCGTGTTAATCCAGTCTCAAATTAAGGAAAAATATTTCAAAATGGTTTTCAAAATGATCAAGGACGATGTGATGTGTATGATCAGTCGGAGCTGGTAAGTAGACACTAAATTGCTACATAGTTATTTGATATTGTGATATGTTAGAACTGATAGGTTTTGAGCATTCTAACACTTCGTAAGTGTACATGCAACCCTAATAACCTTGGATCTATGTTTGTCTAATTATCATGCAAAGTTGAATTCCAAGGTTATATTCCTATGTAGCATACATGGGGAACAATTTCTAACTTGAATGAAAGATAGAATAACTTACCTTGTTGTTGCTTATATTCCTTGAAACCTTGTGAGCCTAGCACCCCAAGTGTGATGCCTCAAATGCTTCACACAACACCAAATGCTCTTGGGAAGACTTTTTGAGAGAATACACATTTTTTGAAATCGGCCTAGCCCTCTTGTGTCATGACTCTTCATTTCCGTGACCCATGGGTTTGTAACTCCCATGGAGCATCCTATGGGTGGAACCCAACATGATTATCCATGGAGCCTCTTAGCCCATTATACAAGATATGAATGATTTACATAATCAAACCATATATTTAATTAGTTATCTTTTGATCACTTAATTAATTCAAAATTAATTCTTTGATCAAACTAATCAAATGATAATATTAATATATTAGAACTTATAATATATTAATAGTCTCCAAGTGTTATTTCTCTCATTTAGTGTATCCAATTGCATGGTGCCAAGCAACCCAAATGGACCATGCCGGGTCGGGTCAAGTACTGACCAGAAATAGTTATGGACTTAGACACCTTATCCAACAGTCTCCCACTTGGATAAGTCTAATAACTATAACTCCAGTACTTCAGGAACCGACCGAAAATCGTAGCTCTTTCAAGGTCTCTCGGAACTGAGAAGATGTTGATACGCCATTTAAGATAAGTGATCATATAATCCTTTGTTCTAGATATCAGCCGGACAAATACATGGAACAATGTCTTACTTATTGTCCAGGAGTTTGTTTCTCGATTTCCGATTTGTTTGGCAAAGAGCTTTAATTGAACACATCAACTTAGTTCTGACCGGGCCCAGTACATAGGTCAAAACAAAATCATCGAGGGGCCCAAATATCAGCTTCTAATCCAAGAAGGAACAGATAAACTTCGACTCATATGTTTGTTCTACCACTCATTGAATTATACACAAAAGCATGTTTTATAACATCGAGTTACCAATGTGTTTTCGTACAATCAATGCATAACCAAGTTGTAAGTAACAAATCATATCTCTAGGTTTGAAGACTTATATGATATTACCGTCTCACGATCACTCGAGATAGAATTCCATGAAGTGATTCCAGTGAGCGTGGGTTGTGTCCAATGCTCAGAACTTATGAGCACTCATGATTGTTGTAGCCTTGTCCAACACCTTAGACCGCTTCAACCAATCATGACAGTCTTGATTCATACCTACTTCCAACATATGACCGACTGTGGAGGTTTGAATAATATGTTATACCAAACAAAATTATTCTGGAAGTCAAAACATGCAAAAGAAATATAGTAAACGATCGACAAGAGATATCAACACTTTACTCATAAATAAAACACCTTTTACTCATCATCTAATGTCAATTACACTTTACAAATTTCTAGGTTATCTAACTACTAAATCTAATATCATCCTTCAGCCCTATGCTCCGAGCATGCTGGAGATGCTTAACCCGAGTCAGTCCCTTCGTGAGGGGATCTGCTAGGTTCTCATCCGATGATACCCTCTTTGCCAAGAGGAGTCCTTCTTCTATTCGATGTCTGATAAAATCGTATTTTCAGTCGATGTGTCTGGATCTCCCATGATCCCTTGGTTCCTTGGTTAAGGCAACATCACTTTCACTATCACAGAAAATTTCCATTGGCTCTTTAATAGCTGGTACAACTCCAAGGACTCCAATGAAGTTCTTCATCCATATCGCCTCCTTTGCCGCCTCGCTAGCTGCAATATACTCTGATTCACAAGTTGAATCAGCCACTATCTCTTGCTTGGAACTCTTCCAAGAAATTGCTCCTCGGTTTAAGGTAAAGGCCCAGCCCCACTGAGAGCGGAAATTATCCCTATCAGTCTGGAAGCTAGCATCACTATATCCTACAACTCTCAAGTCATCACTCCCACTGAGGGTAAGGACCCAGTCCTTAGTCCTCCGTAGGTACTTGAGGATATTCTTTACCATAGTCCAGTGTGCCTTGTCAGGGTTCCCCTAATACCTGCTAACCATGCTCAGGGCAAAGGCTACATCAGGTCGAGTACACGTCATAGCATACATGATCGATCCTACAGCCGAAGCATAAGGTATTCGACTCATTTCAGCTATCTCAGCCTCAGTGCTAGGGCTTTGTGTCTTACTGAATCTGGCGTTACACTGGATGGGTAACTCTCCTTTCTTGGAGTGCTGCATGCTGAATCTCTTCAACACCTTATCCAAGTAGGTACTCTGACTAAGTCCAATTAGTCTTTTACTCCGATCTCTCAAGATCCTTATCCCTAGAATATAGGCAGCTTCTCCTAGGTCCTTCATAGAGAAACACTTCCCTAGTCAGGACTTAACTTCCTGCAGAGTTGGGATGTCATTTCCTATGAGTAGTATGTCATCCACATACAACACCAAAAAGCTAACTATACTCCCACTAGCCTTGACATACACGCAAGACTCATCTTCACTCCTAGAAAAGCCAAATTCCTTGACCTTTTCATCAAAGCAAAGATTCCATCTGCGAGGTGCTTGCTTCAATCCATAAATGGATTTCTCAAGCTTACAAGCTCTATTAGGGTACTTGTTGCTGACAAAACCCTCTGGCTGACTCATGTAAACATCTTTAGCCAACTTTCCATTAAGAAAAGCAGTTTTGACATCTATTTGCCATATTTCATAGTCATGAAATGTAGCTATGGCTAACAAAACCCGAATAGACTTAATCTTGGCTACTGGGGAAAGGGTCTCATCATAGTTCACTCCAGGAATTTGAGAGAAGCCCTTTGCAACCAGTCTAGCCTTATAAGTGTGTACTTTACCATCCATGTCGGTCTTCTTCTTGAAGACCCATTTTCACCCTACTGTCTTACGACCTGGTACATTCTCAACCAAGTTCCAAACTTGATTGTCTTACATGGACTGTACTTTGATGTCCATTGCCTCTTTCCACTTGGCTGACTCAGGGCCTGCCATGGCTTCCGCGTAACTTTTAGGTTCATCCAGACCTATCAGTGTCTCATCACTGATAAGTGTATCTCCTTCAGCAGTAATATGGAATCCATTGTAATGGTCAGGAGCATTCCTAACCCTAGTGGAACGCCTCAGAGGTACATACTTGTCAATTGGCTCAACAGGAGTTTCCTCCTCAAGTTGAGTGCTAGGGTTTGAAGTTCCTTCACCGCTTGACTCTTGAATTTCTTCAAGATCAACTTGCCTCCAACTGTTTCCTTGGCTTATGAACTCTCTCACTCTAAAGAAAGCCCTCCTAGCTATAAAGACCACATTTTCACTAGGTCTGTAGAAGAGGTAACCAAAGGATTGTTGTGGGCAGCCGATGAAAATACACCTCTCACTTCGAGGTTCGAGCTTATCATGAGTCTCGCATCTCACGAAAGCCTCGCAACCCCAAATCTTGATGTGGTCTAGTTTAGGTACTTTACCAGTCCACATCTCGTGAGGAGTTTTGGCAACTTTCTTTGTAGGGACTAGATTAAGGATATGGGCGGCAGTCTCTCAGGCATACCACCATAATGAGATTGGTTGTGAAGCTCGACTCATCATGGAATGAACCATATCTAACAAGGATCAATTACGCCTCTCAGCCACACCATTCAATTGTGGTGTCCTGGGAGGTGTCAATTGTGAGACTATCCCACATTCCCTTAGATAGTCAAGGAACTCTGAACTAAGATACTCACCACCACGATCGGATCGAAGCATCTTAATGTTCCTGCCCAATTGATTCTCGACTTCCTGTTTAAATTCCTTAAACCTTTTGAAAGTCTCTGACTTATGCTTGCTCAAGTAGACATATCCATATCTACTGTAATCATCAGTAAAAGTCAAATAATAACGTTTAGCATCCCTTGTGGCATGTTTGAATGGTCCACACACATCCGTGTGTACAAGGTCCAACAAACCTTCACCCATCTCACAAGAACCTGTGAAGGGTGACTTTGTCATTTTTCCAAGTAAGAATGATTCGCAACTATAATCTGACTTTAGGTCAAATGACTCCAAGACTCCATCCTTTTAGAGTTGGCCTATGCGTTTCTTGCTTATATGTCCAAGACGACAATGCCATAATGATGCTTTATCCAAGTTATTATTAACAGAATCAATACACAATACATTATTTCGTAAGTTATCAACCACATATACTGATTCATACATGCCATCACAATGTAATGCTTTAAAATAAAGAACATTATTAAAGAAAACATTAATCGAACCAACTTCATTATCAAATGAAAAGGTGAAACCTTGTTTTTACAATGCATGAAAGGAGATAATATTTCTTGCCATTTCTAGCGAATAACAACACTTATTCAAATCTAAACTAAACCCACTACTTAGCGATAAAGTATAAACTCCAATCTTGGTGACAGGTAAAGCTTTCCTATTCCCCATGATTAAGTTTATTCTTCCCTACTCCACATTCTCACTTCTTCTTAGTCCCTGCAAGTCACAACAAATATGAATACCACAACCGGTATCAAGGACCCAAGATTTAGAATGGGGTGAGTTATTAGAAATGATAGTTTAAATACCTGCATGGTTAGGTTTAACTTTCCCATCCTTCACATCTTGCTGGTATTTTGGGCAGTTTCGCTTCCAATGTGATTTTTCATGGCAATAGAAGCATTCAGCCTCTTTTGGGTCAGAAGAAGGAGTGATGAAACCTTTCTTGGTTCTACTTGAAGAAGAGCCATCAAGATTCCGAGCCTTGGTACCCTTAGAAGAGCTCTTTCTCTTCTTTCCTCGACTTTTCCCGATTGCAAAAACCGGAGTAGAGTTTGGAGTAGGAGTGTTAAAAACCGACTTCCCCTTAAGACCTGTTTCTGTGGTCTTGAGAAGTCCCTGAAGTTTGTTGAGTGTGACCTCCTCCTTATTCATGTGATATGTCATACGAAATTGATCATAGCACGATGGTAAGGAGTGCAAAATGATATCTATTGCAAGCTCCTCAGGGAAGTTAACATTAAGCTTCAGCAATCGATGCACATACCTTTTCATTTTCTACATGTGGCTCGCGACGGATTCCCCGTCCTTCATCATGGTTGTTATCATGGAGCAGATGATTTCATACCTCTCTTGTTGTGCACTTTGATGGTATCTTTCCATCAGATCTTGGTGTATTTCATAAGGGTAGAAATCCTCATAAGACTTTTGGAGTTCCGCTATCATCGTGGCCATCGTGATGCATGCCACTTTTGTAGCATCCCTTTCATGTGCCTGAAAGTCAGCGATCTCCTGGGGAGTTGCAGTGGTCTCATCAATCTCCTTAAGCTCCTTGTCAAGGACATATTCTTTGTCCTCGTAGCAGGTAATCATCCAGATGTCTCTGATCTACTCATTGAAGTTGGATCCATCAAAAGTGACTTTCCCACACAAATTCAAAAGAGTAAAGGAGCCATTAGGATTAGAGCCAGAAGCAGCATTATATGAAGAATCTGAAGGAAGAGGACAAGATTAGTTTAGATATTAAGAGAGTCCTTAATAAAACACCCAAATGTAATATCAAGGCTAGGATCCAATCACAATATATTATAACTTAGAAGAGGTATGCTGTAATCCAAACTATAACATATTTGAAAGGTAGGTGAATGACGATTCACCAATTTCCACCACGAAAAACGAAATATTAAATATTAGGTTTTTTGATTAGTTCTTAGAAATTCCTAGATTCTTTGAGATTCAATGAACTTTTCAAAGGCATGTTTCAATCTTGAGTGTGCCCTCCAAGTTTTGTGACTGGGATACCGAGGATCACAAAACAAGGTGTAAAGTAACCATGCAAATCACTTGGTGCCCTTAAAGTTTATCACTCAATCGATGTGCCGGTAAACCACACATGCTCCACCAATACTATAATAAACCTTAAGTCACCCTTTACCTACCTTGTTAAGTCCAAGTTAGTGTGCCGGTTAACCACACACGCTCCACCAACGACTTAAACAAAGTGTAAAGTGTAATTTCATGGATTAGCACCTAATTCACATTTTTCCTAAAGTAACTAAGATTGGGTATTTAATAAAACATTTAGTTACTTTATAATATTCATCATACATTTAATGAGAATTTATAAGTCCTTGTCCTACCCGTTCGGCTAACGACCCTCCACCAGTCAAGCGAGTGGTGGGTGAGAATGGACACCCATTAAGTTGCCATTTTATAGGCAACAACCTTATACCCACCTTATAGACCGGCTTCGTGAACGATGCGTACTAGCAGTAATACGACTTTAATCTTATACATATATATATTATTAACTTATAATATTATAAGTATAAGGGTAGAATTTTAACTTTTAAAATTCTAAGGGTTGGAACTAAAGTTTTAGCGTGACTTTACTTGTTCCAAAACATGAGGGCAAGTTTTGTAAGCTTTCAAAACTTTTCATTTCTTGTAACTTATGAGTTTAATAGAGTAATAAAATGAAGACTCTTCATTTTTCTAACTCTTGTGTTCCTTTAATGGTTTTAACTCAAGTGACTTTTGGTTTTTCCATAACATGAGGACAAGTTATGGACTCCATTAAAACACATTATGATCAAGAATTAAACTACCACATAGGTTACAAATAATTCCTATGATCATCTAAACATCATAAGATCAAGAACATGGATATGAAGACTTTCATGAATCAAAATTACACTTAAAACTTTGTAATTTTGATAACTAGTTGTTGTAAATGGATTAGCAAAGACATTACACCATCTAAAACAAGTTTTCAAGTACCAAAACAGTTTAGGGTAATGTTTCTAGTCCATTTCCAGCAACTAAAGTCAAAAATCTGCGCTTTGTGGCTCCTACTCGCCGAGTGCATGAACCTACTCGGCAAGTAGGTTGAAGATACAAGTGAACTCGGCAAGTCTCTCCATGGACTCGGCGAGTTCATCAGGCAAACAACAAGTTTTTCGACTTTTTTCAACTTTTAAGCACAAATAACAAACAAACAAGCCTAGGCTCTGATACCACTGATGGGTTTTGAGCATTCTAACACTTCCTAAGTGTACATGCAACCCTAATAACCTTGGATCTATGTTTGTCTAATTATCATGCAAAGTTGAATTCCAAGGTTATATTCCTATCTAGCATACATGGGGAACAATTTCTAACTTGAATGGTAGATAGAATAACTTACCTTGTTATTGCTTATGTTCCTTGAAACCTTGTGAGCCTAGCACCCCAAGTGTGATGCCTCAAATGCTTCACACAACACCAAATGCTCTTGGAAAGACTTTTTGAGAGTGTGGGGTCGTGTTTTGTGTTAAGTATTGCGTCTATTGGGCTCGTTACCTAGTCCATTTTGTATCTCCGGTATGGGTTTGTCCATCCGTGAGTTTAGTAGGGTTTAGTATATATAGGAGCTTGCATGCATCCTAGAAAGAAACGATAGAATAGAACGATCAGAGAATTATTAAGAAATTTTATTATTATCGTTCTTGTAATCTTAAAATCCTCTACAACGGAAGTTCTTAGTCGAGCTCTGCTGAGGATTGTTTGATCTAACCATTCGACACATATTGATCCATACTTGTGTTGTTTACTGCTTTTGCTTTCATCTCATTACCTGTTAAGAAAATCTAATCGATCATTAAGTTTGTTATTAACCTATGAATTGGTATCAGAGCAGGAGGCTGTGTAATTCATACATATCTTTTCTGTGAAAAAGGTTGTGATTAGGGTTATTTCGCATTAACTAATATTCATTGAGTCGTCATCCGATAATTGACGTAAGTCAGCATTAATTTGTTTTGCCCTAATCTTATATATATTACAAGTCTGATCTTTCAAACAGGTTATACGATCAAGCGTGGATGAGTCACAATCAAATCCCATAAACATCTCAAATAGCATTGGATCAATGACGAAGATTCACATCCTTTACATCTCAAATAGCATCTGGGAAGCAATCGTGTCTGGACCATTCGCTCATTCAGCAACGTCTAAAATCATTAAAACTCAGAAAGAGTATAATGATCTATTGAAGGACGTAAAAGATATTGCTCAAGACGAAAAAGATAAGTTTCAGCGCAATATTAAAGCATTGAGATTAATGAGATTCGCTCTTCAATCGGATACTTTCAGGCTAGTGAGTTCATGCAACACTACCAATAAAATATGGGATAGGCTACGAGAGTTATATTCCACAGACGAAGATCTGGAGCATTCCATTTAGACCCTACTTTTATCTGAATTTGGAGAATTTAAGCAGAATCCAGAGGAAACTGTTACTCAGACATTGGATCGCTTCAATCATCTTCTCAGTAAGATGATTAAACACGATATTTAAAGGAAGTTGATTGAACAAAAAGTTACGTTTTTGAATGGTCTTAGATCTGAGTGGAGAGCGGTTGTGTCCACTGTTAAAGCTCATGAGAAATTCAAATCTTATTCATTGGCTAAGCTGGTAGGAATTTTGAAATCCCAAGAAAAGATTGTCTTGCAGGAGAAGAATGTGGTTTCAAGCTTGGGTTCCATGGCCATTCTTTCTAAAAGCAAAAGTTTGATGGAAGATGAAGACCTTAACTTAGAAGACTATGACCTTACCTCTAAAGACTATGCAATGATGGTGTGAAATCCAAAGAGGTTTATTAAGAAAAGGTTTCCTACCAATAAGAACCGGAATTGGAAGGGAAGCTATAGTTCTGAAAAAGTGAGGGAGGAACCGAAGGCAGAAGAAGCAAAGAAAGAGCCGAAAGCTGAAGGGGATTCTGGTGTGAACTGCTACTACTGTGGAGGAAAGAACCACTATGCCAAAGATTGTGTCCTAAAGAAAATGGCAGAAAAGGATGAAGAAAAAGGTGAAGAAGCTATGTTGATGAAAAAACTAGAAGAGATCAAGAGAAAGAAAACTACTGCTAACCCTTCTATGAATGCTTTAATTGTGCAGGGTTCGGTAGCGGATGATGAGTTCGGTGGCGTGGAAGTCTGGTCAACCGATTCTGAGGATGATGAAGTTAGAAATCCATCTCATGGAAAGGCTTATGTTGCGAAAGGTGAAGGAAGTGGTGGAAAGTGTCTGATGGTCTCGGATGTATCTCAAATGAGGGAATACAAAACAGACGATGGGAATGAAGACAAGAAGGAGCGAGAGGACTTGTGATTCACAGCAAAACCTCTCAGCATGCAGTTTAATGAGCTTGATGAATTAATCAAGAAGGTACAATCCATTTTTGTTTCATTCTAAGTCCCACAAAATTAATATGAAAAACAATTAAAAAACGTAAATTCAAGAATCTCATATCTAGACAGCAGTTTAACTCAAACACGGCTCACTAATTCTAGCCTAACTGACCAAATAGGCAGGGTGTCTTCAAAGAGTGAGGAACAGAGGATGTGGATAGAGCTGAAGGAGTCAGAGTTGATCAAATCATAAGACGAAAACATTTATTTACAAAGAGACAATTTAAAACTTTTGAAACAAAGAAATGTGTTTTGTTTCATTGCTAAGCGTCTTTATTCTAACATCACTCAACTTCATTTTAACTGTGAGATAGGACAGAAAATTCATCGCATGATTTTGCCATTCTTGAGTTTAAGGAAGATGAAATCAACGTTGAAGCATATAATTGCGAAAGTGTAGTCTCGTCTGAGGATGTAAATCCAACTTATATGTATGGACTAGACAAAATCAAATCTTTCATAAAGTCCAAGGACCATAAGGACATGCTGAAAAACCTTTTGGATGAAAATGATAAATTGAAACTAAGGACCGAAACCATACAAAAGTTTGACTCATTGAATGCCAACTTGAGCTCAGAAACTAAAATTGATGTTGAAAATGCATCTGAGCTTAATGAGGATGATGATATGAGTGAAATTTCTGTAGAGGATGAAATGGATTGTTCTGAGTTTGTCAAAAGCGAACCCGAAAACCACAAAAATCTTATTTCAGAAAATTCTATGGAGTTTGCTCGTCTGTCCCAACAAAAGTCCCCGATCCTTGAAGAAAAGGTTGTTGTATACCAAAAGGTAAGGACGACTCCAAATCAGGTGTATAGGGTCACAAGAGTAACTGAACATCAGACAGCCGAACTCACGACCATTATAAATGAAGATAATGCTGATGGTTATGATGAGTTCTTCTGGTCCGCCCCCACCGACAATGCAGATGAAACCGTTGGTCTGTCAGAACGGACGTCCTAGAAAACCAAAGGCAGATATGTACCAGAGCCTTTAAACAAGCCTGATAACTTCGACATGCCAAGTACGAGTGGTACAAAAGATGTTCCTGAAGAAAAAGGAGTTCTTGCAAAAGATGTCACTCCTTCAAGTGAAACATCATCAATACAAAGTGCACCGACTGACAAGAAGCAAAAGCAAAAAGCCAATATCTATCGACAGCCAAAGCAAGTGAAGAATCAAAAACAGCAAAGGAATCGGAGATACAAGAAGAATCTCCATGAACGAAAACAGTTTTGGCAATCTCAAAACGCCCATTTCTCTTGTCATGATAGAAATTCGAAGCCAGAGGAAACTGTTGTTAGGCAGCAAGAAAGTAATAACAACCGAAGGGACAGGTTCGGTTCTGAGAATAATAACAACCGAAAGGACAGGTTCGGTTCTGAAAGGAATATCAACTGAAGGGAAAGGTTCGGTTCAGAGAAGACCAGCTACCGAAAGCATAGGTTCGACTCCGAAAGCAAGAGTTTCAAAGATTCAAGGTTCGGTCCCACTAATGACCAAAAACAAAAGGGGCACCTAGAACCTCAAGTCAAGAAAACTTATCAGTCTAACTTCTCTCGTTCTAATACTTCTAATTCTTCTCAACCCCTCTCTGAATCCAATTCTGGTCGATCTCAAAATCCAAAATCTTCAACGGATTTGAAAGGAAAATCGAAGGTTTCCTCAATCAAGAATGATCAAAGGCATCCCAATGTCCAAATGCCTAAACCTGAATCCAAACCGACAGTAACAAATCCCAATAAAATTAAGGTTTTCACCGTTAAAAAGAAAGATGAAACAACTTTAATAAAAAGAACATATCTTCTTGACATCTCTCTTACTATTCCTGTTCCTGTGAAAGGCTGACGTGGACCCAAGAAACTTTGGGTTCCTAAATCTGCTTAATTTTTGCAGGTTATCTGTGATGAGCAGTTTGACGAAGAATGGTATATTGACAGTGGCTGCTCACGTCACATGAAAGGAAGGAAGGAAGAACTGATGGAATTTCGATCTCTTTCAAACAGTGGAAATGTCAAGTTCGGGAACAACTCATTCGGCACGATAAAAGGCTATGGAATGATAACAAATGGAGATTTCACAATTAGAAAGGTTGCATACGTTGAAGGACTGCAGCACAACCTCATCAGTGTATCTCAGCTTGTTGGAGGTACCGGTCTCAAGGTCTCTTTCGACGATAAGGGTACAGAGATAATAGAAAAGAAAACGAAAAGAGTAATTCTCAAGTCGGAGCGCAAAGGCGAAATTTTTCCACTGAATCTTAAACCCATCAAAGGAAATCCAGCTATCTGGCTGTTATCCAAAGCACAATCTGACGAAAGCTGGCTGTGGCACCGAAGGCTCTCTCATCTCAACTTCAAGGATATCAACAAACTTGTCACAGGTGCTCATGTTCGAGGTCTTCCATTGCTCAAATTCGATCGAGAACATTTATGTTCTGTGTGTGAAATAGGGAAGCAGAGTCGTCAAAGTCACCCATCGATTGTAAACACTAAAGTTGTTGAGCCATTAGAGTTAATTCACATTGACTTGTGTGACCCATCATCTATCGAAAGCATCGGCGGTAGCAAGTATATTCTTGTCGTTGTTCATGACTTTTCACGTTTTACATGGGTGTTCTTTCTGAAGCACAAATCTGAAGCATCTCTCAAGCTAAAGATGTTTATCAAGAAGGTTGAAGTGCAGCCGAGGAAAGTCGTTCTCAACATCAGGAGTGACAATGGGCTGGAGTTCAAAAATAAAGAATTCGAAGACTTCTTGGCAGAAAAAGGAACCAGTCACAACTTCTCAGCTCCCTACACCCCTCAACAAAACGGAATTGTCGAAAGACGAAATCGATCTTTGTGTGAGGCGGCCCGAAACATGCTAAGTTTTGCCTGTTTACCTTTATATTTTTGGGTTGATGCTATTGCTGCAGCATGTTTTACGCAGAACAGGTCATATCTCAATAAACGCTTTAATCTCACTCCTTATGAGATCATCAACAACAGGAAGCCAAATGTCAAATTCTTCCACGTATTCGGCTCACGGTGTTTCATCTTCAACTCTAAAGAACATCGTAACAAGTTCGACGTGAAAGCCGATGAAGGGATATTTCTGGGATACTCTCTCACTTCGAAAGCATACAGGGTTTTGAACAAGCGTCGGAGGAAGATTGAAGAAACTTATTGTGTGACTATTGATGACACCTATGTCAAAAAGCTGAAGGCCAGTGAAGACACAGTTGGAGAAATTTTTTCTCAAACAGGCCAAGTCATAGCCTCGATTGCAAACCTATTTGAGAAGTTTGTTGAGTTATTCGATGAACCAGAGAAGGCCACTCTCTCGGAAGCTAGTGCAGCAGACAATAATGTAGATCATCTAAAGTAACTCATCGAAGATGCTGGCAAGCAAATGAATGAAGGAGGATCAAGTTCCAATGACCCTCCATAGCACGATGCTTCAGTTGAGGGGGAGGGTCCACCTTCTTCTTCACAGTCGGGCTCACATGTTGAGGAGGAGAACTGTTCTCCAGATGCTCCTGAACGCCCAGCTATACCCGAAAGCCAATCTGCACCCGAAAGCCCTGTGGTACCCGAAAGCTCAACACCACCCGAAACTCCTGTAGCTCCGGAAAGTCAAGATACACCTGAAAACTTATCTATCGAGGGGGATAATGCAGATATGTCCTATGAATATGATAGTCAATCTGAACTAGACGAGCTGGTCATTGCTGAATTAGATCCATCCTATGATCCAAATTACCCTTCTCTTGTCAAATGGACCAGAGATCATCCTATTTCACAGGTTGTCGGTAATGTCTCTGAAAAGGTTCTGACCCGATCTCAACTAAAGGCTAAGCAAACTTCCTTATTTTCAAAATTAGAGTTATGTATGTTTAACTCCTTCGTCTCAAAATTTGAACCAAAGACAGTTAACACTGCTCTTGATCACTCCGATTGGGTTCAAGCTATGCAAGACGAACTTAATGAATTCGAAAGAAATAAAGTTTGGCACCTCATTTCAAATCCTCAAGATGCCTCGGTTGTTGGTCTCAAATGGGTCTTTAGAAATAAGATGGATAAGGAAGTCAATGTGACAAGAAACAAAGCTCGTCTAGTGGTGAAAGGATACTGCGAGGAGGAAGGAATCGATTATGAGGAAACTTTTGCTCCTGTGGCTTGGCTAGAATCTATTCGAATATTTCATGCCTATGCTGCACACAAGAACTTTGAGGTCTTCCAAATGGACGTAAAGTGTGCATTTCTAAATGGATAACTCGAAGAAACGGTGTACGTAGAGCAACCACCTGGATTTGTCAATGAAAAATACCCCAATCGTTGTTATATTCTGGACAAAGCGGTATATGGACTGAAACAAGCACCGAGGGCTTGGTATGAAACGCTAACCAAGTTTTTAAAGATGTCCAAATTCAAACAAGGTTCGGTTGACCCAACCTTGTTTCGTAAGAAGGAAGGTGACCACCTTATGATTGTTCAAATCTATGTCGACGATATCATCTTTGGCTCAACGAATCCTAGCTTAACGACTGAATTCAGAAAGCTGATGGAGACTAAATTTGAAATGTGCTCAATGGGTCCAATTAACTTTTTCCTTGCTTTAAATATTAGACAGGGACCCGAAGGCATCATTATTAACCAGGAAGCTTACACGAAGACTCTCCTTGTGAAATTTGGCATGATGGGAGACTCAAAGGTTAAAGTTCCAATGGCGTTCGACACCAAGCTCACTACATCCTTGGATAAACCAGCAGTCGATATTACGCTATATCGCCAAATGATCGGTTCTTTAATGTACCTTACTGCTAGCAGGCCTGATATAATGTTTTCTGTTTGTTACTGTGCTAGATTTCAGGCAAATCCTCGTGAACCTCACATGCTTGCAGTGAAGAACATTCTCCAGTATCTCAAGCGAACTACCTCATGAGGGCTATGGTATCCATCCAACTCAGGCTTCTTCGTTCAAGCCTACTCAGATGCAGACCTTGGAGGTTATGGACTAAACAGGAAAAGCACCACTGGGGGCTGCCAATTCCTTGACGGGAAGTTGGTTAGTTGGCAATCAAAGAAACAAACCTGTGTATCCCTGTCTACCGCTAAAATAGAATACATCGCAGCTGCCTCCTGTACTTCTCAAGTGATTTGGATCCAAAGCCAACTCCAGGACTATGGACTCAATATGAAAAAGATCCCACTATATTGCGACTCTGAAAGTGCAATTAGGATCTGTCATAACCCAATACAACACTCCAAGACTAAGCACATCGCACTGAGGTATCACTTCATTAAGGATCATGTGGAAGATGGGAACGTCGAAATACACTTTGTTCGAACCACTGATCAACTGGCTGACATCTTCACCAAAGCTCTTCCTGAAGCATCTTTTAACAAAATACTACAAGGGCTAGGTATGATGGAATCGGAGTCAGTACCAAAAATTACCTCTCAAGCTCAAAAGCAAGAAGCGAAATAGACCGAACGTTCGGGTTCGGTTCTTGTGCTAATGTACCGAAATGAACCGAACGCTCGGGTTCGGTTGCATTATCTGCTTTTTGCTCATCACTCAAAGGTAGTTTCCTTGGTTGTAGATCTTATGTATAAATTTTCCAAATTCATTTCTCTTATTGTCAAAGTTATTCTCTTTTTCAAATCTATTTTCTTTGGAGACCGAAATCAACCGATCGTTTGGGTTCGGTTCCAAAGTTTTTGTCAACCGAAATAGACCGAACGCTTGGGTTCGGTTCCAAAGTATTTCTCAACCGAAATAGACCGAACGCTCGGGTTCGGTTCTAATTATTTTTTTTTGTGTGTCTTATTTTTTTTTATATCAAAAATTCCAAAAATATTTTCTTTTCTCATAAATTCAAAAACTCCAAAAATATTTTATTTTTTTATTATCTTATTTAGCTTCGCTTTATTTTTCTTGTGGGTATATAATTTCATTAGCTCAGTCTCCCTAGAAGCATGCTGTTGTATGTGTCCAAAACCTCACCTGATTCTGAATAATAAGCCTTACTGACTTGGTATAAACAAACCTTGTCTTCCCAATTAGGCTTTCTTATTTATTCTAATCATGAGCTACCTAACTCTCTTCTCACATGAGATATGAGTTTTCTGCTTGGTCCTATTTTTTATAGCAGAGGTACTTTGATTTCTTTACACCATCTACATTGCATTTCTCCATCACATTCGCTTCACAAACGTAAGCCTTGAGACTCTCAGAAATTACCACTGAGGTTTATGGTTGCACAATTTCGGCGTTTATGATCTTAGCTTCGTGCCACTACATGGTAAGTGAAACCCAACATTCAAATACCCAAGATGCATTGACGGTGAACAATTAATTTGTTCTAGCTTTCACTGATGAATTGACGGACTTATCCATGGAGGTACAACATGAAATCTCTATTTCTATTTTGTTTGATTCCTATGAAATTGTTAAAAACCATAAAATTTCTTCCTTGGGATCCAGTTTTAATTTTTGTTGAGATTTTATAAATTTCCTAGCCAAATTAAATTATATCCAACCTACTTGTTCAAAAGACTACACCGGTCTCACAAGTACTTCGTTGGATTTCTGTCTTATATGAAGATTAGGAATTTTGAATTGAAGCAATAGCCACCCTCATAAGCCTAATTAAAAGAAGCCTTTCAACACTTCTTAAAAAGTGTCTGATCGATATTCAACGGGAAACCACACAAACACTTTAAAGTCTCTCTTGACTTTGAAGGAAGAGATTCGTGCCCGGGATCATTTGTTTCGTGTCTTTATTGACATCACATATTTTCCCAAAAGTGTTTCTTTATTTCTTTTCTTTTACACCCTACGCACGAAAATCTTTAATTTTCCAAAATTCAGGTTCTATTAATTACAAGGCAGTTTAATTGGATTGGTGATTTATTAAAGGCTGTGGTAAATATTGATCCACGTGGGAGAATTTTTTTTTTAAAAAAAGATGATGTTTTATTCTAAAGGGATAAGATGACGACATGATGACTCAGGTGGGAGTCTAATCGATTTGATTTCAAACGGCGCAAGAGGGAAGCGTGCGAATCTGAACCGTTTCATCTCCAAACGGCGCCTGATGGGAAGGCGTGTTATTAGGGGCCTGACATTCTCTCTCATGCGTGATCATCGGCAACCCCAACTGTAACGCATCAGTCAACTCCGGAAAAACCCTTCGTTTTTCATTCGAAGATTTGGGAAGATCTTTCTCTCTCCTTAACCCACAGTATAAAAGGCAACATAATCCACCGTTTACCTCTTTACTACAATTAACATTCCCAGAGAGCAAGAAATCCTTAAACCTTCACTGTTCATCATCTCCTCCACTTTCTTCATAGCAATGGCAGATTCTTCCTCAGTTCACGCAGCATCCCACATTTTGCCCATTCACCCATAGCAAAGCTTGATCATCGATTTAACCCCTCATTCTTACGACGCATTCATGTTCCCCATCATCGAGTGTCTGAATTCTTCTCCAATCGCTCCTGCACTTACCAGGGATGAAACTGTTCCGATGGAATTCTTGTCACAGATCTTTGCCACGGCTCACTACGAAAAGGTCGTCGACAGAATCTTCTTTGATGTCTTTGAGCACAAGGTGTCGATTTCAAAGTAGCAGTTCTGCTCATTGTTAGGGTTTGACGTGGATTATTCCAGGGTCAATCCGGAATCCATCCCCATGGGTCATTTGTTCAACATGTTCTACAACATGGGATACACGCAGGTGCTTACTACGTTGACGAAATTCAAGAAGTCGTGCCTACCTCCACAGTGGAATGGGATGTTCACTGTTTTGTTCAAAGGTTTATCTGAACGAAGTGTCGGGTCTAATGGAGCCAGCCGTTTATTTCTCTCCGTAATGTATGGGATCTACAATGGCATCAACATGGACTACGGGTCCGTTCTGTGGCAACAACTCATTCAGAGTCTCTCCTCTACTTCCAGACATTCAGAGATTTCGTATGCTCGGTTCTGGACCATTATCACGAAATGGGTGATGGACAAGTACCACGTTCCCATTGTCGCTGGTGCTCCAATGTCTTTGATTGGTACCTTTCATACCACGAAGATCATTGTGTCGGACGCTTCAAAGTTTCCGTTCAACGGGTCTATTCCGAAAACCACGTATGGGAATGTTCCCGCTGATAGCCGGATTATCAGGACGTACAAGGAGTTCAAGCGTTCTGGTCCAAGGGATCTTACTCCGGAGATGCTGAAATCCATTCATGACGCCGACAAGCCTACTCCAAGAGGCAAGAAGGCTGATAAGGGAAAGCAGGTGGTCAAGGGGGCAAAAGGCCCGTCTCCAAAGAAGAGGAAACCCACCAGGGTTGCTCAGTCTCCCCAGCAGAAGAGGAGAAAAACTCAACCGAGGCGAAAGCTGGTTATCGCTTCCTCCTCAAGCGAATCTGAGGGTGAGAGTTCTAATTCTGATGACTCTCCACGTGGCAACACGCCACCCAGATCTCTGACCCCTGAAGTTCATGTCTCTACTTCTCCAATTTCCTCTCCACCTAAAACCATTCCTATTTCTATTCCCCCCATAACTTCCACTACTCAAATACCACCCACTTCCATCCTAATACCTCCACCAATATTCACCGACGCAACCACCACAACCACTGCAGATGTTAGAACCAACATATCTCATATGGGGGTTCATACTGATGCACCCAAAACCACCCCAGCACCCGAACCCACACCTACACCCGAATTAACAACCCAACCCGAACCTACCCATACCACCGAACCACCAGCTTCACCACCACCATCTTCTCCTGGTCACGCATCAGAGGAAGAAGAACCACTCCTTGGCGGGGAGAATATGTCTTTTGACTCGGTCTACTATAGCCCGTTTCAAGTAGAAAGCGATGACGATGACGACGCTCCTGTCACTAAAAGGCATCTCCAGGAGCTCCATGAGAAAATTGACTTGCTCATCGCCTCCTCTTCCACTTCTCAGTCATCCCTATCTGAAGCTGCAGTTCAGAAAATTGTTGATGCTTTCTCCAAAGCTCAACAAGCTTCCCTTGCTTCTGCAACCACCGCCATAGATGCCTCTACCAAAGCCTGTCAGGAAGCGACCGAAAAAGTTGATAAACTATTTACAAATGCCTCTTCCCTGTTGAAGTCTTTACAGGAGAGTGCCAACGCCGCCAAGACTACGCTGGAACCTATTGTCCACCTGCTGGCAACATCAGTCACAATTGAGTTGAAGTCCTTCGCTTCTCTTCGTCAAAAAATTTATGACGACAACTCAGCTTTCTGAACAACCATCGACGAACGTCTCTCCAAGCTTCAAGAAGATTTGGCTGCCGAGAATACTCTCATGGATTTTCTAGCCAGGAAGACTACCGCTCTGAAGGTCAAGAGCATTCAACTCTCCAACTCTCAACAGGAGATTGAATCTCTTCGATCTGAAAAGGAGGTCATCAAATCGTGTGTTTTGGATGTCCACTCTGCCATCTCCAACATCCTAGAAGCACATGATCCAATTCTTAACTACACTGTGAGGCGTGACCTTGCAGAGAAGCTCGCTCCCGCCCTCGCCCTACTCAGTAAAATCTAAGGGCTCCTTGATTTCGTGTCCATTCCGAAACAAGGGGGAGAGAAGGAAACAATGTCTCAACCACCTCGTAGTTCCACAGCAACTCACACTACCGAACCTCCTCCAGTAGGCCAAGCCTCCGGTTCCGGTGTGAAAGACAAAGGGAAAATGATTGCTGAGGAGGAAGAAGAAGAAGATAATGAGACAATCGCTGACTTATTGAAGCGTAAGAGTCGACACAATGAGGCTGACATTAGTGCTCATGTGGCAAGAGAGGCTGAAGAAGCCGAACGTAAACAGAAGGAAGCCCACAACCTTCTTGAGAGCAGGAAAACTCTGTTTCCTTTCTGGACTCTTGAGAGGATGATTAAAGAAGCCATCGACACACCGAGTATCTTGTGGCTGGAACTTGTGATCTTTTTAGATCGGTCCAACACTGTTGACTCACAGTTCGACATGCCACTGACCCGAAAGGCTTTTATCTTTCTTGCCGTTTCCAACGTTGCAGAGATCCCTCATCCTCATCCACAGGTTGATCGGGACTTAATCAATTTCTATCTGAAGGCTGCTCAACCCCAATATCAGACTTGGAGCGCTCAGAAAATTGTCAACGTTCGGGTCTTGAAGCCGTACAGTGAAGGTAACTTCATCAACGTTCGGTTCAAGGTACTTCGGGGATCTGCCAAAACCGAACATTCTATTTCCCTTGTAGATCTTCCCAACCTTAATCCCCATGATTGGATTATCTTGCACAATATTCTCCTCACCAACGAAGCTGAATACGGTCTGATCATCGACCATTTCAAGAGGATGCTCGTGTGCTACATCATGGAAGTTGCATTGATGGATCAGGAGATTGCGAGCGTATTTAAGAAGAAACCTACAATATCACATGTTGGCTCTGCCAGTGATCTCAACCAAATGCAGATGGGGAAGATTGACTCGAGGAGGAATTCGGTCATGTTTACCAAGAACGAAGGATAGAAATGTCTTTTCGCCTTGGCAGAGAAACATCTATACACCACTGCCTGTTTGGAGCATGTTTTAGGGATCATCCACAGATGCAAGCAGAACACAGCGGATGATGTCAAGTACATTGATGACATGATTCAATGGTACATTTGGTTCAGACAGACTATTATTGATCTAATCTCACGTCTGTTTGATACTACGAAGAAAGTTCCCGCTGCTGGCCCAAGCAAGAAGAAGAAGTAGTCTCGCTCCAATTTGACGCAAAGGGGGAGATTGTTGGGTCGTGTTTTGTGTTAAGTATTGCGTCTATTGGGCTCGTTAGCTAGTCCATTTTGTATCTCTGGTATGGGCTTGTCCATCCGTGAGTTTAGTAGGGTTTAGTATATATAGGAGCTTGCATGCATCCTAGAAAGAAACGATAGAATAGAATGATCAGAGAATTATTCAACAAGTTTATTATTATCGTTCTTGTAACACTAAAATCCTCTACAACGGAAGTTCTTAGTAGAGCTCTACTGAGGGTTGTTTGATCTAATCATTCGACACATATTGATCCATACTTGTGTTATTTACTGCTTTTGCATTCATCTCATTACCTGTTAAGAAGATCTAATCGATCATTAAGTTTGTTATTAACTTATCAGAGAGAATACACACTTCTTGAAATCAGCCTAGCCCTCTTTTTTCATCTGTGTAGCCGATGTTGGTGGAGAATGGGATTCTTATATAGTGTTGACACATCTAAGGTTACACCATGTAAACCCTAACGTGTCATGACTCTTCATTTCTATGACCCATGGGTTTGTAACTTCCATGGAGCATCCTATGGGTGGAACCCAACTTGATAATCCATGGAGCCTTTTAGCCCACTATACAAGATATGAATGATTCACATAATCAACCCATATATTTAATTAGTTATCTTTTGATCACTTAATTAATTCTAAATTAATTCTTTGATCAAACTAATCAAATAATATTATTAATATGTTAGAACTTATAATATATTAATAATCTCCAAGTGTTATTTCTCTCATTTAGTCTATCCAATTGCATGGTGCCATGCAACCCAAATGGACCATGCCGGGCCGGGTCAAGTATTGACCAGAAATAGTTACGGACATAGACACCTTATCCAACAAGAACAACCTGCTAGTGATAGGCTAGCGATCTTCAGGAATTGCATGATAGAATCACTGTATTATTTGATGCTTGATATCCTAGGGTCTTCCTGATATGAAATTGACATCATTATTATACTTGCTTAGTGTAAGCGTCATAGTTGTACATAATTGAGACTCTATAGCCCGAGAATGTTTGGTTTAGCCTTACTTTTTGTTATTGTTTGATGAAGTCCTTAAGATAGAAATGAGTATTTTGTTGTCTATAGGATCCAGTGTTATGTGTCATTTGCATACACGAGTGTTGCAGGGTTGGTGGAAGTTTCATAAGTGAGTGTACTTCGTGGCCAGATAGCGCGTGGGATGGTTGGCCACTCTTGAGAGAGTGAGTGCAGGATAAAGGTGTATCCGAGATGCTAGGAGATAGAGACGGAGGATTTCGTATGAGTATATGTCTGATTTTATTGTGTTTTAGTGCCAACCGACTCCATTGCTCGAATGTTGCTTACTTTGTGATTTGTGGGACTCAAGTTTATGGGAGCTAACTATCAAATGAATACATTAGGTTATATGCTATGGAGGTTAAATAATCCTAGAGTGAAGGATTTGCCACTACTACGCAGCTCTTGTTTGAGTCTAACCGTTGTAGGGTTGGGTCCTTTAGTCAAAAGATTGTTTAAATTTTGTTGCATGTAATTACATTCATGAAGTGGTTGGTTGGCATTGATCGGAGCCCCCTAGTAGCTGATGGAAAGGAACGTGGGGGTCCTAGGAGAGTCTAGGAAGTATGTGTCTAATCCGATAACTATTATCGGTATGTACTTGACCCGAGAGTAGTATGGTCCATTTGGGTTGCATATCATCAGGGCAATTTGTTAGGATGGACTTTTGAGAGAAGATGTTGTATATGATTTATTAATATATTATAAGTTATATATATTAATATGAAATCAATCAATAATAATGATAACGAAGTAGAAACAGAAATCAGAACAAGTTTGCCTACGCTTCTATTGATGAAAACTGTCAGGTACAACTTGTCTATATCTACCGTAAAATCTGTGGCATCAACAACCATCAAATAACCTAGCTAGCATCTATATATAGTGGACTTGGACCGCCTTTGGGTTTACGGCCGTAAACAAGCTTACGTCCGTAAACTCATGCCATGGCCGTAAACTACAAATAAACTACTAAAACTGCATATTAACCCAAAAGAACCTATCACAAATGAAAGCCTAGACCAAACCATTATCTGGACCATTCAATCTCCCCCTAGGTTTGGTGGTAGCTTGAAGTTAATCTTTCTCGTCCACCATCAAATCTGCCTGCCCCGTTGCCCCGTGTCACATACGTTTATAGATAATCTCGACAACTATAGACATGTATTCTTTTGTTGCTTGTTCAAAAGGCTCCTCGGAAACTTTTATTTGATAAGTACTTAGATGATGAATATTCTGTTGGATAAGGTGTCTAAGTCCATAACTATTTCGGGCTTGTACTTGACCCGACCCGGCATGGTCCATTTGGGTTGCATGGCACCATGAAATTGGATAGACTAAATGAGAGAAATAACACTTGGAGATTATTAATATATTATAAGTTCTAATATATTAATAATATTATTTGATTAGTTGATCAAAGAATTAATTTGGAATTAATTAAGTGATCAAAGGATAACTAATTAAATATATGGGTTGATTGTGTAAATCATCCATATCTTGTATAGTGGGCTAAGAGGCTCCATGGATTATCAAGTTGGGTTCTACCCATAGGATGCTCCATGGATGCTCCATGGGAGTTACAAACCCATGGGTCATGAAAATGAAGAGTCATGACACATTAGGGTTTACATGGTGTAACCCTAGATGTGTCAACACTATATAAGAAGCATATTCTCCACCAAAAATCGGTACTACTAAGAAAACAAGAGGGCTTGGCCGATTTTTGAGAAGTGTGTTATCTCAAGAGTCTTTCCAAGAGCATTTGGTGTTGTGTGAAGCATTTGAGGCATCACACTTGGGGTGCTAGGCTCACAAGGTTTCAAGGAACACAAGCAACAACAAGGTAAGTTATTCTATCTATGATTCAAGTTAAAATTGTTCCCCATGTATGCTAGATAGGAATATAACCTTGGAATTCAACTTTGCATGATAATTAGACAAACATAGATCCAAGGTTATTAGGGTTGCATGTACACTTAGGAAGTGTTAGAATGCTCAAAACCCATCAGTGGTATCAGAGCCTAGGCTTGTTTGTCTGTTATTTGTGCTTAAAAGTTGAAGAAAGTCGAAAATCTTGCTGTCTGACTGATGGACTCGGCGAGTCCATGGGGAGGACTCGACGAGTTCATGTGTATCTTCAACCTACTCGGCGAGTAGGTTTATGCACTCGGCGAGTAGGGTCGACAGAGTGCAGAATTTCGACTTGTGTTGCTGGAAATGGATTAGAATCATTACCCTAAATTGTTTTGGTACTTGAAAACTTATTTTAGAAGGTGTAATGTCTTTTCTAACTCATTTACAACAACTAGTTATCAAAATTACAAAGATTAAATGTGATTTTGATTCTTGAAAGTGTTCATATTCATGTTCTTGTTCTTATGATGTTTAGATGATCATAGGAATTATTTGTAACCTATGTGGTAGATTAATTCATGATCATAATGTGTTTTAATGGAGTCCATAACTTGTCCTCAAGTTATGGAAAAACCAAAAGTCTCTTGGATTAAAAAAAACCATTAAAAGAACACAAGAGTTAGAAAAATGAAAAGTTCTCATTTTATTACTCTATTAAACTCATAAGTTACAAGAAATGAAAAGTTTTGAAAGTTTACAAAACTTGCCCTCAAGTTTTGGAACAAGTAAAGTTAAGTTAAAACTTTAGTTCCAACCCCTAGAATTTTAAAAGTTAAAATTCAGCCCTTATACTTATATTATTATTATTTAATAATTATTTATATATGTATAAGAACAAAGTCGTCTTACCGCTAGTACGCCTCATTCACGAAGCCGGTCTATAAGGTGGGTATAAGGTTGTTGCCTATAAAATGGTGACTTAATGGGTGTCCACTCTCACCCACCGCTTGCTTGATCGGTGGAGGGTCGTTAGCCGAACGGGTAAGACAAGGACTTATTAATTCTCATTCAAAGTATGATGAATATTATAAAGTAACTAAATGTTTTATTAAATTCCCAATCTTAGTTACTTTAGGAAAAATGTGAATAAGGTGCTATTCCATGAAATTACACTTTACACTTTGATTAAGTCGTTGGTGGAGCGTGTGTGGTTAACCGGCACACTAACTTGGACTTAACAAGGTAGGTAAAGGGTGACTTAGGGTCTATTATAGTATCGATGGAGCGTGTGTGGTTAACCGGCACATCGATTGAGTGATAAACCTTAAGGGTACCAAGTGATTTGCATGGTTACTTCACACCTCGTTTTGTGATCCTCGGCATCCCAGTCACAAAACTTGGAGGGCACACTCGAGATTGAAACATGCCTTTGAAAAGTTCATTGAATCTCAAAGAATCTAGGAATTTCTAAGAACCATTCAAAAACCTAATAGTAAAATATTGCGGTTTTCGTGGTGGAAATTGGTGAATCGTCATTCACCTACCTTTCAAATATGATATAGCTTAGATTACGGCATACCTCTTCTAAGTTATATTATATTGTGATTGGATCCTAGCCTTAATATTACATTTGGGTGTTTTATTAAGGACTCTCTCATATCTAAACTAATCTTGTCCTCTCCCCTTCAGATGTCTTTCTCCAATGCTTCTGGCTCTAATCCTAATGGCTCCTTTTCCCTTATGAACCTGTGTGGGAAAGTCACCTTTGATGGATCCAACTTTAATGAGTGGATCAGAAACATCAGGATGATTACCCGCTACGAGGACAAAGAATATGTCCTTGACAAGGAGCTTAAGGAGATTAATGAGTCCACTGCAACTCCTCAGGAGATCGCTGAATTTCGGGCGCATGAAAGGGATGCTACGAAAGTGGCTTGCATCATGACAGCCACGATGACAGCGGAACTCCAAAAGTCTTATGAAGATTTCTACCCTTATGACATGCACCAAGATTTGATGGAAAGATACCATCAAAGTGCAAGACAAGAGAGGTATGAGATCATCTGCTCCATGATAACAACCATGATGAAGGACGGGGAATCCGTCACGAGCCACATGCAGAAAATGCAAAGGTATGTGGATCGTTTGCTGAAGCTTAATGTGAACTTCCCGGAGGAACTTGCAATAGATATTATTTTGCATTCCTTACCATCGTGCTATGATCAATTCCGCATGACATATCACATGAACAAGGAAGAAGTCACCCTCAGCAAACTTCAGGGACTTCTCAAGACCGCAGAAACAGGTCTTAAGGGGAAGTCGGTTGCTATCACTCCTACTCAAAACTCTACTCCGGTCTTGGCAATCGGGAAGAATCGAGGGAGGAAGAGAAAGAGCTCTTCTAAGGGTACCAAGGTTCGGACCCTTGATGGCTCTTCTTCAAGTGGAACCAAGAAAGGTTTCGTTACTCCTTCTTCTGACCCAAAAGAGGCTGAATGCTTCTATTGCCATGAAAAAGCTCATTGGAAGCGGAACTGCCCAAAATACCAGCAAGATGTGAAGGATGGGAAAGTTAAACCCAACCATGCAGGTATTTACACTATCATTTCTAATAACTCACCCCATTCTAATTCTTGGGTCCTTGATACCGGGTGTGGTATTCACATTTGTTGTGACTTGCAGGGACTAAGAAGAAGTGAGGATGTGGAGCAAGGAAGGATAAACTTGATCATGGGGAATAGGAAAGCTATACCTGTTACCAAGATTGGAGTTTATACTTTATCGCTAAGTAGTGGGTTTAGTTTAGATTTGAATAAGTGTTGTTATTCGCCAGGAATGGCAAGAAATATTATTTCCTTTCATGCTTTGTACAAACAAGGGTTTACCTTTTCATTTAATAATGAAGTTGGTTCTATAGATGTGTTCTATAATAATGTCTTTTATTTTAAAGCATTACCTTGTGATGGTGTGTATGAAGCTGTATCTGTTGTAGATAACTTGGGAAATAATGTTTTGTGTATTGATTCTACTAATAATAACTTGGATAAAGCATCATTATGGCATTGTCGTCTTGGACATATAAGCAAGAAACGCATAGGCCAACTCCAAAAAGATGGAGTCTTGGAGTCGTTTGACCTAAAGTCAGATGATAGTTGCGAATCATGCTTACTTGGAAAAATGACAAAGTCACCCTTCACAGGTTCATGTGAGAGGGGTGAAGGTTTGTTGGACCTTATACACACGGATGTGTGTGGACCATTCAAACATGCCACAAGGGATGCTAATCGTTATTATTTGACTTTTACTGATGATTATAGTAGATATGGATATGTCTACTTGATCAAGCATAAGTCAGAGACTTTCGAGAGGTTTAAGGAATTTAAACAGGAAGTCGAGAATCAATTGGGCAGGAACATTAAGATGCTTCGATCCGATCGTGGTGGTGAGTATCTTAGTTCAGAGTTCCTCGACTATCTAAGGGAATGTGGGATAGTCTCACAATTGACACCTCCCAGGACACCACAGTTGAATGGTGTGGCTGAGAGGCGTAATCGAACCTTGTTGGATATGGTTCGTTCCATGATGAGTCGAGCTACGCTACCAATCTCATTCTGGGGGTATGCCTTAGAGACTGCCGCCCATATCCTCAATCTAGTCCCTACAAAGAAAGTTGCCAAAACTCCTCACGAGATGTGGACTGGTAAAGTACCTAAACTAGACCACATCAAGATTTGGGGTTGCGAGGCTTTCGTGAGACGCGAGACTCATGATAAGCTCGAACCTCGAAGCGAGAGGTGTATTTTCATCGGCTACCCACAGCATTCCTTTGGTTACCTCTTCTACAGACCTAGTGACAATGTGGTCTTTGTAGCAAGAAGAGGAGTCTTTCGAGAAAGAGAGTTTATAAGCCAAGGAGACAGTGGGAGGCAAATTGATCTTGAAGAAATTCAAGAATCAAGCGGTGAAGGAACTTCAAACTCTAGCCCTCAACTTGAGGAGGAAACTCCTGTTGAGCAAATTCACAAATCTATACCTCTGAGACGTTCCACGAGAGTTAGGAGTGCACCTGAGCATTACTATGGATTCCATATTACTGCAGAAGGTGAGACACTTATTAGTGATGAGACACTAGTAAGTCAAGATGACCCTAACAGCTACGAGGAAGCCATGGCAGGCCCCGAGTCTGCTAAATGGAAAGAGGCTATGGATAGCGAGATACAATCCATGTATGACAATCAAGTTTGGAACTTGGTTGAAAATGTACCAGGTCGTAAGACAGTAGGGTGCAAATGGGTCTTCAAGAAGAAGACCGACATGGATGGTAAAGTACACACTTATAAGGCTAGACTGGTTGCAAAGGGCTTCTCTCAAATTCCTGGAGTGGACTATGATGAGACCTTTTCTCCGGTAGCCAAGATTAAGTCTATTCGGGTTCTGTTAGCCATAGCTGCGTTTCATGATTATGAAATATGGCAGATGGATGTCAAAACCGCTTTCCTTAATGGGAAGTTGGCTGAAGATGTTTACATGAGTCAGCCAGAGGGTTTTGTCAGCAACGAGTACCCTAATAGAGTGTGTAAGCTTGAGAAATCCATTTATGGATTGAAGCAAGCACCTCGCAGATGGAATCTTTGCTTTGATGAAAAGGTCAAGGAATTTGGCTTTTCTAGGAGTGAAGATGAATCTTGTGTGTATGTCAAGGCTAGTGGGAGTATAGTTAGCTTCTTGGTATTGTATGTGGATGACATACTGCTCATAGGAAACGACATTCCAACCCTGCAGGAAGTAAAGTCCTGGCTTGGGAAGTGTTTCGCTATGAAGGACCTTGGTGAAGCTGCCTATATTCTAGGGATAAGAATCTTGAGAGATCGGAGTAAAAGACTAATTGGACTTAGTCAGAGTACCTACTTGGATAAGGTGCTGAAGAGATTCAGCATGCAGGACTCCAAGAAAGGAGAGTTACCCATCCAGAGTAACACCAGGTTGAGTAAGACACAAAGCCCTAGCACTGAGGCTGAGATAGCAGAAATGAGTCGAACACCTTATGCTTCGGCTGTAGGATCGATCATGTATGCTATGACGTGTACTCGACCCGATGTAGCTTTTGCCTTGAGCATGGTTAGCAGGTATCAGGCGAACCCTGGCAAGGCACACTGGACTGCGGTAAAGAATATCCTCAAGTACCTACGGAGGACTAAGGACTGGGTCCTTATCCTCGGTGGGAGTGATAACTTGAGAGTTGTAGGGTATAGTGATGCTAGCTTCCAGACTGATAGGGATAATTTCCGCTCTCAGTCGGGCTGGGTCTTTACCCTAAACGGAGGAGCAATTTCTTGGAAGAGTTCCAAGCAAGAGACAGTGGCTGATTCTACTTGTGAATCAGAGTATATTGCAGCTAGTGAAGCAGCAAAGGAAGCGATATGGCTGAAGAACTTCATTGGAGACCTTGGAGTTGTACCAGCTATTAAAGAGCCAATGGAAATTTTCTGTGATAGTGAAAGTGCTGTTGCCTTAGCCAAGGAACCAAGGGATCATGGGAGATCCAGACACATCGACAGAAAATACCATTTCATTAGACATCGGATCGAAGAAGGACTCCTCGTGGCAAAGAGGGTATCATCGGATGAGAACCCAGCAGATCCCCTCACGAAGGGACTGAGTAGGGTTAAGCATCTCCAGCATGCTCGGAGCATAGGGCTGAAGGATGATATAAGTTTTAGTAGTTAGATAACTCAGAAATTTGTAAAGTGTAATTGACATTTGATGATGAATAAAAGGTGTTTTATTTATGAGTAAAGTGTTGCTATCTCTTGTCAATCGTTTACTATATTTCTTTTGCATGTTTTGACTTCCAGAATAATTTTGTTTGGTGTAACATATTATTCAAACCTCCACAGTCGGTCATATGTTGGAAGTAGGTATGAATCAAGACTGTCATGATGGGTTGTAGAGGTCCAAGGTGTTGGACAAGGCTACAACAATCATGAGTGCTCATAAGTTCTGAGCATTGGACTCAACCCACGCTCACTGGAATCACTTCATGGAATTCTATCTCGAGTGATCGTGAGACGGTAATATCATATAAGTCTTCAAACCTAGAGATATGATTTGTTACTTACAAGTTGGTTATGCATTGACTGTACGAAACCGCATTGGTAACTCGATGTTATAAAACGTACTTTTGTGTGTAATTCAATGAGTGGTAGAACAAACATATGAGTCGAAGTTTATCTGTTCCTTCTTGGATTAGAAGCTGATATCTGGGCCCCTCGATGATTTTGTTTTGACCCATGTACCGGGCCCGGTCAGAACTAAGTTGATGTGTTCAATTAAGTTCTATGTCAAACAAATCGGAAATCGGGAAACAAATGCTGGACAATAAGCAAGACTATGTTCCATGTATTTGTCCGGCTGATATCTAGAACGGAGGATTATATGATCACTTATCTTAAATGGCGTACCATCATCTTCTCAAGTTTCGAGAAACCTTGTAAAGAGCTACGATTGCCGGTCGGTTCCTGAAGTACTAGAGATATAGTTATTAGACTTATCCAAGTGGGAGACTGTTGGATAAGGTGTCTAAGTCCATAACTATTTCGGGCTTGTACTTGACCCGACCCGGCATGGTCCATTTGGGTTGCATGGCACCATGCAATTGGATAGACTAAATGAGAGAAATAACACTTGGAGATTATTAATATATTATAAGTTCTAATATATTAATAATATTATTTGATTAGTTGATCAAAGAATTAATTTGGAATTAATTAAGTGATCAAAGGATAACTAATTAAATATATGGGTTGATTGTGTAAATCATCCATATCTTGTATAGTGGGCTAAGAGGCTCCATGGATTATCAAGTTGGGTTCTACCCATAGGATGCTCCATGGATGCTCCATGGGAGTTACAAACCCATGGGTCATGAAAATGAAGAGTCATGACACATTAGGGTTTACATGGTGTAACCCTAGATGTGTCAACACTATATAAGAAGCATATTCTCCACCAAAAATCGGTACTACTAAGAAAACAAGAGGGCTTGGCCGATTTTTGAGAAGTGTGTTATCTCAAGAGTCTTTCCAAGAGCATTTGGTGTTGTGTGAAGCATTTGAGGCATCACACTTGGGGTGCTAGGCTCACAAGGTTTCAAGGAACACAAGCAACAACAAGGTAAGTTATTCTATCTATGATTCAAGTTAAAATTGTTCCCCATGTATGCTAGATAGGAATATAACCTTGGAATTCAACTTTGCATGATAATTAGACAAACATAGATCCAAGGTTATTAGGGTTGCATGTACACTTAGGAAGTGTTAGAATGCTCAAAACCCATCATATTCCATCTCCCGAACTGGAACAAATCCCTTCGATCGTACAAATGAATGCACCCATTTTTAAGCTTGAGAACAGAAGACGTTGTAGTCTCGTCGAAAACCGAATACTCCATGGAGCTTAGAGATCCATCTGGGTAACTTTGAAGCACATGGATTTGTTTGACCTGATTGGTTGCATGTCACATCACCACTTGAAGAGGATGACCAGTCTTGGGATCTATGACATCAGGATAGTGCTTGATAATAGACAAAGTAGTCTTCATCGAAGGAAATTGCCTTTTCACTTGGTCTTCTAGAAAATGTTTGAACTGAGTTGCCTTTGGATTATCTGAGGGTTTTTAAAAAGGAGATCATGACAACTCTGATAAATCTGCCCTAGTCCATGAATTGAAATCATGACGCTCTTTGTAGAGCTCGTTGTTGCCACTCATTCTTCGCACAATCCACATGTTAAGTGGATCATGAAATCCCCAAGAGATAATCCCAGATCTATCACCATATGTATCTCTAAAGTGACCAGCTCCAAGATCTGTAACGGTAATTGTGCTTGATCCGCAGGTCCATTCTTGTCAGAACTCCTCTTAAACAAGAGTTGTCCTTTTTCAGCAGCTTCAACTTGTTTATCACGCATAATTTTCGCAATGTGAGGAACATGAACGTGCTCCTTATCAAAATGATTAACGACCCGTGAAGTCTGAACGGTTGGCATGTTAACAGGAAAAGCTTGAGTATGTAGATTGATCTTATACTCGTCTGTAGATGTTTGGTATTCTTCACCAAGATCTCCTTCAAGCTTCTTCTTTAATTCAAAATAATTGGGGGAAAGGATATTAAAATGGTCTTGAAGATCAGAGATTTGCTTTGTGTTTATCACTAGATCATCGACTTGAATATCAAGTTCAATGCTCTTCTGATCCATGACTCTAATCTTCTTTGAAAGAAATCCCTTTGCCACGAGAAGAAGGATCTACATTTTCATTCTGAGCAAGATGCATAGCTAATAGCATAGATGCATCATCAGGATCCATCCGAGGAGGAGAGAATCCTGGTGGAGCAGAGGATCCACTAGCCTCAAAATTGGTGCTAGGACCTCCATGAAATGGTTCTGTTCATACGATGGCAGGTGTAGTAGTTGGTGTAATCACCATGTCATGAGACAAGTCCAAATCCAAAGGCCCAAACCTAGGATCACGTCTTCTTCTCTTAGGTGGAGTTTGCAAGGTCTGGTCAGTTGCATCATCACCCTGAAGTGGTTCAATAGTAGGTGAGGCAACGTTAAGGGGACGAATCACTGACACTGTCACCATTGGAACTGTAGAATCATCCACTTTATCTATAGACATGGGTGTCAATTCAAGAACATCTTCAGGATCCCGTCTCTCCATTGCCATGTGAGCAATATCACTGAGATTATCAAACAACGAGTTGAGGTTGACATTTGACAGAAAATCCTCATTGCTTCCAAAATTAGTTAGAATCTCATCTCTATCGAAACCTATAAGATCAAGGTCTTCAGACTGATTAGACTCAACTGCATTCTTGGAAGACCCTTCATTGTAATCCCCTTCAACTTGGACTGTTTGCAGGTCATGCTCCTCAGCTAGTGATACAGTAGGAGCAACTGTCACTTCCCCTTCTTGATCTGATACAGTGATTACACCTCCTTCCGAGATCACCTTTTCTGATGAAGTAGGTTCCGAAGAAATCTTATTAGAAGATCCGTGGGACTCGGACGCTTCATTCGGCTCAGCAAATCGTCCGAATTTAACCAGAGGATACAGTCCTTGAAAAATAACTTTCCCTTTGCGATTATGTTTAATGAGCCCAATAGTGTGAGGGCCCAAGGACATCATATCAAGCGTTTCTCCCTCCATTACCATGTCAGGAAACTGTTTGTTGATGAAGATTTGAATGAATCTAGGATACATCAAGAAGGTATCCCGAGTGATGGCATTCATGTTGACCACAAACTCGCAGCAATAGAAACAATAGCGCCAGTGTTTCTCAGGGATATTTCATCCGCACGGGACCTTCTGCCGGAGATGCAGCTCACGAACACATGGGCTAGGAATCTCCAATAGGGTGGCAGAAGCTTTTTCACTGTAGGAGGAGAATCACCTGCATACCCTTTCATTTTTAAGATTTTCTGAGCATCTTCAATACCAGTTTCCGTGGGAAAGCTTGGTAGGTCATTTATCAACAAAGTCTCTCTTACGAACTGCTCATCGATTACAATTTTGCATCCTTCCACTACTTCGTCTACTGTTACTGCTCCATCATCGTCCCTAGTCATTTTGGCAGTCTGCCAGAACTCTCTGATAATCTGCTGATAAACGACAGTGTTCATGGTGATGGCGAAGGCCAGACAGCATTCCCTGAGCCCATGAATCATCAACTTAAATTCTCCATGTGCCACCGGAGGATCTACCAGTACCATTGCCAGATTGTGCATGTATGCAAACTTCAAAGCTGCCATTTGATCTGCACTAAAACATTCCGGATAAGAAACGAAAAATATTTGAGCAATGAATGTTATTTTGATCAAAATAATAAATTGTTATTTTTAATTTAATTTTATTAAATCAATTTCAAATTAGCGCAAACTAATTATTTTAATCAAAAAAAGTTTACAGTCAACATAGGGTTTACGGTCAAACTTGAGTTTGCAGCGGTAAACCCATGGCCGTAAGCTAACGGCAGTAAGCTGAGTTTACGACTATAAACTCCTGTCCGTAAGATTGGGCAGTAAACTGAGTTTACGGTCGTAAACTCCTAGTTGTAAGCTTAGGCTGTAAACTCCAACAGTTTGTTTTTCATCGAGTTTGGCCTCAAAACTCATCGATTTCATGAAACAAATGCATTTCCTTGGTCGGAATCCTCTTACCTACGAGATGAACGGAGCAATTTCACGAATTCTAACAAAAAATTTCAAAGTTGAAAGAGAATAGAGAGGTGTTTGCGGCCTGAAACATAAAAGTGAAGGGTTTCCGGCTGTAAACCCCTATAAATACCTTTGACCTTTTATCTGCTTTCCGCACTGTGTAAGGCACAGTCCAATTTTTTTAAAAAGTTTTAAAAAATAATATTTTGAGGATTTTAAAAATAAAAATTTAATAAAAATAAAATCCATAAAAAATTTAAAGTAAAAATGAAAATAAAGTTAAAATAGCAAGTAAAAAAAATTAAACATTTCCAAAATTTTGACGTACACAAAGATAAAATAAAAATAAAAATAAAAGGGTAAATTACACGAATGGTCCCTGTGGTTTGGAGTAATCTGCATGGTTGATCCCTAAGAAGTTTTTTTAACTCGGAAGGTTCTTATTGTTTGCTTTTGTTGCGTCTTCAGCCATTGGGTCCCACCCAACCCAAACCCCTTCCACCCAATCTACCCCCTCCCCATCACCCTCTTCCCTCTTCGTTGAGTCCTTCACCTCCGGCAACCCACTACCACCTCTTTTTATTCTGGTAAGATTGCCGACATGTCCTGCCCCAAAAAACAGATACAAGTGTTGCCCCAAAAAATCTCAAATATAATCAACTGACGAAACCCATATACAAATTAAAAAAAAAAAACAGATACAAATCGATATATAGAGTAACAAATTTCAGTGTGCAGCTTTGCAATAATCAAAAGAAATGTTATTCCTTCTCTTCTCTCAAATCATCGGCTGTCTGCAACCTTACAAAAATAACTCGTCGATGACCCTTTTCTACCTTCTGTAACCTCATACGACCCTTCTTCCTCCCTAACTATTCTCCTCTTTTTTCCGACACCGCCTCTCGCTGTCTCCGACACCACAACCACGTAACCTTCCTCACTTCCCCTTTATTCTCTACCCAGCTGCAACTCCCCGTGGTGATTAAATATTATACTAAAAGAACAATAAAAACATTTCTCCAACCCATACCAAATTAGAAGAAACACACAGTCAAAATTGATTTTACCCTTGGTGATGACAATGGTATATTGCAAGTAACGGGAGGTTCTCTGTCGACATAAAAAATTTGGATCATCGCCGGAACCTAACGACATTGAGATGCAGAAAACAACCACCATATGCACTCTGAACTCCATCGATCTGCAACATCTGGTATGTTTTAGGTATTCGAAGTAAGTGGCTTTCGATTTTTTTTGGTTTCGAAAAACAAAGGTGGTTTTTATTTGGTGCTCTGATTTCATTTGATGCTCTCGTTTGATGTGTAATACTCTCGATTTGATTATAGGCATAGGATTTGAAAACAAAATTTTATCAGATTTGAGGTTTATATGTTTAGAAAGAAGATGGGGCAAGTGTATGTGTTTGACCACCACCACTCCACCGTTCGATTGTAGATCGAAGATACACCAGAGTAAAGAAATAGAGATATGTTGCAGCAGGTGAACCAGAGATGAGATGAGAGAAGCTTGATGATGTGAAGTTGAGAAATGGTTGGTTCGTTGGAACTATCCAAGGCAACGATAACTATATGTGGGTTCTTTCCATCTTGGTTGACCTGAGAAACAAAGAGACAGAAGAATAAGATAGGTTGGGGGTAAGGGTTATTAGGGTACAGTGGTGTGATTTCCTTTTTCTTTTAATTATAAAATAAGTGATAAGTAAATAAAAAAGAAACTAATAAGGGTAAAAAGGTCATTTTAGGTCAAATGGGGACTAAATACACAACAAAAACAAATAATAAGGATCTTCCAAGTTAAAATAAATTTGTAGGGAACAACCATGCAGATTACCCCAAAACATAGGGACCATTCGTGTAATTTACACAAAATAAAATTTAAACTTAAAATAAAACAAAACAATTTCCAAAATTTAGAATTTTAAATTTTGACAATTACAAAATAAAATAAAAGAAAATAAAAATAAAACTTAAAACAAAATAGATTAAACTTTATATACACAAACACTGAATATTAATTTTGTGACTTTAGGATCAAAGTTGTTAGACAACCTTAGTCTACTTGTTGGTACCTTTATGTTCTTGTCTATGTCTGATCGATCGTCGATATTGCGGTCCACTTAAACACAAATTTATAGTTTTGGACAAACAAAAAATTGTTGGATTAATGTCTAAGTCCATAACTATTTTGGTATGTACTTGACCCGATTATGAGCATGGTCTTTTTACGTTGTCTTCACCATAGCAATATGTAAGATGATTTAAGGAGAGAGGTTTAAATATGATTTATTAATATATTATGAGAATAATATATTAAAGGAGAAATCATATTGTTTAATTAGTATTAGTCAAGAATTAATTGATAATTAATTTTATGGCTAAAAGAGATTAATTAAATTTAGGGGACTGGACTGCAATTATTGGATAATTGAGTTATGGGCCTAAGGAATGCTAAAGGATCAAGGGGTGAACGAAATTATGATGGGAGCCCATTATATTTTCGTCCATGGCCTTATCTAGAAGGTTCCATGGGCTGCTTAGAGTTTAAGCTGTCCATTAGAGTTTTGATTGAAACCCTAGCTGCCCACACAAGTATATAAAGGACCCCTTAGGCTCCAAAAACGTGGGCAACTAAATCTCTAGGGTTTCTAGCCGTTTTTGGGCAGCCTCCTTTCTTCTCCTCTTCATCCAAGTTGTATATGGTGTTTGTGACTCCAATAGAGGTGCAACACTTAAGGCACTAAGCTTTTAAAGCCAATCCAAGCAAGGAATTGATTGTTATTGCTATATAACAATCAAAGGTAATTCTATAAACCCTAATTCAGTTCATAATATGTTAGATCTAAGTTTATTAGTCTTGGATTTAAAGCATGTAGAATAGAGAAACCTAGATCTAAGCATTAGGGTTTGTATGAGCACATAGGATTGTTCTTATGCATAAAACCCATCAGTGGTATTAGAGGCTTGATTGGTTTCAGTTGTATGTGATGCTTAACTGTTTTGTTTGCTAAAAAATCGATTTTTTGGCCTTTTCCCGACACAACTCGGCGAGTCAGTATCTGGACTCGGTGAGTTGGCCCTAATCGGTGAGTTGGCCCTACTCGGCGAGTCCAAGTCTGACTTGGCGAGTCAGTGCGTCAGGCGGAGGGTATTTCGCGATTTAGCTGCTGTTTTGACTTGGATTTGATGCTTAAATTGTTTTATGAAGTTAAAATTCGAATTTTATCTTAATTAAATGATTATCCTTGCCAAAACAATAGATAATTTCAAATCTTTTAAATATTGGTTGTTTATGTGATAAATATGGATTATTTATAGTTATTTGGTAATTATCTAATGACTAAAATAAGATTAAGTCAAATATAGATAATTATGAAATTAATTGTTGAATTTGAATTATTTGTTATTTGATCCCTAATGTTTTGAAATGTTTCAAAACTTGCCCTCAAGTTTTGGAATTTAAAAGTTGATTAAAATTTTAATTTTGAAATGTTAAATTCTAAAACCCTAGTAATTTGAAAAGTTCAAATCACACCCTTATGGTTTTATTAATAAATTAAAGTGCATAATTAAAAGTGATTTAATAAACCCATATAGCTTTTGGTTTACATTTAATTAAATTAAAAGTATAATTTACTATGTTAAACCACCTAGTATTTTAAAAGTGTAAAATACACCGTATATTATATATAACATTAAAAGTCTACTATTATATATGTATGAGTAAACAGTCAGTCTTACCGTTAGTAGGCCTCATTCACGAAGCTCGTCTATAAGGGGTGTTTAAGGAAATTGCCTATAAAATGGCGATTGAATGAGTATCCACTCTTACCCACCGCACTCTTGACTAGTGGAGGGTCGTTAGCCGAACGGGTAGGATAGGACTGAAACCTTCCATTATAAGTATAATGAAGTACAAAGTAACTAAATGCTTTTTCAAATTCCCAAATCACAGTTACTTTAGGAAAAATGTGAAATTGTATGCTAACCCATAGAATTACACTTCGTACCCTTGTCAAACGTTAGTGGAGCGTGTGTGATTAACCGGCACACTAATTTAGGGATGACATTGGTAGCGAAGGGTGACTCGATGTTTGTCATAGATCAATGGAGTGTGTGTGGCTAACCGGTGCATTGATTAGGTGATAGTAGCATTGAGTGCACCACGTGATTCGTATGGTTATTCACACTTTGTTTGTGATCCTCGGCATCCCAGTCACAAATAGTAGGGCGTAATCGAGATTAAACATGCCATTGAAAAGTTCAGTGAATCTCAAAAAGATCTAGGAGTTTCAATTCATTTAAAACTTAAACTTCCTTTTCGTTTTTCATGGTGGAAATTGGTAAATCGTCATTTACCTACCTTCAAATATTCTGCAGCTAGATTACGGCATCCCTCTTCTAGGTTGTAGAGTATTGTGTTGGATCCTAGCTTGATGTTTCATTTGGGTGTTACATCAAGAATTCTAATCAACATAACTTGAATTTTCTCCCGTTTTGTAGATGTCTGCATCTTACAATGGTCTTTCTAAATCCTTTGGAACAAGCTTTCGAAATGAAGATGATGTTCCGAGATACGATCAAGGAAATGAGAGTCATGCTTCACTTCCTCCACCTCCTCTAATCGTTCTCCCTGACCCACAAGTTCAAAGGCTTGAAAAGTTCAAGCTCACTCAAGCCCTTTTGGCAAGTAAACAAGAAGATGGGAAACTTGTGTGTGCACACGTCCTAGAGATGAAGTCACACATTGATAGGTTAAGCATGTTGGGTGTCGAGATTTCAAGCGAGTTGGCTGCTGAATGGGTTCTTCGGTCACTTTTGGAATCATATAGTGAGTTCGTTAGAGAGTACTATATGATGGATCACAACGTGACCCTCATTAATCTCACCTATTTGCTTATAGCTGCTGAATCAGCAATGATTTGGCGTGCTGGTCAAGCAAATTTGTCTGGTGAATCAAACTCCCAAACTTCAATGGATACTGGCAACATTGGAAGTGCAGAAACAACTAAGTATGTGATTGTCTGATGTGCTGTGCCAAAGGAGTCCATTTGCTTTTATTGCCAAGAGAAGGGGCATTGGAGACGAAGTTGCCCTAACTACCTGAGAGATCTAAGAGATGGGAGAGTCAAGACGTATGGCTCTACTTCAGGTAAAATCCATTATATAACTCTTTTAAGTTCCTGTTCTAGATTCTTAATACATGATGTTATAAGATTACATTTTTATGTTTTGTAGGATCGAAGAAAAGAGAGGAAGCCTAAGGGAAGAAGTGAGCTGAATCTAATCGTGAAGAAATGGATTTCGATCACATTACATGAAGAATGGATTCTAGAGCTACTACTTGGAGTTAGAATAGATTGTTAAGAAATATGTAATAACATAGTTTTTCAATTGAATTGCATTGTAAGGACAACCTTTTTCCGCAATAAAATGAATTTTGACTTTATCTTATTTATTTATCCTTGCAATGGCATGTATGAAAGAATTGATGTTTGAATGTTTCTATTATTAGTAACAATGGATTTGATTCTTAATTATGTTATTTGTGGAAATGTCAAAAGTTTACCAAATAGGGAGAGTTTCTCATCGCCCAAGTTTCAATTGGACAGAAACTAGGAATCATGCAAGGTGTATTGTATGATGAATGAAAAACTTTCACATTTGGGAAACTTAGACTAATTCTTTGACAAAGTGTCAACTGAAGGACTAGGAGATCAAGTACACTAGGTTGTGCGTTGATCAAGTCCACCACAAGAGTGACAAAGATATTCGTCATGATTTACTAAAATTTAGTAACTATGATTATACTTATAAGATTAAGTGTAATTCTGAGTTGACTGAAAGAGTTTCAATGAATACTAGATCGAATAAAGAAGAATCAAATAGGCAGAAAGATAAAAGGTTCTCTATTCTAAGAAGAAGGGAGAGTACCTTTTATTGTGTTTTATGATAAGTTTTAATGATTAAGAACCATGTCTCAATAGATCTTCTAAGTGAGTCTTAGTGCAATTGCATGTCTAAGAAGAGGAATCGATAATTGTAGAAATGGTTAAATCATGGAAGTCAATCATACTTCGTTCCAATATCAAGTCTTAGAGTCAAGATTGTGAGATTAAGTGAAAAAGTCTTTAGTAGGTTTATAACACTTAACAAAGGTGGAATTTGGAAAAGTTTTCTTATTCTTGCACATTAGAAATTGGTAAGTTGTGATGTCTTGGATAAGACAAAGACCAACTAAGACCAAATTTGTGAAGTGTTTTGTCTTGATAAATGCTACACTAACTCTTGAATATTTGTTTATCAAGAAATGTTTCTTGATAAGAGAATCTAATATGTCAAGGAGTCAGTGGGAGTTTTAATGATTTGAAAAGGTTTCGAAAATAAATCAAGAATAAACCTTATCGATCATCACTAGCACACGACTTGAGGTTTGTAAACTATCGTGCTGACATTATTTTGTTTCTGTGCCATTCCAATTGAGTTAATTGTGTGTGTGAGTTCTATGAGTTCTCATTTGAATGCATACTAGAGCCTTAGTTGATGGAAAGTACATTGATATGTAAGGACAAGTTAGTAAACTACTTGGAAGACATGGTGGGCACTTGTGTTACCATAAGGCAAGAAATCAAGATTAAGAAAGTTCAGTCTATCTGAGTTTGGATTTGTCGCAAACCTTGGTTTTGGAAAATTCACATGGATAGGAACTCATACACCATAAAATCTAAGTGTCAAAAGATTCCCTCCTTCATGAAAATGACTGTGAGGAAATGCTTTCACTAAGAGAGATTTTAAGAAGATAGCGATTGTGAAAATTGTATTATCAAATTCGATTATGGTTACGGCATCCCTTTCCATAGTTCGAATTCTGAGATTTGGCAATTAGTTTCAACATTTGTAACATAGTAACATAAGTTCTGAGATGTTTGAGCACACATGAGAGCTATCTAAGGCACAGGTGTATATGTTTAAGTAGCTTAGATAAAGTCTTATCGAAGCATCTGGTATTAAAAATATGAATTTCAGAAATTCAATAGGCATTGTTTTTCTGGAAGTTCATTTGTTTTCTGAATACATGTCAGAGCTAGTGGGAGCATAAGTGTTATGCTTATATGATAATAATCATCATGATAGTGGGAGCATAAGTGTTATGATTGTATGATTATTATGGCGAGTATTGCAAGTTAGCAATATTAATTATAGAAAAACAAAGATTCAATTTGAAAAGTTGCATGGGTTGAAAAGTTGTTTTGATATAATTAAGGGAGAGAATATTATACTTCATTTCAAAATCTAAAGCTTAGATTGAGAAATTTTAATATCTTCAGTCAAATGATACATTGTGTGTCCTCAAATTTCGATTATGATTATAGCATCCTTCTTCATAGTTCGAATTCTGAGAACATACCACATAAAATATTATGGCAAAAGATTGGTAAAATATCATATCTTTATGTAAGACATTATGCATCGTCTCCCATACGCTTCGGGTATAGGATCAATTACAAATGCTACAATATTTACCATTCTAAAATTTCTCCAAATGTCTAGCGCATTAAGAGGGAAAAAGGACTAGAATTGGTTTTGACTAAAATAATTAAACAACTATCAAAGGACGATCCAAAGTTCACTGAGGATTGGTCGCTTGTGAGTAGTTGCAAGTATGGTATTGGATGGACCATATCGACATTATTATGAATAGAGAAGATTCTATTAAGAACGAGTTGTCATATGGCAAATGTGGAAATGTTTCGATATTGGGAGTTGGATATTGAGAGTCTATGCCTAGATTAGAAACTTTTATGCAAGAAGGATGTTCAAAGGAATGTACTTTGAATGTGAGACTTCATGTTTATAGAATTGTCTTGTAACAATTTGCGATAGAGTACTTTGTAATTTCATTAGCCAAGTCCTGGTGACTTTTGTGCTATGAGTTTGTGAAAGGATCATTGCATAAAATGTTAGAATCTAGCATATTCTAGTAGTGGCAAGAACCTTGGGTTCTTACACTAACGGTTAGGATTAAGGAATTGTGAAATGAGCATCATTGAAAAAGTTTTTCAATTAATCTATTTCACAAAGCATGGACCATAGGAAACAATGTGTGCATGCTTGGAGCATTGGACAATTTTGTTCAAGTAACGAGTTGATTATCCGAAACATTAAATGATAAATAATGAGTAATCAATATGGTGGATAAATAGAAGTGTTTTATTTATTCTCACAAGTTTGGGGCCATATAGGATTAAGTATTATTATTATGTTTCAGTTTGCATGTTTTGACTTCCAGAATAACTAGGTTATTCAAACATCCATAGTCAGTCATACGTTGGGAGTAGGTATGAATAAAGACTGTCATGAATCTGTTTGTAGATTGTCTGAAGTGTTTAGACATAGCACAAGTTTGTTGCAGATTTCATGAGTGCTTTGATCAGATTAGAGTATTGGATTAAACCCACACTCACTTAGATCACTTTATGGATTTATCATGAGTGATTAGTAAGACGATAATATTGTATATTCTTGATACCGAGACATGTGAGTTGTTTTTTGTTGGTCGGTTACACATTGATAATAGATAAACGCACCAGTAACTTGGTGCTAAAAAAGTTATTGTTGTGTGTGATTCGATCAGTAAATACAAGCGAGCATTTGAGTCGAAGTTTATCCATTCCTTTTATCGAAAGTGGCATAAAAGCGATATTTGTGGGCCTCTCGATGATTTAGTGATGACACCTAAGCGCTTGGCCAAGCCGGGACTAAGTTGATGTGTTCAATTGTAGTCTGTTGTCTGTCGTCATAAATCAGAAGTCGGGAAACAGTATAAAGAGAATGATTGAAATTCATGTCTTTTGTCTATACGATATCTTGAGAATGGAGGAATATATAATCCCTTATCTAGAGGACACGCTATCCGATAAGATCAGAGTTGACAGCGGCTTTTGAAAGCTACCATTGTTGATCAGGTTCTGAAGTCATATGGAAAATAGTTATTAGACTTATCCAAGTGGGAGACCGTTGGATTAATGTCTAAGTCCATAACTATTTTGGTATGTACTTGACCCGATTATGAGCATGGTCCTTTTGGGTTGCTTTCACCATAGCAATATGTAGGATGATTTAAGGAGAGAGGTTTAAATAAGATTTATTAATATATTATGAGAATAATATATTAAAGGAGAAATCATATTGTTTAATTAGTATTAGTCAAGAATTAATTGATAATTAATTTTGTGGCTAAAAGAGATTAATTAAATTTTGGGGACTTGACTACAATTATTGGATAATTGAGTTATTGGGCTAAGGATTGCTAAAGGATCAAGGGGTGAACGAAATTATGATGGGAACCCATCATATTTTCGTCCATGGCCTTATCCAGAAGGTTCCATGGGCTGCTTAGAGTTTAAGCTGTCCATTAGGGTTTTGACTGAAACCCTAGCAACCCACACAACTATATAAAGGACCCCTTAGGCACCAAAAACGTGGGCAACTAATTCTCTAGGGTTTCTAGCCGTTTTTGGGCAGCCTCCTTTCTTCTCCTCTTCATCCAAGTTGTATATGGTGTTTGTGACTCCATTAGAGGTGCAGCACTTGAGGCACTAAGCTTTTAAAGCCAATCCAAGCAAGGAATGGATTGTTATTGCTATATAACAATCAAAGGTAATTCTCTAAACCCTAATTCAGTTCATAATATGTTAGATATAAGTTTATTAGTCTTGGATTCAAAGCATGTACAATAGAGAAACCTAGATCCAAGCATTAGGGTTTATATGAGCACATAGGATTGTTCTTATGCATAAAACCCATCAAAAATGACATGACATTTTGATTCTATATTCTTAGATAGATTTCCTAGGGACCATTTAGCTGACGATGACCAGGGATATTGTTGTCCACCTAAATTGAGCAGCGAGATCTACAGACGATCTGTATGTGTTTAATTTTATTTGTATCAAAACATGTTTCCCGCTTCCTGATATGCTCCAGTAATCAAGAATTTCCAAAATGATTATGCTATACACCCAGGTCGGATCTTTTCCAATCACGCAGAGGATGATACATATGACTAACTGAAGTTTCAGAGGGATTGAAAAAAAGAATAATGCATATACTGTGTACTAGGTCGGATTTTGAGTCACGCGGAGGAGACAGTATATGGCTAACATATAGAAATAATTGCATAGAAAGAAGATGCAGAGAGATAGAATTGCATATGTTATAGTCCTGGTCGGATCTCTCGATCACGCAGAGGAGGCAACATAATTTATTGGAATTCCCCAATCACCCCATCAATACCGGAATAACCTTCTACATAATTAATTTATCGAAATTCCCCAGTCACCCCATCAATACCGGAATTAAGGACAAAATTCACACATCGAGGAAAAGTGAATCCACAGTTCTAGATACGGGTTCTTATAGTGTGACCAGTAGATTCCCATGTATATCTCCCTGCTCAACCTATCCGAGCATCGTATTGTCAAGATAAACGGATCTAACTAGTTCAATATTTGTCAAGTCCTTGAATTCCTTAAGTTCAAATCTTCCTAGTCAAGTACATTTAGAATCTTTCATGCCTACCGACGCATCGAGCACAGAGCATAGACAATTCAATTTTGGTACGTTACCCAGATTCAGATTGCCCGTTATCACCTGATAATATCACTTCCCAACACATCACCTACAATCAAGACTATTAGCAACATCTTTTTGATTTTTTGATTTTTATTGTTTTTGGATTTTTGAATTTTTAATTTTTTGTTTGGTTTTTATGTTTATTTCTCCCCCTAAATTTGTGCATGGGTGAGAATGAAATCACTAAAATGCGCAAATTTTAAACTAAACTAACGAAAAATAAAATGAAATAGAAGGTATGAATTAAAAATAAAAATAAAGATTAAAAAACTTAAACTAAGTAAAGAATAAAATTAAAATAAAATTAATCTTCAAAACGTATCATCTTCAAATATCCCAGAAGCACATCGAATCGAGCTTTGTTAAAAGGGGGGGGGGGTGATAATTCCACTGTTCTTTTCTATTCATCCATGGATTTTATGAACAATTGACAATGATGCCCCTTCTTTATATTTAGAGCGTAATTATGGTCTATATTTATGCACTATATCTATTTTAATTCTTTTGCAATAATTCAATTAGTTAACCATTTATCCCACCAGATCTGCCACCACCATTTGATACCCTTTCCTTCACATTTCATCTTTACCCACGTTGGAGACCTGCAACCCAGGTGCATCGTCTTACTCCTTGCCTCCTTCCTCTTTTGTGGTCCTCAAAGAACCTCCCCTTTATCTCAATAAAAACTATAAGTATCGTTGGAACTTCTACAAAAACACTCATTTCTGGTTGATTCCATTCGGGGATGAAGCTCTCTCCAAAAGGCCCTCCCATCACCGACTATCTGCCGACATCAAGAAACCCTCCCATTCCGGCCGACAGAAGCACTAGATCGGAAACCTTACTCGGTTGATAGAAAGAACTAGATCAGAACTCTTTTGCAAATCAAATCTTGAAACCTTTAAACCCCATGGACCAACAAATCATATTTCGAAAGGTGGTTGTCGATTTTGAAGGCGGCGGCAGAGGGAGCGGTTTCCGACGAGGGTTTGGATGTGAGTTTAAGGTCTCTGACTGGGGCGTACGAAAGATGAGGAGAAGGTATCCGGTGAGGGGGAAGAGTAGAAAAGATTAAAAAAGTGGGTCAAATTTACTATTTTATTTATTACAAAAGTATTAAACATGATATTAAATACTAATATCTATCATAATTACACTTAAATAATAATAAAGGGCACATTCGTCTATTCTTTATATAATTCGTGGATGAATCAAAATTGCTAGTGGATATATCACTTCCCTTGTTAAAAGGCTTGGTGAACAGATTCGCCACATTATTAACAGTAGGAACCTATTCCAACTGGATAAGTGAATGTTCATAACAGTCTCTGATAAAATGAATTTTGATATCAATGTGCTTGGTTTTTGAGTGTTGGATAGGATTTTTAGTAATTTAAATCACAGCTTCATTATGACAGTAGATAGAGGTTTCTAGATAATACAAACCATAATCCAATAGCTGATGTTAGATCCAGATAACTTGAGAGCAACATGCAAATGCAACATTGTATTTCGCTTCAGCTGTTGAAGTTGAGACAGTGTGTTGCTTCTTGCACTGCCAAGATACCAGCCGATCTCCAAGATATTGATACCCTCCTGAATTAGATTTCCAGTCAAGCTCATAGCCGCCATAATTACTATCAGCAAGAGCATATAAATAAAATTCAGAATTTTTTGGATACCAAACACCCAATTTTGGGCTGCCATACCGAAAAGTTCTTTTGACAGCAATAAGATATGAAAGTTTAGGATTAGCGTGATAACATGCACATTGACAAACTGGAAACATGATATCTGGTCGACTTGCAGTAAAATACATCAACGATCCAATCATCGATATGTGGTGTGTCTAATCTATGGATTCGCCATCAGTATCTGGAGTCAGAAGACGTCCTTCGGTCATTGGCGTCGATGCAGGTTTAGCGTCTTGAAACCCGAACTTCTCAAGAATATCATGCACATACTTGGCTTGATGTAGCAGGATTCCGATTGAATTTTGTGTGACCTGAAGCCCCAAAAACATGGTCATTTGTCCCAACGAACTCATCTCGAACCGCTTTTTCATAACACATTAAAACTCCTTGCATAACTGCGGACTGGTATACCCAAAGATAATGTCGTCAACATAGATTTGAACCAAAATCTGATCATTATCGACATGCTTGATAAACAATGTTTGATCGACAGTGCCACGAGAGTATCCATGCTCGAGTAAGTGCTTTGTAAGAGTCGCATACCACGATCAAGGAGCTTCATGTAACCCAGACAATGCCTTATCCAACTTGTAGATATGATTAGGAAACTTCGAGTTAACAAACGCATGGGGCTGATCAATGTAGATTTCTTCCTTCACCTTGTCGTACCAAAAGGCTGTCCTGACATCCATTTGATAAACCGTGAAGTTCATATAAGAGTCATATGCAAGGAAGGTACGAATAGCCTCCAAGCGAGCTACTGGAGCGTAAACCTCAGTGTAATCAAGACCCTCGACTTCTCGAAACCCACGAACCACCAATCTAGCTTTATTTCGCACTATAACCCCTGAATCATCTTGCTTGTTTCAATAAACCCAACGTGTATCAAGAGACTTTTTGCCCTTTGGTAATTCAACCAATTTCCAAACCCCGAGTTTTTCAAACTGACTCAACTCTTCATGTATAGCATCTTCCAAGCTGGGCTCATTCAGATCCATTTCAATATTCTTGGGCTATATTTGAGAGATAAATCAAGAGTAAAGGCATGTATTAACATCTCCACTTTGAGTTCTGGATTTAACGTCATCGCCCAGCTGACCAATGATGTTCTCGATCAGATGATAACGTTGAATTCTTGAGGTTATCTCCTGGTTGATATTATTAAGCGAGACGGGAAGATTGTGAATGTTGACACCTCCTTCATTTGTTGATTGTCCCACATCGGATGACTCTGCTACAAACTCATTAGAAATGTCTTCAAGAAAGAGTAGTTCCATAAAAGTTGAAGTTACAGTGGAAGCATCTCTAAACACGGACTCTCTTTCAATGGGAGTGCATGGTATAGCCTCAGCATCAGGAGCATCATTCTGAACTAGAGATTTTGGACTATCAGGTGGTACAGATGACTCCCCCTTAGGAAAAGCAGAGGACTCCCCCTCAGATGGCGAAGTGGATACCATTGGGGGTCTGTAGACAACTTCTTCGTCTTTGTCTTCAGAGACATTCTTCGAACCAGAGGAAGAGCCAGATAAGCTATCCAAAGACACATTTATGGACTTGAAAAGCGATGTGTAGTCAAATAACGAATTCGGACCCACTCGAGCATCCATTTCATTCTCCTCTAACCACCGCATGTCATAGGATTCCACAATCTGCTTCGTCTTCTTATTGTAGACCCTATATGCGGTGCGTGTAGCGTACCCTACAAAGTAACAATCATCAACTTTGGCATTAAACTTTAGGTTTGACTCTAGGTGAAGAAGGATGCAAGGGCAGCCAAATACACGGAAATGACTGACTGATGACCTGTGACCATATAGAATCTCATATGGAGTCTTCATCTGAGCTTTGTTGATCAACACAGGATTCTGAACATAGCAAGCAGTGTTAATCGCCTCGGCCCAAAAGAAAAGTGGTAAATTGGAGTCACACAGCATTGTCCTTGCAGCGTCTTTTAAGGTTCTATTTCTCCTTTATACAACACCGTTTTGTTGTGGTGTGTGAGCGGAGTTGTATTGACGCATAATCCCCTTTTCTACGCAAAAGTGATCACGAATAGAGTTCTTGAACTCTGTTCCGTTTTCGGTATGAAGCACCTTCACCCAATTGTTGGGTTGGTTCTTATTTAGCACTATGGACTTCTTTATCAGTTTTGCAACCCCAACTTTGATGGATAAGAAAAAAACCCACGTAAAACGAGAGAAATCATCAATTACAACCAGACAGTATGAACTTCTATTGATGCTAATGACGTTGACTGGACCGAACAAGTCAATATGTAATAATTGGAGCAGATGACTGATTGAGTTAACCTGTTTTGGCAGGTGTGGTTTTCTCTGATGTTTACCCTGGGCACATGACACACATTTTACAAATGTTATGAAGTCTTTGATAGGTAAACCATGAACCATCTCATTCTTTGCAAGACAATTTAGGCTTTTGGCTTTAGCATGACCGAGTCTTCGGTGCCACAACATTGCATTTTGTTCTGAGAACTTTGAAAAGAGGCACGTAACTTGTTCTGGAAGATTGCTATTCTTATCTATAATGTAGGCATTCCTATCCCTTTTAGATTTTACAAGAATCCACTCTTCTAGGATGACAAAGCCTGGCTTGAGAATCACACATTCCTTGTCATTGAAATGTGTAGAATAGCCTTTGTCGCATATCTAAGACATACTCAACAAACTATGCTTTAATTCGGGAGCAAAGTTGACATTCTCGAAACTTAACACTCCATTTGTAACATTTCCTCTCTGAGTGATCTTGCCACCTTCTCCACTCGTAAAGGAAACATATCCCCCATTAAAAGATTGAATGTTGTTGAGTTCGTAGATATCTCCTGTCATATGCCGGGAGTAGCCACTGTCGATGAACCAAGGTCTGACGACATTCCCCCGCAACTATCCCTGCAAAATGTGCGGGTTCATTTAGATTTGGGAACTCAGGTCATAACTTTCCTGGGTTGTCTCATTGCCTTTTCAGATTTATCATTATTTACTAATTTTTAGAGGATACAGATGATGGATTTGAACTTATTTTGGGTAGCCATTGATTATTAGGTTTTTTAATAGTCACCGATGGTTTTGAAACATGATTTTTATCAGTTTGCTTTGGGCATCTGGGTTTTCTACCATAGATGGTTGAAGACCCAGAGCTGCTCCTTAACGAAACCGATCTTGGCTGAGCCATGTTCGGTTTTGGCAAACTGTTCGAGACTTTGTTATAGAAGACCTTTTTATTATTTTTAAAACTCCCCGTTTTCTACTACGATCATCCTTCCAATCATCATTCTGAGAACGAGTTTTAGAGGACTTTCTTGTTAAAGACCTTCCTCTAAATTCGTTCTCTCCTCTTGGTGACATATAATATACAAACATTATATTTGGACAATTCCTAGCTATATGACCACCAATATGACAATTGAAACAAATCTTTTGTTATTGTTAAGACCTATACTGCTCTTTTCAGATTTGTTTTCGATACCAACACCCTTGGTATTCTCACATGAACATGAACAAGAATTAGGTTGTGAGAAAAGTGAGGGTGTATCGGATGGAGAAACATGTGAAACTGGTGGTTTTTTATTAGTATCATCACAAACATTAGAATTGCCAACGACATCATCAAACGCTTTAAAAAAATTTAAACCGGTATCAGAAAGTTCAGAAAAATTACAAAAAAAATTATCACTTTCAACATCAGAAAAATGAAAGTCTTTATTCAAAATTAAAACTTCAGGTTCAGACTCAGTTTTATTTTCAGAAATAGATCCTTCAACTTCATGCTTCGACTAATTTAAGGATTGATCTGCAGGAGAATTAGAAATGTTAGTACTTTCAACATTAATAAATCCTCCCAAAACAAAACCAGACAGCTTGACATAAACCATGAATGGTTCATTGGCAATCTCCTCCTAGGAGAAAGGATGAAACTGATGTGCATGGTTGAAAGGAGGAGGCACTTTGTCATACCCTAGACCCTTAGACTAAGTATGTTTAATTGCATGTAGTGGTCTATCATGTTGGCAACTACTTCACTTGATACATCAAATTTTCTATAATTGAAATCAGTAGTCTCAAATTTGCTCTTTAATGTATCAAGTTCAGTAATTAATTCAATGTTCTGTCTCTTTATGTAGTCATAATTCTCACATTTATTACTATAGTCTTCCTGGAGTCTTCTAAAGTCCTTTATTTTAGTTTCTAATTGGGCCTGAAGGGGCTTTTTTCCTTTTTTAAGTTGATAGCCGTCATATCTAAGGTCCTATACTTCTCTACGTAATGTTTCTATTTCTTCATGAAGAATTTTAACATAATCAATACATGCTTGAGAGCATGAAGGCAAACTTACCTCTTTTTTCTTTGGATCAGAAGTAGAAGATACCATCAATGCAAATTGAAGCTCCATCATCTTTTCTTTAGCAGCAACACTCTCCACAGAAGCTTCATCTTTGACTTGGGCTAGGTGAGCATTTTTAGCTTTTGAAATATTCGAGGTTTGCATCTGGTCCTCCCAGTCAAATGACTGAGCAACCATAGCCTTCTCGTTGTTGACCTGAGCACCTCCCCGATTGTTTGCCATCGCCACCATTGTCATGTCGTTGTTCAATCTTCGATCCGTCATCGGGCACTCACGAACAAAATGACCTGGCTCATGACAATTGAAACAATGTAGCTTTCCCTTGTTGAACCCTACCTTCTTATTGGCCTCATACCCCAGTTGTTCTTCCCGGTCTTCTTAGCAAACTGCTTCGCACTAAAAACTGCCATGTTATATCCATTTCTTCCACGTCTTCTGGATGAATATGATCCAGATCAGCAAATGACAATTGTGGTGGAAGATCTCTAGCCACAAGAGCATTGTAGCAGTTAACAAGTCCTGTGGCGAGAGGAAGATTTTCATCACACTCCTTAGCACTTGAGCAAGAAGCCCCATTTGAAGAAGAAGCAACTTGAGAGGCAGCAAATGATTGGTTCTGAGGAAGAGGCATGGATGATGCAGCAGCAAGTGAAGTAGCTAATGAAGTGGAAAAGGATTGATAATTAACTTGCTAAACAGCATAAGGCTGACATGTAGAGGGAAAAGTGAGAGACGAAAGAGAATTGTTAGATGAAATTCCAAGGTTTGCAGCTGAGTACGAATTCACATGGTTTATCTCCCGCTGTTTATCATCAATATCCCACGCCTTGATGATTGCCATCACTTCAGCAAGAGTAAGGCGATTTAGGTCTTTGGTCTTCTTGATAACGGCTACATTCATGTCCCATGAATTTGGAAGCGCATTTAGTAGCTTCTAGTTTATTTCAAACTTTGTCAAGAAGATTCCAACTATGCTCATCTCAATCGTCAGAGTTGTGAGTTTTTGAAGCTGTGCCTCCAAGGTCTCACCAGGAATGTAATTGAACATATTGAACTTTTGGCGCAGCATGTCCTGGCGACACTCCTTCACATCTTCATTCCCTTCATATACCTCAATTAGGCCTTCCCACAAAGCCTTTGTTGAAGTATACTCCCTAAAACCTTGAGCTATGTCCTAAGAGAGGGCCATGGTTAGAGTGGCCAGAGCCCGTTCTTGCTACATAACCTTCTCAAAATCTTCATCAGTGTAATTCTTAATCGCTTTGTCAACCAATTGCCCTGCAACAGTTGTGATTATTCTGACGGGATTCTTGACGATGCTTCTCCAAATGACCTAGCTAGAGTCTATATATAGTGGACTTGGGCTCCTTAACCTTCTCAAAATCTTTGTCAGTGTACAACTTGTTTATATCTGCCATAAACTCTATGGCATCAACAACCATCAAATGACCTAGCTAGAGTCTATATATAGTGGACTTGGGCTGCCTTTGGGTTTACGGTTGTAAACACGCTTACGGCCGTAAACTCTTGCCATGGCCGTAAACTACAAATAAAGTACTAAAACTGCATATTGACCCAAAAGAACCTATTACAAACGAAAGCCTAGACCAAACCATTTACTGGACCCTTCAGTATATGATTTCTTAACATATTATAAGTTACAATATATTAATATGAAATCATATGTTTTGATCAGTATTGATAAAGAATTAATTTGGAATTAATTTAGTGCTCAAAAAAGATTAATTTAATCTATGGGGACTAATTATGTTAATTAGTTATATTTATATGTGGTTGGCTTATGATCCATGTTGGACCAAGTTTATGTATGGATACATAAAGTGTTGTGCCACATGATCCATCGATCATTAAACCCATGGGTATGGATTTGGTTTATGGGTTATAACCATGACTCTTGGATTCCTCACACATATAAATAGATGCTTCTAGCCTAAAAATCAGGATTTACTCTAGTCTTAGAGTTCATGGAGTTTTTGGTGCATGGGGATTCTCTCTCAAGTTCATTCTTTGTCCATGATGTGATGTGATTCCATTTGACTCTTCCACGCTAATGGGGCTAAGCTCTTAAGGCTAGATACATCAAGATTTCAAGCTCCACAATAAGTTATGTTAACCTAACTAGGTTCTTGTGTTGTATATAACAATTGTATGCTAGTTATAGGTAATAGCTTGGAAAGTTCATATTTGCATGTATAATAGAGAAGACTTAGATTCAAGGTATTTAGGGTTGCATGAACAACTTAGGAGTGTTAGAATGCTCAAAACCCAACAGTGGTATTGTAACATCCGGATTCCCAGGTATATTATTTTATTCATTTATTTTGAAGTTTGTGGAGGAACTCGGCGAGTTGGTGCCAAGACTCACCGAGTAGGGTCGCAGATGTTCATTCGGGTTCATGTCCAGACTCGGCAAGTCCATGAGTGGACTCGGCGATTTCATGTTCTTTAATGAGGCCCTAATTTCTAGGGTTTGGGACCTATTTGAAGGCCCATATAGCCGTCAATAGCGGCTACCACACCCCAGAGAGAGACCTAGATCGTTTATGAGGTAAAGAGTGGCCATTGTTGATCTTTTGTTGGTGTAAATTGAAGGAGAAGGTGATCAAGGCAAGAGAAGGCTGAAGGAAGTGCATATCTAGTGATTTTAGAATTCAAGGGCTTCATATTGAGGTATTCCTTGGGACTTTCTCTAGTTTTGGGTGGTTATTCATAGAGTTAGGGTTTTCAAACCCTTTGGAAGATGATTATGTAGAGTATTTGGTCCCTTCTCGAGTTTGTGCCTTAGATCTGGACTCAAAGAGGTCCAGAGACCTTAACCCTTGAAGCTTTATGAGTCATTTCGGGGTTAATGGACTTAGTGTGACAACCCGATATTTCAACTCTTTGTAATGACCTAAAAAGTCAAGTATTGTAACAACTTATGAGCTAATGAAATTAACTTTGATAATAATATGTCCAAAAAGTTTCTATTTAAATTCCTACTATGTTTCATGTCATTAAACCGTGATCGTACGTAAAAAGAACGCCCAAATCCGACTTCGTATATTGAAGTTATGATTTTTCCAAGTTCGGCATAGCTGCAGACTGCTAAAAACTCGAATCGGAGATCGGGCGACTTTTGGCCGGAATGACCTAAACAAGAAACGAAGGTCGCAACAATGGTAATTCAGCGGTAAAAAGTCTAGCAAAAACCAACGTCAGATAAAGAAGTTATGAATTTCTAAAGAAATTCTTTAAGCAAGACCATTTTAAAAATAAATAATAAAAATAATTTCAAAATTTGTCGACGGAGTCTAAACGAATGTTGTAGAGCGTACTCTCACCTACGCGTGGATATAAAGACCATCAAAAACGGAATTCGTATAAAGAACATATGAATTTTAGAAGTTTATTAATTAAATTAAATATAAATTTAATTATAAACTCTTGGTAATATCCGAAGAGGAGTCGGCAGATAGGAGCGAAGTACGCCATGCGTACCTTCGTACGCCCCGCGTACTCAACGCCAAGGCCTCGGATCGTCCACGTCCCGGTCTATGCGAAGTAGCCCTGTCCCATCCGAATTCCGAGGCAGTCGAGGACTCAGTCATGCATGACGTACGCGTACGCCCCGCGTACCCTCGTACGCCTTGCGTACCGAGGCGGTTCCAGCCCCTATAAAAGGGATGCCAGGGTTCCGAAGAAAGGGCTCCAATTCTCTCATTTCCTTTGCGTTCTTGCCTCGTTTTGCATGCCCATTCTAACCCGAAACGCCGGTCATTTTTCTCAAGTCCCTAAGGTCGTTTTTACTCCCGAGATTCCCAAGAATCCCGGGAAAATCCGTTTCCCGAGACGAAATTCTGCCCGGTTTCCATCTCGCTTTCTTCAAACTTTCAAGTGAGTTCATACCCCTTAATTAACCTTTTAAATGCCCTATAAATGCTTTTATATGCTTTCAAGGGGGGAATACAAGTAAAACACACGAGTATCATCGTGTGTTATATAAAGAATTTTTATATGCTTTTATATAACCAAATCATATGTGATTTATAAACTTTACAGTGAACTTTCGTATATAAAATATGTTACAATAGCATTCTATCTTTTGAAATATAAATTGTTGTAACGCATGTATAAACGAAACATTTTCTTAGATTATATGTATACTTGTCTATCTTAGGCTCTAGAAAAAGTCTACACTTTCATAACAAGTGATTCCTTTTCTAGGTATTTCAAAACAAACGAGACACCCTTTTAGAAAACTATAACAGGTATAGTTTTATGAGGATATTGCTAACTTTTACGTACTAGAAACACGATTTTCAAGAAGTCACTTTCATATACAAGAATAAACGAACATTTGAACACGTAAAGCTGTTTTGTACCACGGTTTGTGAGACACTAACTTCACGTACGTTCGAGTACACATTTCAAGTCCTGTATTATATACTAGAATCCCTTGGAGGGGGAGCATGGTGTTTGTGTATGCATCTATACGGGTTTGACAACCCGCGCCTTGACTTTTAGCTACAGTCCATCTTTTGGGGTGACAAACGTCCTAACATTCCAACGACTGAAGCACGTTGTGTATAGGCATTCCGAGTCAATAGTATGGTTATAAAACTCACATGGGGTATTAAAAATGCATTGATTTATGAGGTTTTCAAACATATTGGTTATTTTACACTTACATACGTTTTAGAAACAAACGTTGGTCTTGAGAGAAGGCTACTTTTATACTAGAAGAAAATATAGGATTTTCTAGAAACAAACAAACAAGGACAAAACATTTCATTTCATACAAACCTTTGTCATTTAATACTTATGAAACTCATCAGCTTAAATGTTGATCTACTCTTTCAAGATTATTTGTATGCCCCAGGGATTCAGTAATTTTAGGTATCAATATGCTTTTGAAGAAGGGATGCTGCGGCGCCAGTTTAATCTCATATTTTGACATCATATTGTAATTGGTTTTGAACATGTAACTTTTGACAAATGTAAACTTTCAGTTATATATATGATGGTTGTATTGCTTTCTTTACTATGCATTCATTTGTTACGTTACCACATGAAGTCATCCGCCCCCAAACGTTTCCGCCGTTCAGGTTTGGGGGTGTGACAGATTGGTATCTGAGCAATGTTTATAGTGAACTAAGTATATCGAACCACATAAGATATACAAACTATAAATGCTTAAGGGACTAATACTCTCTGACAAAACAATTTTCTTTTGTTTTTACACTTAAGCAGCATTACGTTTAACTTAAATTGTTAGTTCATTTAAGTACACATACATGCATACAACAAAATTATTTTCATGATTTTAACTATACAACAAGTATTTAGACAAGTTGACACTACAATTAAGACTCGATATATGTAATCAGATTTGGGACAAATATAGCATGATCAACTATATTTGTCCGAGATTGGACCAACGTATGTCGAGGAATGCTCGTAGTAAGCAACAAGTCAAAACTTACCAAACCATCACAAGAATCAAACACAAGAATTTAAATACTATAGGAGAATCTGTTACATAAAGTAGTTTAACTTACATGTTTTTGCATGTTTCAACTTTATTCAATTCTTATAACCCTACTTCTCGTACAGTCAAATTGCTGGATTTCACCACCTTGGCGACCCCTACTTTCCCAACCAAGGCAACGGAGGATGGGTCGAAGATGATCCCGAAGAGGACGAGGAACCCATAGAATTGGATAATGACTCCGGTACCGACTCAGAGCCGGAGGTGATCAACCCACCACCTGTACAACCTCCCGTCTTCGTAAGAAACTTTCAAGGACTGAATCCTGTCTGGGGAAGTCACCTCCACCATTGGAGCCAACAACAAAACCTTTGCCCTCCCTACGGCATGTGTCGGGACTTCTACGATGTCGACGGCGGAGGTTCGGCTGATCGGCACTCCCTGTAATGGTGGGTAAGCTAGCCAATCAGTCCTATCAATCCGGAGTTCAAGCTAGCCTGCTTCGGGATGTCAACCTGGAAGTACAGGTTCACACTTCCGACATCCGTAGGCTGGACAGAATGCAAGACAATGCTCAACTCCAAACCGAGGCATTCCAAGCGCAAATGATTGCAGCCCTCGCCGAATTAAGGGAACAACAAGCCACTTTTGATAGGCATCTAATGGAGTCAAAGCAATCGGATGCGGAGTCAAGCTCCAAGCGCAACCTACGTCGCAAGTAGTGCTTGCAAAAATCTCAAATTTTGTTCTAAGTTAGGACCTCGGCTAAAAGTCTTTAAATTTCTCAAACTTTGTAACCGGAGACCGTTATAGGGGTCAATTTTTCGTGATCGTTGTATCAACTATTATATTAATATAAGTGGCACTATTGTTACTACGTTGAGTATTTCCTTAAATCCTTGAAAAGACATCGAGAAAACAAATGCTTGATTTATATTGCCAGTCTTACAAATAACTTTCATGCTTCTATTTTAAGACTCGTACTATCATCTGTTGTCAAACTATAGCAATTTGGTTCATAAGACACATTCAATTTCTATACTAAAGTAATTCTTCTCGTTACCTTTTCAACCTATAGTTGAACGATGCCTCCGCGTAGGGACCCAAGGCAAAACAACGGTGGGGAAGCACCTATACCACCACCACCTCCACCACCTCAATTTGATGTTGTCATGTTCCAAGCAGCAGTCACCGCAGCGGTAGCAGCTACCATATCACAGATCAATAACTCGAGTACTACTGGCTCGGGAACTGGCACACACCTATCCAACCATGGCGAGAGTCATGGGTAACCCCGAGAATGCACCTATAAGGACTTTACTAATGCCAAACCCCGGATGTTTTATGGAACTGGTGGTGTGATAGCTCTGAGGCAGTGGATTGAAAGGACGGAATCAGTCTTTGAAATCTGCTCCTGTCCCGAGCACAACAAAGTCAAATTTGCAACTTTCACCCTTATTGATAGAGCTTTAACTTCGTGGAATGGCCACGTTAAGGTACTTACCCTGATACTGGCAAACTCCATAAGCTGGGAAAGCTTAAAAGTCATGCTGATGAGAGAAAACTGTCCATGAGGAGAGATTCAAAAACTCGAGCACGAACTCTGGACTCTTGGAATGGTTGGTAACGACGTCACAACTTATACCAATAGGTTCTGCGATCTAGCAATCCTTTGCCCAAATATGAGTACTCCTGAGAGCAAGAAAATAGAGAGATACATTTGGGGACTGTCGCCCCAAATTAGGTCAAGCGTGTTAGCTTCAAAACTTGACACTTTTGAAAGTGCCAAGGAACTTTCACAATCTCTTGTTGATTATGGAGGTCATCAGAACTCAACGGTTGCTACACCAGAACCACAAAAGGGAAACAAAACAACAATAACAACAACAACAACAACAACAACAACAACAACAACAATAACAAGAAGAGGGTATGGAATAAAGGGAAGGGTGGGTCTTCCCAAGAATCCACGAAGAAACAACTGGTCTCAGTGAATGCTGCCACTATACCTACTACAGTCCCTAAGAATCCCTACCCAACAAAGACTTATGGGGGTAATCTTCCAAAGTGCACCAAATGCACTTACCACCATCATGGACCTTTTTCGGGAAATGCAGTGCTCCAACTGCAACAGAAAGGGACACACTGTTCGTTTCTGCAAGGATCCCGCAAAGCCGATCACTCAAGTTCCCAACACGGGTGTAGGCCAGACTTGCTACGGTTGTGGCGAGGTGGGCCACTACAAGAGGAACTTCCCAAAGGCAGCAAATACCGGCGGAGTCGGACGAGTTTTAGCTATAGGCCACGATGAAGTCGTAGCTGATCCGACTGTAGTTGCTGGTACGTTCCTTCTAGATAATTCATGTGCATGCATATTATTCGATAGTGGAGCGGAGAGAAGCTTCGTGAGTTAAAACTTTATTCACTTACTTAAACCTAAACCTAGCAAGTTAGAAAAACCATTTACAGTAGAGATAGCCAATGGAAAAACTGAAAGCACTAACTGCATATACATGGACTGTACGTTAACTTTAGATGGTCATTCTTTCCCAATCAATCTCATACCGGTCCAAATTAAAAGTTTCGACGTCAGAGTCGACATGGATTGGTTGAGTCTTCTTCGCGCCGACATCATGTGCTTTGAGAAAGCAGTTCGTCTTAATCTCCCTAACAACGAAACATTAATTATCTACGGCGACAAATCAAGTACAAACCTTCGTATCATTTCGTGCATCCAAGCTCGAAAGTGTTTACGGAAGGATTGTTGGGCATTCCTAGCACACATCATCGATACAAGTCAGGAACCGAAGGACATCGAGAAGATTCCAGCAGTACGTGACTTTCCCGATATCTTTCCAGAAGAACTACCGGGATTACCACCACAACGCCAAGTTGAGTTTAGAATCGACTTAGTTCCACGGGCTACGCCAGTGGCAAAATCTCCTTATCGTCTCGCACCAGCAAAGATGCATGAACTTTCCATTCAACTTAATGAACTCCTTCAAAAAGGATTCATAAGACCAAGTTTCTCACCTTGGGGAGCACCGGTCTTGTTCGTAAAGAAGAAAGACGGATCGTTTCGTATGTGCATTGACTACAGAGAACTGAACAAACTTACCGTCAAAAACCGTTATCCTCTACCCTGTATTGACGACCTATTTGAGCAACTTCAGGGAGCAAACTACTTCTCAAATATAGATCTACGATCCGGATATCACCAATTACGAGTACTAGAAGGGGATATTCCCAAGACAGCTTTCTGGACTCGTTATGGGCACTACGAATTTGTAGTGATGCCGTTGGGATTAACCAACGCACCAGCAGTATTTATGGACCTAATGAATATGGTATGCCGTCCTTACTTGGATCAGTTCGCATCGTCTTTATCGATGATATACTTATCTACTCCCGAAGTAAGGAAGAGCATAGTCAGCACCTACGAAAAGTCCTAGAAACATTGCGATCGGAGAAACTCTATGCGAAGTTCTCTAAATGCAAATTTTGGATTCGAAGAGTCGAATTTTTGGACCACGTTGTTAGCGAGAAAGGGATACACGTGTACCCCTCTAAAATTAAGGCCATTGAGAACTGGTCAGCACCAAAGACACCTACAGAGATTCGTCAATTTCTAGGTCTCGCTGGCTACTATCGCAGATTCATAAAGAACTTCTCTAGCATTGCGAAACCTCTTACTACATTAACCTAGAAAGGCGTGTCCTTTGACTGGGAAGCGAAACAAGAGAAGGCGTTCCAAACGCTGAAACAGGCCTTGTGCACCGCACCGATACTATCCCTCCCTGAAGGGATAGAAGATTTCGTAGTGTATTGTGATGCATCAAACCAAGGACTTTGTTGTGTTCTTATGCAGAGAGGGAAGGTTATTGCTTATGCCTCCCGACAGCTTAAGACACACGAAGTGAACTACACGATCCACAATCTTGAGTTACGAGCAGTAGTATTTGCTCTGAAGATCTGGAGACACTACTTATACGGAACAAAGAGTGCTATTTTCACCGATCACAAGAGCCTTCAACAAATATTTAATCAGAAGGAACTCAACATGCGACAACGACGATGGGTTGAGTTACTCAATGACTACGAATGTGAAATTCGTTATCATCCTGGCAAGGCCAACGTGGTGGTTGACGCCTTCAGTCGAAAGGAATACACTGGTCGGAGGGTCAAATCTCTGACTATGACTATCCATTCCCACTTACCCACACAAATTAAGGAGGCACAAACGGAAGCTTTGCAACCTGAAAATGTGGCGGGTGAATCCCTGCGAGGAATGGAAAAGAATCTAGAAGTCAAGGGTGGCGGAGCATATTATCTCATGGACCGAATCTGGACGCCGAAACATGGTGGTTTCACAGACGTAGTCTTGACCAAAGCACACAACACAAGATATTCTGTTCACCCAGGTTCAGATAAAATGTTTCTGGATCTTAAGAAACTGTACTGGTGGCCTAACATGAAAACAGAAATTGCTACCTTTGTAAGTAAATGCCTTACTTGCGTAAAGGTTAAGGTCGAGTATCAAAAACCGTCAGGATTACTACAACAACCGGAGATACCAGAATGGAAATGGGAATGGATTACCATGGAATTCATAACCAAGTTGCCCAAGACGACGGGTGGACTTGATACCATATGCGTCATCGTCGACAAATTGACCAAATCCGCGCATTTCCTACCAATCAAGGAGACTGACAAAATGGAAAAGCTTACAAGAACTTACATAAGGGAAGTAGTGCGACTGCATGGTGTTCCGATATACATTATCTCCGATAGAAATAGTAGATTCACTTCAAGATTCTAGTAGTCACTACAAAGTTCCCTGGGGACTAGGCTAGATATGAGTATAGCCTACCACCCACAAACAGACGGGCAGAGTGAGAGAACGATACAAACCTTGGAAGATATGCTGAGAGCCTGTGTGATTGACTTTGGAAAGGCATGGGATATCCATTTACCCCTTGTCGAATTTTCATACAACAATAGTTATCATACAAGCATAAAGGCTGCTCCGTTTGAAGCTCTCTATGGTTGAAAGTGCAGATCCCCTCTGTGCTGGACTGAAGTTGGCGATACCCAGTTAGCTAGAGGACGACTTCCTGAAAGCACTCTCACCGATCCATAAATCATACGAGAAACAACAGAGAAGATCGTTCAAATTCGTGAACGGTTGAAAGCCTCCAGAGACCGACAGAAAAGCTACGCTGACCAAAGGAGAACACCTTTGGAATTCCAGGTAGGAGACCATGTTTTATTGAAGGTCTCACCATGGAAGGGTTTAATACGCTTCGGGAAGCGTGGTAAACTATATCCAAGAAACATAGGGCCTTTCGAGATTCTTGCTAGAATCGGCCCTGTGGCTTACAAACTTAACCTACCACATGAACTTAATAATATACATCCAACCTTCCATGTCTCGAACTTGAAAAAGTGTCTGTCCGATGAGACTCATGTTATTCCACTCGAGGAGATCGAGATCAACGAGAGCCTCAACTTTATGGAAGAACTGGTAGAAATCATGGACCGAGAGGTCAAACAAACAAAACAAAGTTGCATACCCATCGTGAAGGTTCGCTGGAACGCCAAGCGGGGACCTGAATTCACATGGGAACGCGAAGATCAGATGAAACAAAAGTACCCTCATCTTTTTCTCTGATCCACTAGTATTATTACTGTTTTAAATTTCGGGATGAAATTCCCTCTAACGGGGGGATGATGTGACAACCCGATATTTCAACTCTTTCTAATGACCTAAAAAGTCAAGTATTGTAACCACTTGTGAGTTAATGAAATTAACTTTGATAATAATATGTCCAAAAAGTTTCTATTTAAATTCCTACTATGTTTCATGTCATTAAACCGTGATCGTACGTAAAAAGAACGCCCAAATCCGACTTCGTATATTGAACTTATGATTTTTCCAAGTTCGGCATAGCTGCAGACAGCTAAAAACTGGAATCGGAGATCGTGCGACTTTTGGCCGGAATGACCTAAACGAGAATCGAACGTCTCAACAATGGTAATTCAGCGGTAAAAAGTCTGGCAAAAACCGACGTCAGATAAAGAAGTTATGAATTTCTAAAGAAATTCTTTAAACACGGCCCTTTTAAAAATAAATAATAAAAATAATTTCAAAAATTTGCCGACGGAGTCTAAACGAAAGTTGTAGGGCGTAGTCTCACCTACGCGTGGATATAAAGACCATCGAAAACGGAATTCGTATGAAGAAGATATGAATTTTAGAAGTTTATTAATTAAATTAAATATAAATTTAATTATAAACTCTTGGTAATATTCGAAGAGGAGCCAGAAAATAGGATTGAAGTACGCCCTGCGTACTCAAGGCCAAGGCCTTGGATCGTCCACATCCCGGTCTATGCGAAGTAGCCCTGTCCCATCCGAAGTCCGAGGCAGTCGAGGACTCGGTCATGCATGACGTACGCGTACGCCCCACATACCCTCGTACGCCCTGTGTACCGAGGCGGTTCCAGCCCCTATAAAAGGGATGCGAGGGTTCTGAAGAAAGGGCTCCAATTCTCTCATTTCCTTTGTGTTCTTGCCTCGTTTTCTGTGCCCGTTCTAAGCCGAAGCCCCGGTCATTTTGCTCAAGTCCCAAAGGTCGTTTTTACTCCCGAGATTTCCAAGAATCCCGAGAAAATCCGTTTCCCGAGACGAAATTCTGCCCGGTTTCCATCTCGCTTTCTTCAAACTTTCAAGTGAGTTCATACCCCTTAATTAACCTTTTAAATGCCCTATAAATGCTTTTATATGCTTTCAAGGGGGGGAATACAAGTAAAACACACGAGTATCATCGTGTGTTATATAAAGAATTTTTATTTGCTTTTATATAACCAAATCATATGTGATTTATAAACTTTACAGTGAACTTTCGTATATAAAATATGTTACAATAGCATTCTATCTTTTGAAATATAAATTGTTGTAATGCATGTATAAACTAAACATTTTCCTAGATTATATGTATACTTGTCTATCTTAGGCTCTACATAAAGTCTACACTTTCATAATAAGTGATTCCTTTTCTAGGTATTTCAAATTTTTTACGGTGTTACAGGTATCAGATCCTAGGCTTGTTTTCACTTATACTTATTGCAAACTGCTTAAAATTTGAAGTTTTGTGCTATCTGGATAGGGGACTCAACGAGTCTAAGGCAAAACTCATCCAACTCACCGAGTTGGTTCCTGCACTCGACGAGTTGGACCCCCAAACATCATATCTTCAAGTTTTGGTGCTGGAATTGGTCTAGAATCATTACCTTTAATTGTTTTTGACTTATAAAACCTGTTTTTTAATGTGGTAATTATTATGTTAAACCAATTTCAATGCTATAATCAAAGTTTCAAGTTTATATATCATTATGTAATTCTTGAAAATTGTTGATTATGAATATTAACGCTTGTGAGTTTTTGTTAGATCATAGGAATTATGTGCAAATTCTTTTGTTTGTGGAATTCTTGATCCTAATGAAATTGTATGGACTCCATAACTTGTCCTCAAGTTATGGATTGCCAAAAGTTTTGTGTTACCTTGTTTATGAGTTGATTTAGATTAATAAAAAAATGATGTGTTATTTTTTTTTTCAATCCATATTGATCTAAAAGAAGTTCATAAAATGTGTTTTTGTAACTTGTCCTCATGTTATATGAAATGTCATATTTATGAATCTTAAATCATAAAAGTGCCATAGGTTACACAAAAATGAAGAGTCTTTTTCATTAAATTGTTTTATCACTCCATAACTTGTCCTCAAGTTATTGATGTTTAAGAGTCACTTCTTTAAAGGTGTTATTAAAGAATAAGGAGTTACATAAAATGACCGGTCTTTAGTTTAATGTCCATTAAACGCATAAGTTATGAATATGAAAGGTCTTGAATAGTTTCAAAACTTGCCCCCATGTTTTGGAATTTGTAAATTCTTACACTCTAACACTTTAATTCCAAATTAAAACCTTAGAATTTTAAGAGTTTAAAATTCAAACCTTATAATTCTATAATATTAAGAGTTTAATTATTATATATATGTATAAGAATAACTCACTCTTACCATTAGTAGGCTTCATTCACGAAGCCGGTCTATAAGGGGGGTATAAGGTTACTGCCTATAAAATGGTGGTTTAATGGGTGTCCACTCTCACCCACCGCTTCCTTAACTTGTGGAGGGTTGTTAGCCGAACGGGTTGGATAGGACTATAATTCTCCCTTCATTAAAAGTATAACGATAAATACTAAGTAACTAAACACGTATATATTCCCAATCTTAGTTACTTAGGAAAATGTGAAAAGGTGATAACCCATGAAATTACACTTTGCACCATTGTTAAGTCGTTTGTAGAGCGTGTGTGGTTAACCGGCACACTAACATGGGACTGAGAATGTGTGACAAAGGGTGACTTAAGTTTTATCATAGATCGGTGGAGCATGTGTGGTTAACCGGCGCACCGATTAGGTGATAAAATTAAGGGTACCAAGTCAATTTGCATGGTTATCCTCACCTTGTTTGTGATCCTCGACATCCCAGTCACAAACTTGAGAGGGCACAATCGAGATTCAAACATGCCATTGAAAGTTCAATGTATCTCAAAAGATCTAGGGATTTCAAATCCAATTAAAAAATAATTCAATTTCGTTTTTCATGGTGGAAATTGGTAAATCGTCATTTACCTATCTTCAAATATTTTATAACTTGGATTACGACATCCCTCTTCCAAGGTATAAAATTGTTTGTTGGGTCCTAGTCTTAATATTTCATATCAGGAATTATCTTAAGGACATTAAATCAACTAAAATTGAATTTCTCCCATTATAGATGTCTACCTAAGACAACTATGGTCTTCCCAAATCTTTAGGAACAAGCTATCCTGTTGAAGATGATATCCCACATGGCAATCAAGGTGAAAGATTAATCCCTTTGTTATGTATTAATGGGACTGGAAATCATGCTTCACTTCCTCCACCTCCTCCAACTATTCTCCATATCGCACAAGCTCAAAAACTTGAAAAGTTCAAGGTTACTCAATCCCTATTGGCAAGCCGGGAGAGTCAGGTGTCGAAGTCTCGAGGTAGCTTGCTGTTGACTTGGTTCTTGTCATACCCCAAAACCAAGAACAGAGGAAACATTCCGGGGTGGAGGACGTCATGTATAGTATCACAATAATGTAAAATAGTAAACAAGCAACAACATCATCCATTGCATTATAAGTAATGTTTTAATACATGTGTTCTTTCTGTGTAATAAGACACCAAAAATATATAATCAAAATAAAAGACGAGACATGTCTATGCTCCTTCTTCTCAAAACCTGGTCATCGTACTTGTCTACTGGTGACCTGGGAATACAAGTTATTTTGTAAGAGAGTATCAGCTTAAAGCTGGTGAATTCAAAAGTATTTAAGTGTCACAGACTTGTTTTGGAAAACTATTATGAATGTCTTGTAAATCTTTAAATGTAACAATTGATATAAGTTTGAAAACCCTAGAAAATCCCTTATTTCCTACTAGTATAAAATGTAGTCTTCTACCAAGACCTAAATGTTTTACTATGAAAATGATAGTTTTTCTTTCCTTTTGACTATTACAAACAGTACTTAGTCTAACTCATCGTTTATGTGAATGTATCACAAAATAAAGTAAGTTAGGAAAAGAATATGATAGTCTTCTACGAAGACCTGAATGTTCTGTTATGGAAATGATAGTTTTTCCTCCTTTTTGACTATTAAAACAGTAATTAGTCTAACTCATCGTTTATGTGAATGTATCACAAAATAAAGTAAACAGGAAAAAGTACTAATGTAAGTGTTATCCTTGGGTACTAGGACTAACACAACATCGCAATAAGCGAAATGTATAACCTAATGAACAACCCTTGTCCACTTATCCTTTGTAGTAGCAGCAGGGAGAACGAAGGGTTAGTCCCATAATCGATCTACCTAGTATAAGTATTAACCGTAGGCATCCATAGATGTTCATCAACCACTGGTGCTAATCAGTTGGGATTCACAATGGTTAGTCCCGCCTACTTATCCCGGGTACTGGGATAGACAGGACAATTTACACAGAAAGTACGAATAAATCTTCCTCGTAACTCTAGGTACAAGTATCCAGGTAAGTGAATACAGGATAATGCATCTATGTAACAGTACTCATGTATGGTATTCATGTAAGTGTATTCAGATAAATATATCTATGTAAACTTACTGATGTATCATTTAATCCTAGGTAAATGTACTCATGTATCATGTAAGCATATGTAAGTGTACTCATGTATCATGTTAAGTACTGGTATGGATTCATGAATAAACTGACTCTTGTGTGATTCCTTGTAATAGGAATAATGTTTTGTATCTTCTAACTATCCCATATGATGGTTAACTGAAAGGTAATTGGTCATTCAAGTAGGTTTATACACCCTTGCTACACAAGAGTGTGCGAAACTGAATGAAGGATGAAAACTATAACATCAATACATATATATAAGAAACATAAGTGTATAAGTATATTTTGGTTCAAGAAGGTGAAAATGGTTTTGTAAGACATCTAAGAGTTTTGAACAATAATTAACAATTACTTGATGTCATTTTAATAAACATTTCAAAAGTAATACATTTGATAAGAAAGTATTTTTAAGATAGAAAACCAGTTCATCCATCACATTTTGTAGTATGTGAAATCTGTTGAATGAAAACACACTTATAAAATACATATGGATGATTTAATAACATGATGTTTTCTACTTGTATCCCCCCCCCCCCCATTAAAGCATTTAAAATCATTTAAAACATTGATTTAGGGGTATGAACTCACCTGTAGATGGTGGTTTGGATGAACTGAACGGTGTAGGATTGTTAGGTGTCATGTGAGGACTTGTACACACACTACGATCCTAAAGAACATATAATCACATATACGCACTCAATTAGTCTTAAATTACTAAATGATAATGTTAAGACATCCTAGAACATAATAAACTCTTTATATAAGTGTTATAATCCCTAAGGATTGCATCTAAGTTATTGTGGGACAACGCACTTGGGTTTAGGGTTCCAAAGGACCCCATACTTGAGTTTACTCTCCCATAAACATCACACAAGGAGTTTGCAGTCGTAAAACCTTGATTTTACGGTCGTGAACTCCTAGGCTTGGTGTGATTTTGTGTTTTGAAGTTCTAAATGATCCGTAGAAGTATTCCAACTTGGTGGTTTAATTCTTAGAAGGGTTTAGGGCACTAATAACCTCCTTTGAGGAGTTTAAGGCCCTAAGGCCATTTCCTTTTGAGTTTTTTTCCACAAACTCACATGGAAAGGGACAATTTTATGCTTTCAAGTCTCAAGCACATGTAGGATAGGTTCTAGGCATTTATCTAAGGCTAATGAAGGCCTTAGGCACACTTTGGTGCCCTTAATAGATGTACACGGACGAAGCACCCTCTTAGGGTTGTAATCTCTCTTTGAGAGGGGTTTTTGAAGTGTTAAAGTCCTTGATTTAATTGAACGTAATTCTATGTAAATGCCCAAGGCTTTAGGTGCATTAAAAGCACACATTGGTCCAAGTTTTTGGAGTTCACGGTCCAAGATCTTCTTGGGCTGTGAACACCCAAACTTTGGTGTTTCTTTGTTGTTTTCTTGTCCCAATTACACCTATATACAAGCCTAAGGTAGTAACATATCACGGGGGAAAGTCTAGGCATCATTTCGGGAGTTTACCGCCCAAGAACACCTTGGGGAGTAAACTCCTAAATCTAGTTGTTTAGATATCTAATCTATGTTATAAACACATTAAGAGCTATATAACACTACTAGAGAGAGGTACTCACGATTTGGGATGAAAAACCGAAGATCCGTGAGAGAGAAAATGGTTTTTCTTTAGTTGAAAATGTGAATAATCAATGAAATTGGTTCAGAATTCTATTTATAGTCTTGAGCTTTTTGGCAGAAAATATTTTGTTCTCGAAATGATCTCTAATATAATAGAGTGTTGGAATAACAGTCTTTCACAAAACCCTAGCGCATTCACTCTCCTGATATCTCTTGAAGTGTAAACCCTGAATTACTCAAACTTATACGGAAAAGTCTGAAAATTTACTGTGATAGTTATAACTTCTATTGAAGTGATATTGTTTGTACAGAATAGAATTTTGGGTTGTCACATCATCCCCCCGTTAGAAGGAATTTCGTCCTGAAATTAGAATTTAAGCAAATAAGAAGTTACAAATAACTAAGGGAAAATATGAGGGTATTTCAGTTTCATCTGATCCTCTCGTTCCCAAGTGAATTCAGGTCCACGCTTTGCTTTCCAGCGAACCTTCACTAACGGGATACGTTTGTTTGCTTGACCTCTCGGTCCATGATCTCTACTGGTTCCTCCACGAAGTTGAGGCTCTCATTGATCTCGATCTCGTCGAGTGGAATAACAAGAGTCTCTTCGGACAGACACTTTTTCATGTTCGAGACGTGGAAGGTAGGATGTACGTCATTGATTTCGCGCGGTAGGTTGTGTTTGTAAGCTATAGGGCAAATTCTTCCGAGAATCTCAAAAGGCCCTATGTATCTTGGATTGATCTTCCCATGCTTTCCGAAGCGTATCAAGCCCTTACAGGGTGAGACCTTCAGTAGGACTCGGTCACCCACCTGGAGTTCCAATGGTTTCCTTCGCTTGTCAGCGTAGCTTTTCTGTCGGACTGTAGAGGCTTTCAATCGTTCACGAATTTGAACGATCTTCTCTGTCATTTCCCGAATGGTCTCCAGACCCGTGAGAGTGCTTTCAGGAACTCGTTCCTTAGCTAACTGGGTATCACCCACCTCAGCCCAACATAGAGGGGATCTGCACTTTCGGCCATAAAGGGCCTCGAATGGAGTTGCCTTTATGCTCGTGTGTTAACTGTTGTTGTAGGAAAATTCGACAAGGGGTAAATGGGTATCCCAAGCTTTTCCAAAGTCAATCACACAGGCACGCAACATATATTCTAAGTTTTGGATAGTTCTCTCACTTTGCCCGTAGGTCTGTGGATGGTAGGTTGTACTCATGTCCAGCCTAGTTCCTAGGGAACTTTGTAATAACTGCCAGAACCTTGAAGTGAATCTATTGTCTCTGTTTGAGATAATAGATAAGGGAACACCGTGCAGTCTTACAATCTCCCTAATGTAAGTTCTTGTAAGTTTCTCCATCTTGTCTGTTTCTTTGATCGGCAGAAAGTGTGCAGACTTGGTCAGTCTATCGATGATGGCCCATATGGAATCTAGTCCACCCGTCGTCTTGGGCAACTTGGTTATGAAGTCCATAGTGATCCTCTCCCACTTCCATTCTAGTATCTCCGGTTGCTGTAGGAGACCGGAGGGTTTCTGGTATTCGACCTTCACCTTCGCGAAAGTAAGGCATTTACTTACGAAGGTAGCAATAACTGCTTTCATGTTAGGCCACCAGTATAATTTCTTAAGATCCAGATACATCTTATCTGAACCCGGGTGGACGGAATACCGAGTGTTGTGAGCTTCTGTCATGACCAAGTCTCTGAAGCCACAGTGTTTCGGTGTCCAGATCCGATCCATGAGGTATAAGGCTCCGCCACCCTTCACTTCCGAGTTCTTATCCATCCCTCTAAGGGATTCACCAGCCATGTTTTCAGGTTTCAACGTGTCGAGCTGAGCCTCCTTAATTTGGGTGGACAAGTCTGAATGGATAGTTATTGTCAAAGATTTGACTCTACGACCAACATATTCTTTCCGACTTAGGGCATCGGCTACTACATTGGCTTTACCCGGATGATAACGAATGTCGCACTCGTAATCACTAAGTAGCTCGACCCACCGTCGTTGTCTCATGTTGAGCTCCTTCTTGTTGAAAATGTGTTGTAGGATCTTGTGGTTTGTAAAGATCGTGCTTTCTGTACCATACAGGTAATGTCTCCAGATCTTCAGAGCAAACACAACTGCTCCTAGCTCAAGATCGTGGTTGTTGTAGTTAACCTCATGTGTCTTCAGCTGTCTCGAGGCATAGGCTATGACATTACATTGTTGCATCAGAACACATCCGAGTCCTTGATTTGATGCATCGCAATAGACAACGAAGTCTTCTATCCCTTCGGGGAGGGATAGTATCGGTGCGGTGCACAAGGCTCGCTTGAGCGTTTGGAACGCTCTTTCTTGTTTCTCTTCCCAGTCAAAGGCTACGCCCTTCTGGGTCAGTGTTGTAAAAGATTTCGCTATGTCGGAGAAGTTCTGAATGAACCTGCGATAGTAGCCAGCTAGACCTAGAAATTGACGAATTTCTGTAGGTGTCTTCGGTGTTGACCAGTTCTCAATGGCCTTCATTTTGGAAGGGTCCACGTGTATTCCCTCTTCGCTAACAACATGGACCAAAAATTTGACTCGTCGGATCCAAAATTCGCACTTGGAGAACTTTGCATAGAGCTTCTCCGATCGCAATGTTTCTAAGACTATATGGAGATGTTGAATATGTTCCTCCTTACTTCGAGAGTAGATAAGTATGTCATCTATGAAGACAATGACAAACTGATCCAAGTAAGGACGACACACCCTATTCATCAGATCCATGAATATTGCGGGCGTGTTTGTTAATCCGAACGGCATCACTACAAACTCGTAGTGCCCATAACAAGTTTGGAAGGTTGTCTTGGGAACATCCTCCTCTAACACTCGTAGTTGGTGATATCTGGATCGTAGATCTATCTTCGAGAAGTAGTTGGATCCTTGAAGTTGATCAAATAAATCGTCAATGCGGGGTAAAGGACAACGATTTTTAACTGTAACCTTGTTGAGTTCTCTATAGTCGATGCACATGTGAAACAATCCATCTTTCTTCTTGAAGAACAAGACCGGTGCTCCCCAAGGTGAGAAGCTTGGTCTAATGAATCCCTTCTTGAGAAGTTCGTTAAGTTGACTGGAAATTTCCTGCATCTTGGCCGGTGCCAGACGATATGGAGATGTGGCTACGGGGGTAGCTCCTGGCACTAAGTCGATTCTGAACTCGACTTGGCGTTGTGGTGGTAAACCGGGAAGTTCTTCTAGGAAGATGTCAGAAAAGTCACGTACTTCTGGAATGTTCTGAATGTCTTTCGTTTCTTGACTTGTATCAACGACGTGTGGGAGAAATGCATGGTATTCCTTTCGCAAGCACTTTTGGGCTTGAATGCACGGAATGATGCGATGGCTCGTACTAGGTTTTTCAGGATAGATAACTAAGGTTTCGTTGTTAGGAAGGTTAAGACGAACCGCTTTTTCAAAGCACATGATGTCAGCGCGAAGAAGACTCAACCAATCCATGCCGATGATAACGTCGCAACATTTAATTGGGACCGGCATGAGGTCTATCTTGATAGTACGGCCATCTAAAGTTAAAGTACAACCTACGTATATGCAGTTAGTGTTGGATTAACATCTAAGTCCATAACTATAATTGGTAAGACTTGACCCGACCCGGCATGGTCCATTTGGGTTGCATGGCATCATGCACTTGGATAGATTATAATGAGAGAAATAAGACACTTATGGTTATTAATATATTATAAGTTCTACTATATTAATAATAAGAATAATAAGATTATTTAATTAGTATTGATCAAGAATTAATCTAGGATTAATTAAGTGATCAAACGAAGACTAATTAAATATATGGGTTGATTGTGTAAATCATCCATACTTGTATAGTGGGCTAATGCTCCATGGATAATCAAGTTGGGCTAAAACCTATAGGATGGTCCATGGATGCTCCATGGAGTATTTGAACCCATGGATCCAAGGAAATGGAAAGTCGTGACAATTAGGTTTTACCCTAATTGTAACAGTATATAAAGATCTTATTATTGACAAAATCAGTGACTAGTATGATCTAGAAAGGGCTAGCCGATTTTCATGAAGTGTAGAATTCTCTCAAGTTATTCCAAGTGTATTTGGTGTTGTGTGAACCATTTGAGGTGTCACACTTGGGGCACTAGGCACTCATGCTTCATGAAGACTTCCAACATCAAAAAGGTATGTATTTTATCTTGTTACATTCATTGTTTTGTATGCTCGATTAGGATAATACCTTGGAAAGTTCTTATTTGCATGTATGATAGAGAAAACATAGACCCAAGGTATTTAGGGTTGCATGTACACTTAGGAGTGTTAGAATGCTCAAAACTCATCAGTGGTATCAGAGCCTACGCTTGTTTTCTTGTTATACTTGCAAAAGTAGCTGAAAAATCGACTTTTGATGCTGTCTGCCCAGCAGACTCGCCGAGTCCATGAATGGACTCGCCGAGTCCAAGGCTAAATGCATCCAACTCGCCGAGTTGGTTCGTGCACTCGACGAGTTGGACCCCCGGACAGCATAATTTCGACTTTTTTGGCTGGAATTCGACTAGGAACATTACCCTAAGATGTTTTTGGACTTATAAACATGTTTTTGATGTGGTAATGTGCATGCTAATCCAATTTCAAAGATAATTTTCAATAGATTCATGTTTTGTATTAGTTTAAGGTTTAGACTAATTACATGAAAAAGTTTGATTTGAATTATCTTGTTCTTATGAGTTGCTTAGATTAATAGAAAAGTTGAGTGAAATAGTTGTTTTCAATCCAAATTAATCTAAGAGTTGATTCTAAAATGTGTTTTTGTAACTTGTCCTCAAGTTATATGAAAAGTCACATTTAAGTTGCATAAAACTCATAAAAGTTAGCAAAGGTTACAAAAATGAACAGTCTAGTTCTAATTAAATGGTTTTATGACTCCATAACTTGTCCTCAAGTTATGGAACTTGAAGAGTTTTTGGATGAAAACTACTTTAAACACATAAGTTATGGAATTAATTAGTTTTGAATAGTTTCAAAACATGCCCTCAAGTTTTGGAAATTGTAAATTTTTCTCTTATGAATACTTTAATTCCATGTTAGCCCTTAGAATTTTAAAAGTTAAAAATCTACCCTTATACTTTAGAATATTTTAAGTAAATAATATATATATATATATATATATATATATATATATGTATATATATATATATATATATATATATATATATATATATATATATATATATATATATATATATGCATAAGAGTAAAGTCAGTCTTACCGCTAGTACGCCTCATTCACGAAGCCGGTCTATAAGGTGGGTAGAAGGTTGTTGCCTATAAAATGGCAACTTAATAGGTGCCCACTCTCACCCACCACTTGCTTGACTGGTGGAGGGTCGTTAGCCGAACGGGTTTGACAGGACTATAATTCTCCCTTCATTAAAAGTATTAATGATAAATACTAGGTAACTAAACCTTTTATAAACACCCAATCTTAGTTACTTAGGAAAATGTGAATAAGGTGCTAATCCATGAAATTACATTTTGCACTTTTTTTAAGTCAGTTAGTGGAGCCTGTGTGGTTAACCGGCACACTAACTCGTATTTAACAAGGTAGGCAAAGGGTAACTTAATGTTTACCAGAGTATCGATGGAGCATGTGTGGTTAACCGGCACATCGATTGAGGGGTAAACACTTAAGGGTACCTAGTAATTTGCATGGTTACTTCACACCTTATTTTGTGATCCTCGGCATCCCTGTCACAAAACCTGAAGGGCACACTCGAGATTGAAACATGCCATTGAACAATTTAATGAATCTCAAAGATCTAGGAGTTTCAAAAACCAATTAAAACCTAATAATACATTTCGTTTATCTTGGTGGAAATTGGTGAATCGTCATTCACCTATCTTCAAATATTTTATAGCTTGGATTACGGCATACCTCTTCTAAGTTATAAAATAGTTTGTTGGGTCCTAGCCTTAATATTTCCTACTGGGTGTCATCTTAAGGACTTAAGATCAACTATCTTGAATATCTTCCAAAAGATGTCTGGTTTAGACATTTATGATCTTCCCAAATCTCTTGAAACAAGCTTTCCTAAATGAAGATGACGTCCTTTGGAAATCATACTTCTTTAACCTCCTCGAATTATGTTCCCTAACCCACAAGTTCAAGGTCACTCAAGCCCTATTGGCAAGGCAAGGTCTAGGTGTGGTCACATCTTGGAGGTGTAGTCACATATTGACAAGCCGGGAGAGTTGGGTGTCAAAGTCTTGAGAAAGTTGGTGGTTCAATCACTTTCTAAGTCACATAGTGAGTTCCTTTGTGACACCTATGAAACAGACTATGAGAAGACCCTCAATGATCTTATCTATTTGTTAAGATCAACTTCCTTAAAACTTGATGGACATTGACAATAATGACACAGGAAATCCAGAAAAGCATTCTGTTCCCAATGGAAAGGGATCAGCCATAGTCAACTCGGTTGACCAAATGGTAAAGAGAAAACCTAAGTGTGTGATAGTCCCGTGTACCATTATCAAAGGGTCCATATGTTTATATCGTCAAAGAAAGGGGCATTGATTTCTAAGCTGCCAAATTTACCTAAGGATGTTGAAGTTAATAAGTTTGACTCTACTTCAGGTAAAGTCCACTATCTAACTCTGCTAAGTTTCTATTCTGAGATTCTTGATACATGATGTGACTGGGTCACATGGTGATGTTTTAAGAATCAAAGAAAAGTGAAGAAACTTAAAGAAAGAATATGCTGAATCTGGTGGCGTAGATGGATTTCTATCGCATAGTTTGAAGATCGGATTCTTGAGCTACTTCTTAGGAGTTATGAGATATTGCTTAGGAATAGATAACAACAAGTTTTCATATGGATTGTAAGGATAAGTTTTTCCGTAAAGTTTTAAAATAGAAGAAAATTTTTGATTTTGTTTATTATAAAAATATCCTTACAATGGCATTTGAGGAAAAATTGTTGCTTATATGATTCCATTAATAGCAAGAGTGGAAATATGAAATTCATTCTTTCATTTGTGGTAATGTCTAAATTTACCAAATAAGGAAAGATTCTCATCACCCAAGTTTCAATTGGACCTGAGCTTGGAATCATGCAAGTTGTATAGCATGATGAATGAGAACTTTCAAGTATTGGAAAATTAAGACTAATTACTTATTCACATGGATGTGTGAGTCAAGTAATGGACTAAGGGATCGAGTACATAGTCTTGTGCACTGATTAAGTCCACCAGAAAAGATTGATAAGACTATTCGCCATAGTTTACTAAAGCTCATTAAATATGATTATACTTACAAGCTTAAGTGTAACTATGAGACATTGAAAAAGGTTCCAATGTATGGCAGAGCGAATAAGAAGAATCAAATTAGGCAGAAGGATAAAAGTTTCTCAAATCTGAAAAGATGGGAGAGTACTTTCGTATCAGTTTTTTATGATCATCTTAATGATTTAGAGATCTAATCACAATTCATCCTCTAAGTGCATTCTGATTGCTAAGAAGAGGATCTATGAATTGTTGAAGTGGTTAAATCAAGAAGATAAGTCATACTTCGTTCCAAAAACAATTCTTAGAGTTATACTCTAATTTTGTAAGTTGAGTGACATGTCTTAAAGAAGGTTTAAAAACACTTGTCAAATGTAAGAGTAAAAATTTTCTACTCTTGTACATTTGAAATTGGTAAGTTGTGATGTTTTGGATAAAACAAAGACCAACTTAGGCCAATTGTGTGAAGTGTTTGTCTTGATTAGTATCTGCACTATCTCTTGGATATTTGACAAGGGAGTCTTATAGGTCAAGAGGACAATGGGAGTCTTAAAGGTCTTGAAAGTCTCAAGAACTAATCAAGAATAAAACCTAAAGTTCTTCACTAGCACACGACTTGAGGTTTATAACCTATCATGTTGACATATTATGTGCCCATTCCAGTTAAAGTTGGCTTTGCATATAAGTTCTTAGACTTCTCAATGTGTTGCACAACAACTTGGAAGCAATGACAGGCCCTTGAGCTGCCAGGTGGCAATAAGTTAAGATTGAGTTCAGTCCATATGAGTTTGGATTTGTCATTATCCTTGTCCTGTGACTATAGTTTTGACAATTCACATGGATAAGAACACATACACCATTAAATCTAAGTATCATAAGGTTTCTCTCCGATTCATGAAAATGATGGTGAGCAAAACACTTTCACTAAGTAGATTTTATCTCGATAGCAATTGTGATATTTGCATTCTCAAAGTCGTTAGTGGAGCGTGTGTGGTTTACCGGCACACTAACCTGGACTTGTGAGAAGTGGCAAAAAGGTCTATCCATTATGATTACGGCATCCCTCTTCATAATTTTTTAGACACACAAGTGTGCTATCTAAGGGAAGGTGTATGATTTTGATAGAGTCTTATCAAAACAATCTAGTATCAGAAATTCTAACTTTGGTAAGAAAGCCAATGAAGTATTGATTTCTAGAAGTCCAGATGATTTCTGAGTACATGTCAAAGCTAGTGGGAGCATAAGTGTTATGCTAATAATCATCATGTTAGTGGGAGCATGATAATTATGATAAGTATTGCAAGTTAGCAATGTTAATTATAGAAACAAAAGGTTTCAATTGGGAAAAGTTGTTTTGCTATAATTAAGGGAGAGGAAATTATACTTCATCTCAAATCTATAAGCTTAGATTGTGAGGTTTTAATCATTTAGTCAAGGATATATATATATATATATATATATATATATATATATATATATATATATATATATATATATGTATGAATTTCATGTTGGAATGGCTCAACATAAGGAAATTATGTATATGGGTCAATTATTTGCATTCTAAAAATCTATTATCATTACGGCATCCCTTTTCATAATCTGAATTATGAGAACTTGGCAAATTGAAATGGAAATATTATAGCAAAAGACTAGTTGAGTCTTTATGTGAGACATCATGAATCGTGTCCCATATGCTTCGGATATAGGATCGATTACATGTGCTATATTCATCCTTTCTAAAATTTTCCAAATGTTTGGGGCATTAAGAAGGGAAAAGGTTTAGATCTGGATATGACTAAAAGGATTAAACAATTGTCGAGGACAATCTAAGGTTTACTAAAGATTGGTTGCTCAAGGATAGTTGGAAGTATAGTGATAATTCTGGAAGGACCATATTAACATAGTTTGTAAGGAGGCAACTCTTGTTCAGAAGTGATAGTCAAAAATGGAATCTGGAAATGTTTCAAAGTTAGAATTTTCAATCTGTGTAAGATTAAGGAAACTTAATGCAAGAAGGATGTTTCCAAGGAGCTGATCTCCTTTGGAATACTCTGTAATGGTTGTTGTCAAGTCTTTCTGACTTTGTGCAAAATCATTACAAGAGGATCAATGCATATAAGTTTAGAATCTAACAGATTTCAGTAGATGACATGAATTTGGAATTCTTGAATTTGCAGTAAGGATTTGGGAGTGTGAAAAGAGAATCATTGAAGTTATGTTCGATGGATCTAGTTCACAAAGTAAAGATCATAGACAAATATAGTATGCATACTTGGTGTATGGCATGACTAGTGTTTAGAAAAACATAGTGTACATGCTTGGAGCATGGGACAACTATTGTTTTTAAATTCAAGAATAAAGTTGATAGCTGAAACAGTATACAATGAATAATGTGTAATCATATTGTAACAACCCGAAATTTCATGTCACTTCTTGTATCACAACTTGTAATCCGATCCGATCAACCAAACGTTATTTTCAATTTCGTTTCCAATTTCGCCATTTTATTAAGTCATTAGTTTATATTGGCCTAAAATGACTTAATGGGTGTCTTAATACATTTAGAAACCATTTTAAACACCAAACTTTAGTGATCGGAATAATTCTAGAAATTACCGTATCAGGTTACGGTAACTCAATCGGGTACGTCCAAAAGCCCCACTTAACGTCGGTATCGGGTAGAATTCTATCGTGTCCAATTCCCGAACACTATATAAACATGTTTAAGACTCCATTTGAAGCTTTTGGCCAATTTCTCACTAAACTCTTACAACCTCTCTCCTCAAGCTAGAATTAAGGTCCAAATCTCAAGTTTAAGGCTTCAAATCTCTAAGGGACATCGCGAGATACAAACCCCGAACCAACGTCTAGTATCCAAAACCGACACATTCCCGAGTCCGGTGAGTTCATACCCCTACCTTTTTCACTGTTTTTCAGTGTTTTCAGGGGGGAACACAACCAAAGTACAAGGGTTTTCTTGTACTCAAAACTTATTTTTCGTGTGTGTGTTTCACATTTCATATGCTTTAATACTGATATACGTAACTGATAACCAGTAGATCATACAGTTCACTTAAACATTTATTTGTGAGATGGATTTTATAAACGGTTATGTTTTATATATATTTCACAAATGGTTTCTACATTTTATCAGTTAAAAGCATGACATTATAACACATGAACAATATAATTTGTACACTGTCTTGTCCTCGGTAACATTCCACAGAGATACGCGAATGGAGGATTATCCTATTATTACTAGTAAATTTGTTATTCCGTATGATTGGAGACACGTCCTCGGCGAACACTCCATAGAGATACGCGAGTGGAGGACTACACCCGTAACCAGAATCTCTGGGATTTAGAGAGCGTGACTTGAGTGTATAGATCTATACGGGGCTGACTACCCCACACCAGGCTGCTAGCTACAGCCGAACCAAAATGGTTCAAGGGTGACGAAAGTCATAAGGATTGTGGACCACTTATTGCCACAAGGCTGTGGACTACTTATTGCCACAGGTTCTGTCTTTAGTATGGTTATGGAACTCGCAACTAGGATAACAGAGATTTACTAACAGTAATAATGAATCACATACTACATTTTTCAGATAACCAGGATTCAGTTTTCATCTTTTACACCTTTTACATATGATAACCAATCTTCAGGAAGGTATGGGACCTTCCTGGGAAATCTTGTACACAACCAGGTTTAACAGAATACATCTTTTACATTGAAAGCAAACATACAGGAAAGCATGGGGCATTCCTGGGTAACCTACACATAATCAGATAAGAGTAACCAATTGAATAACATTACATCTTTTATAATAACTACACTTCAGGAAAGTATGGGACTTTCCTGGGAATACACTGATACATTAAGACATAAAACAATGTGCCGGATAACTAAACCATACATTACTCTTATGAAACAACAACCAACTTTTAAGAAAATATGGGATTTTCTTGGTGTGTGTTATATTTTCAGAAACAGAAAGGAAACATAAATATTTTCACAAAGCAAAACTGCTTATGAACTCACCAACGTTATGTTGATTTTCAAATTGCTTGTGTTCTCAGGTCAACGATAGTACAGGTACCCGAAGACTTACTTGGTTAAGGATCGTGTGCGTGCAAGGCTCGTTCATTTTATTTATATCTATATTATGTATCACAACTGTATAAACTGTGTCTTTTGAAACAAATTGTAAAACTTTTAATATGTAATGTAATGTTTGTTTCACTTTACTTACTATGTACATTGGATTTGATACTCAACGTGGAGTCAACCCCGGAAATGTTTCCGCCTTCGGTTTTCGGGGTGTGACAGATTGGTATCAGAGCCCTTGTTTATAGTGAATAAAGTATACCAAACCTTACATGGTATAAAACTATAAACACTAAAAGGGCCTAAGTGCTCTGAAATAAAAGTATCTTCAGACTACAAGTATTTTCAAAAATATACAAGTATACCGAACCGTCGAGATTCGTATCTATAAATAGAACAAAACATAAGTAAATGGGTGTTGTGTATTGCAGTTAAACCTGGGCAGTTATGTAGTCGTGTCTAGGGTCAATATAGCCTGGCCAACTATATTCATTCGAGACACGGCCAACATGTGCTTGGGAGTGATTGTGATATGCGGCATGCCTAAAACTTACCCTAATACCACAAACATCGAACTAGTATCGTAGCAAACCATGAAATACTATGGGAGTGTTTCTTAAATCATTGTGCATGTTTAGACCCCGAACATTTCGTTATCGATAGTTTACTTGCTTCAATAACTCTTTCCTGCTTTACCGCTTAATTGGAATTAATACCTGTCATATCTCTCGATTCAGAGGACTTATCATCCTCTCTCTTTATTGATCTTATTAGATCAAGATGCCTCCCAGAAGAAGATCCAACTCCAACAAACCTCCACCACCTCCTCCTGAAATCGATCCCGCGTTATTTCAAACAGCTGTTACCGCCACGGTGGCAGCTGCCATGTCCCAGCTAAATACCGGTGGTTCAGGAGGTAGTAATCAAAATCAAGATGGTAATCAGGAACGCCGTAAGGAGGGTTCCTATAAGGATTTCATGAATGTGAAGCCTTCTTTCTTCAATGGCACTGGTGGTGTCATTTCCTTATCCCGATGGTTCGAGAGAATCAAATCCATCTTCGAAATTTGTGCCTGTGATGAGTCCGATAAGGTCAAGTTCGCAGCTTGTACCTTCCTTGATAAAGCATTGACTTGGTGGAATGGCCGAGTCAAATCCTTAACTCTCCCCGTAGCCAATGCCATGGGCTGGGAAACTATGAAAGAACTCCTCCTTGCCGAATATTGTCCCAGAGGCGAAATGCAGAAGCTAGAGCACGAGCTCTGGAACCTAAAGATGAAAGGTTCCGACATTGCTGCCTACACTTCCTGATTTGATGACCTTGCCCTTCTCTGCCCTGGACTAGTCACTCGTGAAAGCAAAAAGATCGAGAGGTTTATTTGGGGGTTAACCAATCCGACCAAAGGTCATGTTTTAGCTGCTCGCCCAGATACTTATGACAGTGCTAAAACTCTAGCCCAAGCTATAATTCATCACAGTGATGATATTCAGGAAGCCACCACTGCTACCCCTGAGTCGACCAAAAGCAGTGGCGAGAAAAGAAAACTTTGGAAGAAAAAGAAGGGTCAATCTTCCCAAGGCTCCTCTAAAAGACAACAAACAGTAGCAGTTCATGCTGCTACTACCCCCGTAGCTGTTGCTTCTGTTGTGGGATCCACAGCACCAACTCCTACCAACCGATATGTTGGTAACCTCCCTCTATGTGAAAAATGCAAGTATCACCACAACCCTGGTCCCTGTCGAGAACTATCCTATACCAATTGTGGTAAGAAGGGGCACACTGTTCGATACTGCAAAGCTCCAACTCAGTCAGCAAATCAATCCTCTGGAACAGGTGTTGGTCAAGCCTATTATAACTGTGGTGAAGTCGGGCACTTTAAAAGGAACTGCCCAAAGAAGACTGTTGCTGGCAACACAGGAAGGATCCTTGCTATGGGACGAGAAGAAGCAATTGGATTCAACCCGCGCTCATTGGAATCACTTCATGGATTTTATCACGAGTGATCATGAGACGATAATATCTTATATTCTTCAAACCTAGAGATATGAGTTGTTACTATGAGTTGATAGTACATTGATTGCACGAAAACGCATTTGGTAACTCGATGCTATAAAACGTGTCTTTGTGTATGATTCAACAAGTAGTAGAACAACCCATACGATTCGAAGTTTATCCATTCCTTTTACCTTCGGGATAAAAGTGATATTTGTGGCCCCCTCGATGATTTAATGATGACAAATGGAAGTGCTCGGCCGGGCCATGACTGATTTGATTTGTTCAATTAGTCAGTCGTCATAAATTGGAAATAGGGAAACATCAAATGGACAGAGAGAATGATTATAATCCATGTCTCAGTCCATATGATATCTAGAATGGAGGAATATATGATCCCTTATCTAATGGACAAGTCACTGACAAAGGTCAGAGTTCATCTATAAGGTCAGAGTTTGACAGAAGCTTTTGAGAGCTACGATTGTCAGTCGGTTCCTGAAGTCATACGCAATATTAGTTTTAGAGTTATCCAAGTGGGAGACTGTTGGATTAATGTCTTAGTCCATAACTATAATTGGTAAGACTTGACCCGACCCGGCAAGGTCCATTTGGGTTGCATGGCATCATGCACTTGGATAGACTATAATGAGAGAAATAAGACACTTATGGTTATTAATATATTATAAGTTCTAGTATATTAATAATAAGAATAATAAGATTATTTAATTAGTATTGATCAAGAATTAATCTAGGATTAATTAATTGATCAAAAGAAGACTAATTAAATATATGGGTTGATTGTGTAAATCATCCATACTTTTATAGTGGGCTAATGCTCCATGGATAATCAACTTGGGCTAAAACCCATAGGATGGTCCATGGATGCTCCATGGTGTATTTGAACCCATGGATCCAAGGAAATGGAAAGTCATGACAATTAGGGTTTACCCTAATTGTAACACTATATAAATATCTAATTCTTGACAAAATCGGTGACTAGTATGATCTAGAGAGGGCTAGCCGATTTTCATGAAGTGTAGAATTCTCTCAAGTGATTCCAAGTGTATTTGGTGTTGTGTGAACCATTTGAGGTGTCACACTTGGGTCACTAGGCACTCAAGCTTCATGAAGACTTCCAACATCAAAGAGGTATGTATTCTATCTTGTTACATTCATTGTTTTGTATGCTAGATTAGGATAATACCTTGGAAAGTTCTTATTTGCATGTATAACAGAGAAAACATAGATCCAAGGTATTTAGGGTTGCATGTACACTTAGGAGTGTTAGAATGCTCAAAACTCATCAGTGGTATCAGAGCTGTAACGCCCATGGTTTTCTTGGTACGTTTGGTTATTTTAATTTAATTATCCTTGTAACCTTGGGTTAATTTATTTAACCAATGTCTAATTTCTTATGTTATTGGACTCTTTTGATCATCTTGTAAACTCCTTTTATTGAAGTCCATGGGCTATGGGCCTATTTGCAAAGTCCATCTAGTTAATAGTACTTAATGTGTAAATTGAATCATTTGGAACACACACAAGGAAAACACTCTAAACCCTCCCTCTCTCTCAAAAATCGTCCCTCTCTCTCTCTTTGGGATCAAGAGCAGCCAAGGGGCTGTTTGGAGTTTAATTCTTGTTCATTTCCAGCCTTGATTCGTATTGGTATGAACCTCCTTATCCTTTCTTACGACTTGATTCATAACCTTGTTCTAGTTTTATGATTTCATCTTCACCTCTTCTCCTTCTTATTTTATTGTAATTGTATGTTATACATCATCTCAAGATCCTATCTTCACCCCATATATGGTGGATGATGGATCTAGGGGATTACATGTGGCAAAAGATCATGGAAACCCTAAAAGGGAGAATGATGATTTTATGTGCTTATGTTTATTTTCATGTTGATTATTACATCCTTGTGGCTAAATGAAATCCTAATGATCCCTAACCCTTTTTAGTACCACCATTATCATGGGGACTGAATTGGGATGATGAACACATCTTAAAATGTGTTTCAAAAGGAGAAGGATGGATAAGCCAAAAAGGAATCACGGGTGGCTACGATTCTGTTTTCCATCAGATCTGTAGTCATTTTGTGAAAATCATATCTGGAGATCTAGAACTCAAACGGACCCCAAACCAGTTGCAAAAGTTCACAAATTGAGTTGTCTAACTTCCTTAAGAAGTCCAACCTCGCTGATAAGGGCTTTATCTATGTGAAAGAATGACATCTTTTCTGTTAGGTCTGATCCGGGTCTGTTCTGATATGTCATTTTGTTTTCATCATTTCTAAGGCTTGGAAAAGGATCCAGAGTGATTCCAAGTTTCTATATGTTCCTTATATTATGAATTTAAGATCTGGAGAATATGGGGTGTTATTTCCAATTATAAATTGGTTATAATGGATCCACACTCCAGGTCAGTGGGCAGTCACCAGCTTTTGCTAGTGCTGTGATTGTCCACAATGTGAATTTTATATCTGGAGTTTGAGAGATGTTTTTCTTTCAATTCCAACTCTAAGACTTTCACTTGTATGTCCTTTACTTATCTTAATTTTCTTTTGGAGTAATTCTACTCACAAGTTGGGTAGAATTGGCCAACATCACTTGACTGTATTGTTGGAGACAGAAGTGATACACCATTTTGTAAAATTCATATTTAATTCATCTTTTGGAGTTAGAATGAGTTCTTTATAGTTGTGGAATCCAGAGCAATCATAGTTTCCTATAAAATTTAGTTAAAGCTATGTTTTTGTTTTAGATTTTGGAGTAAATCCGTTTTGAACAGCAAGTCTGTTTTAGAGACCTTGCTGTGATTACTCTTTTCTCAACTCATAGCTTCATTACTTCTCCTTTCTAACCTTTAGTCCTTCTTAGGTGAGGTTTTGAAGTTTGCTCAAGCTTGGTAGCATTATTTGATTGTTAGCCATCCTTAATACTCACTCAAGGTGAGTTCTCTCACATCGTTGTATTGATGATTGTGTTTGCTAGTTAGCTCGTGTGTGATTACTTGAATTTATTATAAAAGCATGCTATATAAGTATTGTTTTAATTCGTACATGTGCACTGTATGTAACTAATTATGGATATGGGGACACCACCAAAGGATACGGATTTACCGGTGCGGTGGGTAGGTAAGATCACCAACGTAATACTCTTCGTGAGGTGCGGTGATTAGGGCCAAATGATACGGGATCTTCCCGGTGCGGTTCAAACCTACAAGTCCTTCTCGTAATATAGACATTGATTCGTTCTTTGTCTTTATCATTATAATTGGAAAATGGATTAGGGCTAGTAAATATGAATGTTAGTACAATGTCTGTGTTTGAATTCACTAAGCTTCGTGCTTACGTTTTTCCCTTATAACTTTTCAGGTGTTAAGATTAAAGAGGCTAAGGCTTGACATGGAGCATCGGGACATCGCTACTAGTTATTTTGTTGGGACCTTATTATTATTATTACTTCCGCACTTATTGTACAAGATTATTAAGTATATGGATTATGTTATGACTATTTCAGTTGTTTTAATTTAATGTAAGATGGGTTTTAAAAGTTAAAAATTTTTGAAACAAAATTAGGTGTCACAAGTTGGTATCAGAGCCACAGTTTGAGGGAACTAGGCATTCTTGTGGATGTTCTAGACTCAAATTTGAGGCTCTATAAGAGTTTATTTTCTTTTTAAAATATTTTTCAAACTTTCTGAAGACTAGTAGTGAAAGATGTCGCGGTGTACCAGTCAGCCAGCCAAGTAAGCCTTATTTCTTATGTTAAATGTTTATGTTAAATTGTTGACTATGAATTGGATTCTACTAGCCTTAAAATATTAGATTACACACTTAGTTAGTGTTAACATGTGAGAGAGTTGTAAAATTAACGGCTAGAGCGAACTGGAAATCTTGAAACTAGACGCGAATGCGAAATTGGAACTTGTGTGGAAGGTAGTAGAAGGGCCCCTACTATTTGAAACATCAGTGCCGGTTTCGAGTCGGGGCAAGGTTGAAAAATTTTCGGCAAGCTGAGTGTTTTGTCTTCCTAGAAATATCTAGGCTGAATTGTTTCTAAGATTTTCCTTCTTCTGTGGATACCAATGGCTCCGCCTGCTCGACTTAATCAGCTCCAAATGGAGCAAGTTAGGGATATTGTCGTTGAGGAATTCAATAACGGTTTCAACGAACTAATCCCGGGTGTGACCAACGACATAATCAACCAATTCGGTGCTCTTCTGGATGAGCGCCTCGCAGCTATTCCCGGGGAAGCGTTACTGTCTCTGCCTGTTCAGGATTCGGCATAGTACTTCGAGAAGTTCAACAAGTGTAGCTCTCCTCTTTGGAATGGTGAATCTGACCCAATTGCTACTAAGCCCTGGGTGTCAGATGTTGAGGGCGCCTTCATAAGTGTTGGGTGTCCGAACTAGTACAAAGCAGTGATCGCCATGAATCAGCTGTGAAAAAGGGTAAAGACATAGTGGAACACCATCACCGCTCTATTGAACGAAGACTAAGTGAGGGCCATGTCTTGGGCCAAATTTGTGGAGAGGTTCGAGGCACAATATGTGTCTAAGGTGGAGCAGCAGTGGATGCAGCAAGAGTTCATGGCCTTACAACAGACTACTGAATCCGTTAGTGACCTGAACGCCAAGTTCTTGGAGATGCTATCTTTTTGCCCCTCGTTTGCTGGGAACGCGGCCTGGTTAGTCAGCCGGTACACGGCCATCCTACGTATCGAGATTCGGGAATTCGTTAGCATGCAGGAGTTCTCGACTTTATCTGCGATCATGAATGTAGCGAGGAGGAGGGAAATCGAGTTGCAGACCCAGTCCAAGAGGAAGGCCAATGACTCCTCTTCCAAGACATCCAGAGATGCCTAGAAAACGCAAAAGCAGGGTAGTAAGTCAAGGTATTAGTATAGGACGTCTTCAGGGTGAGAAAAATATGTTGATATGCTACAACTTCAAAAAGCCAGGGCATCATTGGAAGAATTGTAGGGATCCCCCTGCGAGTGCAGTACCTCATATTGCTTCTGCAGTTCCCGTCTGCTATCACTGCAACGAGACGGGACACAAGAAGCCTGAATGCCCGAAGTTGAAGACTGGTAAAGGAGACAGGGGTACAAATCCTGCAATTGCATCATCCTCTAAGGGAACCACTATGGTGACACGAGGTCGTGCTCACCAGATGACTGTGGAGGAGCCGGTGATTACAACAACAGTGGCAGACACTTATTTGCTAGATTCCAAGCCCGATGTTGTTATGTTTGATAGTGGTGCTACCCATTCTTTTGTATCTCACACGTTTATTAATCGTTTGGGGCGTAGTATCGGAAAATTGGCTCACCCAATGGTTCTCGATATTGTCGACAACCGCACTATTTATGTCACCGATGTTTATCGAGGTTACACTCTCGAGTTTTCTGGAGTTGAATTCCCCATTGATCTTATCCCTATTGCGATGCGAGAGCTCTGCGTTATCGTAGGCATGGATTGGCTTGATGCGTTTGATGCGGAAATCCACTGTCGTAAGAAGCAAGTTCGTGTTCGAAACCCTAGAGGTGGAGAACTTATTATTCAGGGGGACATTCCCCGCCTGGCTATGGCTTCTTGCTCTTCTGCTATAGCACTAGACGACGTTCCTATCGTTTCCGACTTCAGCGATGTCTTTCCGGAGGAACTCCCTGGCTTTCCACCTATTCGGCAAGTGGAGTTTCGCATTGATTTGGTGCCAGGTGCGACTCCGGTAGCGAAATCTCCTTACCGCTTGACACCACCTGAAATGAAAGAGCTCCAAGATCAACTTCAAGAACTAAGTGATAAAGGGTTTATACGGCTAAGCTGCTCACCTTGGGGTGCTCCTATTCTCTTTGTGAAGAAGAAAGATGGATCCCAGCGAATGTGTATTGATTATAGGGAGCTAAACAAGCGCACGATAAAGAATAGGTACCCGTTGGCACGTATTGACGATCTTTTCGATCAGCTTCAGGGAGCATCTTGGTTTTCCAAGATTGACTTACGTTACGGTTACCATCAGATGCGGGTTCGTGAAGAAGACATTGAGAAAACAGCATTCCGTACTCACCCTTTGACATTGAGAAAACGGTATTAAGGTCGATCAAGCCAAGGTTAATGCGGTTTAACAATGGAAGATTCCAAAAACACCTTCTGAAATTCGCAGTTTCTTGGGTTTAGCCGGTTATTACCGGAGGTTCATTGAAAATTTCTCTAAAATCGCCTTACCACTCACCCGATTGACCAAGAAATCAATGAATTTCATTTGGGGCCCGGAGCAGCAGCTGGCGTTTGATGAGCTAAGGAAACGATTGTGTGATGCTCCGATTTTGGCCTTACCTGATGGGGTTGAGGATATGGTGGTTTACTGTGATGCATCGCTTCAAGGTCTTGGTGCCTTGTTAATGCAACGAGATAGGGTGATAGCCTATGCCTCCCGACAGCTGAAACCCCACGAACTAAACTACCCCACTCATGATTTGGAGCTTGGGGCGGTTGTTTTCGCTCTTAAGATTTGGAGACACTATCTCTATGGAGTGAAGTTTATCATATACACTGACCATAAGAGTCTAAAATATTTGTTCGAGCAGCGGGATTTGAATATGAGGCAGATCCGAGGGTTGGATGTGGTAAAAGATTATGATTGTGAAATTCACTACCACCCCGGTAAAGCTAATGTGGTAGCTGATGCTCTCAGTCGTAAACAATCTGCCGAACCGATTCGAGCTAAGTGTCTCCGGATCACAATGGTGTCGTCTTTGTTAGATCTAATCCGGGACGCCCAAAAGACGGCAATACTGGAGGAAAACATCAGGCGTGAGAAGATTGGGAAAGAGTTGCCTAAGATGAAACGAGACGGGCGGGGTTTGCTGACTCGCTACGGTAGGGTTTGGGTTCCATATACCGGAGGAAATCGGAAAACCCTAATGGATGAGTCTCATAAGTAAAAATTTTCTATCCATCCTGGTGCTACTAAAATGTATCGGGACCTTCGGGAGGCTTACTGGTGGCATGGAATGAAGAATGATGTGGCTCGATTTGTGGAAGAATGTATGACCTGTCGGAAGGTCAAGGCGGAACACCAGAAACCGCATGGGAAGTTGCAACCATTGGAGATTCCTGAATGGAAATAGGAGCATCTAACCATGGACTTCATTACAAAACTTCCTAGAACTGCCCGAGGATCAGATACGATATGGGTGATTGTTGATCGTTTGACTAAGAGTGCTCACTTTCTGGCTATAAAGGAGAGCTCATCGACAGAGAAATTAGCCGAGATCTTTGTTCGGGAGATTATCTCATTACATGGGGTGCCCGTTTCTATCGTCTCCGATCGAGACACCCGATTTACCTCTCGGTTCTGGAGGAAGTTTCAAGAGGAATTGGGCACACGATTACATTTTAGTACCGCCTTCCATCCGCAGACAGATGGGCAGAGTGAGCGGACGATTCAAACCTTGGAGGACATGCTTAGGGCGTGTGCGATTGATTTTGGGGGTAGTTGGGATGACCATCTACATCTAGCTGAGTTTTCTTATAACAACAGCTATCACTCGAGCATTAAAATGCCTCCGTATGAAGCCTTGTACGGGAGGAAGTGCAGGACGCCCGTTTGTTGGGGCGAGGTTGGGCAGAGGGTACTTGGGAGTACCGATATCGTGCTACAGACTACGGAGAAAATCCAAGTGATTCGGGATCATTTGGTCACAGCGAGCAGCCGTCAGAAAAGTTATGCCGACAAAAGACGCTCCAATCTTGAGTTCCAGGTGGGAGATTATGTGTTGCTTAAAGTTTCCCCCTGGAAAGGTGTGATTCGATTTCGGAAGCGGGGAAAGCTCGGACCCCGATTCATTGGACCCTACAAGGTCATAGCTCGTGTGGGGAAGGTGGCTTACCGTTTAGAGCTTCCTGACGAGCTTAGTCTAATTCATAATACGTTCCACGTGTCTCAGTTACGAAAATGCGTTGTTGATGAGACCGCTGTGATACCACTGGAGGACATACAAATTGACGAGCGTCTCAATTATGTTGAGAAACCAATCGCTATTTTAGAACGAAAGACGAAAGCTCTTCGCAAAAAGACTATAAACCTGGTTAAAGTGCAGTGGGAACATAGGAAGGGTTCGGAATGGACTTGGGAACCGGAATGCGAGATGCGGGCTCATTATCCGGATCTGTTTCTAGGTGTTGACTTCAAGGACGAAGTCCGTTCTTAGTGGGGGAGAGTTGTAACGCCCATGGTTTTCTTGGTACGTTTGGTTATTTTAATTTAATTATCCTTGTAACCTTGGGTTAATTTATTTAACCAATGTCTAATTTCTTATGTTATTGGACTCTTTTGATCATCTTGTAAACTCCTTTTATTGAAGTCCATGGGCTATGGGCCTATTTGCAAAGTCCATCTAGTTAATAGTACTTAATGTGTAAATTGAATCATTTGGAACACACACAAGGAAAACACTCTAAACCCTCCCTCTCTCTCAAAAATCGTCCCTCTCTCTCTCTTTGGGATCAAGAGCAGCCAAGGGGCTGTTTGGAGTTTAATTCTTGTTCATTTCCAGCCTTGGTTCGTATTGGTATGAACCTCCTTATCCTTTCTTACGACTTGATTCATAACCTTGTTCTAGTTTTATGATTTCATCTTCACCTCTTCTCCTTCTTATTTTATTGTAATTGTATGTTATACATCATCTCAAGATCCTATCTTCACCCCATATATGGTGGATGATGGATCTAGGGGATTACATGTGGCAAAAGATCATGGAAACCCTAAAAGGGAGAATGATGATTTTATGTGCTTATGTTTATTTTCATGTTGATTATTATTACATCCTTGTGGCTAAATGAAATCCTAATGATCCCTAACCCTTTTTAGTACCACCATTATCATGGGGACTGAATTGGGATGATGAACACATCTTAAAATGTGTTTCAAAAGGAGAAGGATGGATAAGCCAAAAAGGAATCACGGGTGGCTACGATTCTGTTTTCCATCAGATCTGTAGTCATTTTGTAAAAATCATATCTGGAGATCTAGAACTCAAACGGACCCCAAACCAGTTGCAAAAGTTCACAAATTGAGTTGTCTAACTTCCTTAAGAAGTCCAACCTCGCTGATAAGGGCTTTATCTATGTGAAATAATGACATCTTTTCTGTTAGGTCTGATCCGGGTCTGTTCTGATATGTCATTTTGTTTTCATCATTTCTAAGGCTTGGAAAAGGATCCAGAGTGATTCCAAGTTTCTATATGTTCCTTATATTATGAATTTAAGATCTGGAGAATATGGGGTGTTATTTCCAATTATAAATTGGTTATAATGGATCCACACTCCAGGTCAGTGGGCAGTCACCAGCTTTTGCTAGTGCTGTGATTGTCCACAATGTGAATTTTATATCTGGAGTTTGAGAGATGTTTTTCTTTCAATTCCAACTCTAAGACTTTCACTTGTATGTCCTTTACTTATCTTAATTTTCTTTTGGAGTAATTCTACACACAAGTTGGGTAGAATTGGCCAACATCACTTGACTGTATTGTTGGAGACAGAAGTGATACACCATTTTGTAAAATTCATATTTAATTCATCTTTTGGAGTTAGAATGAGTTCTTTATAGTTGTGGAATCCAGAGCAATCATAGTTTCCTATAAAATTTAGTTAAAGCTATGTTTTTGTTTTAGATTTTGGAGTAAATCCGTTTTGAACAGCAAGTCTGTTTTAGAGACCTTGCTGTGATTACTCTTTTCTCAACTCATAGCTTCATTACTTCTCCTTTCTAACCTTTAGTCCTTCTTAGGTGAGGTTTTGAAGTTTGCTCAAGCTTGGTAGCATTATTTGATTGTTAGCCATCCTTAATACTCACTCAAGGTGAGTTCTCTCACATCGTTGTATTGATGATTGTGTTTGCTAGTTAGCTCGTGTGTGATTATTTGAATTTATTATAAAAGCATGCTATATAAGTATTGTTTTAATTCGTACATGTGCACTGTATGTAACTAATTATGGATATGGGGACACCACCAAAGGATACGGATTTACCGGTGCGGTGGGTAGGTAAGATCACCAACGTAATACTCTTCGTGAGGTGCGGTGATTAGGGCCAAATGATACGGGATCTTCCCGGTGCGGTTCAAACCTACAAGTCCTTCTCGTAATATAGACATTGATTCGTTCTTTGTCTTTATCATTATAATTGGAAAATGGATTAGGGCTAGTAAATATGAATGTTAGTACAATGTCTGTGTTTGAATTCACTAAGCTTCGTGCTTACGTTTTTCCCTTATAACTTTTCAGGTGTTAAGATTAAAGAGGCTAAGGCTTGACATGGAGCATCGGGACATCGCTACTAGTTATTTTGTTGGGACCTTATTATTATTATTACTTCCGCACTTATTGTACAAGATTATTAAGTATATGGATTATGTTATGACTATTTCAGTTGTTTTAATTTAATGTAAGATGGGTTTTAAAAGTTAAAAATTTTTGAAACAAAATTAGGTGTCACAAGAGCCTACGCTTGTTTTCTTGTTATACTTGCAAAAGTAGCTGAAAAATCGAGTTTTGATGCTGTCTGCCCAGCAGACTCGCCGAGTCCAAGGCTAAATGCATCCAACTCGCCGTTTTGGTTCGTGCACTCGACGAGTTGGACCCCCAGACAGCATAAATTCGACTTTTTTTGGCTGGAATTGGACTAGGAACATTACCCTAAGATGTTTTTGATCTTATAAACTTGTTTTTGATGTGGTAATGTTCATGCTAATCCAATTTCAAGGATAATTTTCAATAGATTCATGTTTTGTATTAGTTTAACGTTTAGACTAATTACATGAAAAAGTTTGATTTGAATTATCTTGTTCTTATGAGTTGCTTAGATCAATAGAAAAGTTGAGTGAAATAGTTGTTTTCAATCCAAATTAATCTAAGAGTTGATTCAAAAATGTGTTTTTGTAACTTGTCCTCAAGTTATATGAAAAGTCACATTTAAGTTGCATAAAACTCATAAAAGTTGGCAAAGGTTACAAAAATGAAGAGTCTAGTAGTAATTAAATGGTTTTATGACTCCATAACTTGTTCTTAAGTTAGGGAGGACCAAGAGTCTCTTCATTAAATAATAAACTAAAAAAAAAGTGTAACCTTAATTAATTCCATGAGTTATAAAATAAAGAAAAGTTAATTCTTTTATTAGTTTAAAGTCTTCCATAACTTGTCCTCAAGTTATGGAACTTGAAGAGTTTTTGGATTAAAACTACTTTCAACACATAACTTATGGAATTAATTAGTTTTGAATAGTTTCAAAACTTTCCCTCAAGTTTTGGAATTTGTAAAGTCTTCTGTTATGAATACTTTAATTCCAAGTTAGCCCTTAGAATTTTAAAAGTTCAAATTCTAGCCTTATACTTTATAATATTATAAGTTAATAATATCTATATATATATATATATATATATATATATATATATATATATATATATATATATATATATATATATGTATAAGAGTAAAGTCAGTGTTACCGCTAGTACGCCTCATTCACGAAGCCGGTCTATAAGGTGTGTATAAGGGTGTTGCCTATAAAATGGCAACTTAATGGGTGTCCACTCTCACCCACCGCTTGCTTGACTGGTGGAGGGTCGTTAGCCGAACAGGTTTGACAGGACTATAATTCTCCCTTCATTAAAAGTTTTAATGATAAATACTATGTAACTAAACCTTTTATAAATACCAATCATAGTTACTTAGGAAAATGTGAATAAGGTGCTAATCCATGAAATTACACTTTGCACTTTGTTTAAGTCGGTTAGTGGAGCGTGTGTGGTTAACCGACACACTAACTCGTATTTAGCAAGGTAGGAAAAGGGTAACTTAGTGTTTATCATAGTATCGATGGAGCGTGTGTGGTTAACCGGCACATCAATTGAGGGGTAAACACTTAAGGGTACCTAGTAATTTGCATGGTTACTTCACACCTTGTTTTGTGATCGTCGGTATCCCAGTCACAAAACCTGAAGGGCACACTCGAGATTGAAACATGCCATTGAATAGTTCAATGAATCTCAAAGATCTAGGAGTTTCAAAAACCAATTAGAACCTAATAATACATTTCGTTTATCTTGGTGGAAATTGGTGAATCGTCATTCACCTACCTTCAAATATTTTATAGCTTGGTTTACAGCATACCTCTTCTAAGTTATAAAATAGTTTGTTGGGTCCTAGCCTTAATATTTCATATTGGGTGTCATATTAAGGACTTAAGATCAACTATCTTGAATATCTTCCAAAAGATGTCTGGTTTAGACATTTATGATCTTCCCAAATCTCTTGAAACAAGCTTTCCTAAATGAAGATGATGTCCTTTGGAAATCATACTGCTTTAACCTCCTCGAATTATGCTCCCTAACCCACAAGTTCAAGGTCACTCAAGCCCTATTGGCAAGGCAAGGTCTAGGTGTGGTCACATCTTGGAGGTGTAGTCACATATTGACAAGCCAGGAGAGTTGGGTGTCAAAGTCTTGAGAAAGTTGGTCGTTCAATCACTTTCTACGTCACATAGTGAGTTCCTTTGTGACACCTATGAAACAGACTATGACAAGACCCTTAATGATCTTATCTATTTCTTAAGATCAACTTCCTTAAAACTTGATGGACATTGACAATAGTGACACAGGAAATCCAGAAAAGCATTCTGTTCCCAATGGAAAGGGATCAGCCATAGTCAACTCGGTTGACCAAATGGTAAAGAGAAAACCTAAGTGTGTGATAGTCCCGTGTACCATTATCAAAGGGTCCATATGTTTATATCGTCAAAGAAAGGGGCATTGATTTCGAAGCTGCCAAATTTACCTAAGGATGTTGAAGTTAATAAGTTTGACTCTACTTCAGGTAAAGTCCACTATCTAACTCTGCTAAGTTTCTATTCTGAGATTCTTGATACATGATGTGACTGGGTCACATGGTGATGTTTTAAGAATCAAAGAAAAGTGAAGATACTTAAAGAAAGAATATGCTGAATCTGGTGGCGTAGATGGATTTCTATCGCATAGTTTGAAGATCGGATTCTTGAGCTACTTCTTAGGAGTTATGAGATATTGCTTAGGAATAGATAACAACAAGTTTTCATATGGATTGTAAGGATAAGTTTTTCCGTAAAGTTTTAAAATAGAAGAAAATTTTTGATTTTATTTATTTTAAAAATATCCTTACAATGGCATTTGAGGAAAAATTGTTGCTTATATGATTCCATTAATAGCAAGAGTGGAAATATGAAATTCATTCTTTCATTTGTGGTAATGTCTAAATTTACCAAATAAGGAAAGATTCTCATCACCCAAGTTTCAATTGGACCTGAGCTTGGAATCATGCAAGTTGTATAGCATGATGAATGAGAACTTTCAAGTATTGGAAAATTAAGACTAATTACTTATTCACATGGATGTGTGAGTCAAGTAATGGACTAAGGGATCGAGTACATAGTCTTGTGCACTGATTAAGTCCACCACAAAAGATTGATAAGACTATTCGCCATAGTTTACTAAAGCTCATTAAATATGATTATACTTACAAGCTTAAGTGTAACTATGAGACATTGGAAAAGGTTCCAATGTATGGCAGAGCGAATAAGAAGAATCAAATTAGGCAGAAGGATAAAAGTTTCTCAAATCTGAAAAGATGGGAGAGTACTTTCGTATCAGTTTTTTATGATCATCTTAATGATTTAGAGACCTAATCACAATTCATCCTCTAAGTGCATTCTGATAACTAAGAAGAGGAGCTATGAATTGTTGAAGTGGGTAAATCAAGAAGATAAGTCATACTTCGTTCCAAAAACAATTCTTAGAGTTATACTCTAAGATTGTATGTTGAGTGACATGTCTTAAAGAAGGTTTAAAAACACTTGTCAACTGTAAGAGTAAAAATTTTCTACTCTTGTACATTTGAAATTGGTAAGTTGTGATGTTTTGGATAAAACAAAGACCAACTTAGGCCAATTGTGTGATGTGTTTGTCTTGATTAGTATCTATACTATCTCTTGGATGTTTGACAACGGAGTCTTATAGGTCAAGAGGACAATGGGAGTCTTAAAGGTCTTGAAAGTCTCAAGAACTAATCAAGAATAAAACCTAAAGTTCTTCACTAGCACACGACTTGAGGTTTATAACCTATCATGTTGACATATTCTGTGCCCATTCCAGTTAAAGTTGGCTTTGCATATGAGTTCTTAGACTTGTCAATGTGTTGCACAACAACTTGGAAGCAATGGCAGGCCCTTGAGCTGCCAGGTGGCAAGAAGTTAAGATTGAGTTCAGTCCATATGAGTTTGGATTTGTCATTATCCTTGTCCTGTGACTATAGTTTTGACAATTCACATGGATAAGAAAACATACACCATTAAATCTAAGTATCATAAGGTTTCTCTCCGATTCATGAAAATGATGGTGAGGAAACACTTTCACTAAGTAGATTTTATCTAGATAGAAATTGTGATATTTGCATTCTCAAAGTCGTTAGTGGAGCGTGTGTGGTTTACCAGCACACTAACCTAGACCTGTGAGAAATGGCAAAAAGGTCTAACCATTATGATTACGGCATCCCTCTTCATAATTTTTTAGACACACAAGTGTGCTATCTGAGGGAAGGTGTATGATTTTGATAGAGTCTTATCAAAACAATCTAGTATCAGAAATTCTAACTTTGGTAAGAAAGCCAATGAAGTATTGATTTCTAGAAGTCCAGTTGATTTCTGAGTACATGTCAAAGCTAGTGGGAGCATAAGTGTTATGCTAATAATCATCATGTTAGTGGGAGCATGATAATTATGATAAGTATTGCAAGTTAGCAATGTTAATTATAGAAACAAAAGGTTTCAATTGGGAAAAGTTGTTTTGCTATAATTAAGGGAGAGGAAATTATACTTCATCTCAAATCTATAAGCTTAGATCGTGAGGTTTTAATCATTTAGTCAAGGATATATATATATATATATATATATATATATATATATATATATATATATATATATATATACATATATATGAATTTCATGTTGGAATGGCTCAACATAAGGAAATTCTGTATATGGGTCCATTATTTGCATTCTAAAATTCTATTATGATTACGGAAACCCTTTTCATAATCTGAATTATGAGAACTTGGCAAATTGAAATGGAAAAATATTATAACAAAAGACTGGTTAAGTCTTTATGTGAGACATCATGAATCGTGTCCCATATGCTTCGGATATAGGATCGATTACATGTGCTATATTCATCCTTTCTAAAATTTTCCAAATGCCTGGGGCATTAAGAAGGGAAAAGGTTTAGAACTGGATATGACTAAAAGGATTAAACAATTGTCGAGGACAATCTAAGGTTTACCAAAGATTGGTTGCTCAAGGACAGTTGGAAGTATAGTGATAATTCTAGAAGGACCATATTGACATAGTCTGTAAGGACGCAACTCTTATTCAGAAGTGATAGTCAAAAATGGAATCTGGAAAGCTTTCAAAGTTAGAATTTTCAATCTGTGTAAGATTAAGGAAACTTAATGCAAGAAGGATGTTTCCAAGAAGCTGATCTCCTTTGGAATACTCTGTAATGATTGTTGTCAAGTCTTTCTGACTTTGTGCATAATCATTACAATAGGATCAATGCATATAAGTTTAGAATCTAACATATTTCAGTAAATGACATGAATTTGGAATTCTTGTATTTGCAGTAAGGATTTGGGAGTGTGAAAAGAGAATCATTGAAGTTATTTTCAATGGATCTAGTTCACAAAGTAAAGATCATAGACAAATATAGTATGCATACTTGGTGTATGGCATGACTAGTGTTTAGAAAAACATAGTGTACATGCTTGGAGCATGGGACAACTATTGTTTTTAAATTCAAGAATAAAGTTGATAGCTGAAACAGTATACAATGAATAATGTGTAATCATATGGTGATAAATAAAAGGTGTTTTATTTATGTTCATATGCTTGATACCATATTGGATTCAATTATTATTGTGTTTCACTTTGCATGTTTTGACTTCCCAGATAAACTGGGTTATTCTTCCGGAATGACTAAGTTATTCAAACCATCCACAGTCGGTCATATGTTTGGAAGTAGATATGAATTAAGATTGTCATGGGTTGGCTTGTAGAGGTCTAAGGTGTTGGACAAAGGGCTACAACACTCATGAGTGCTCATATGCTCTGTGTATTGGATTCAACCCACGCTCATTGGAATCACTTCATGGATTTTATCACGAGTGATCATGAGACGAAAATATCTTATATTCTTCAAACCTAGAGATATGAGTTGTTACTATGAGTTGATAGTACATTGATTGCATGAAAACGCATTTGGTAACTCGGTGCTATAAAACGTGTCTTTGTGTATGATTCAACAAGTAGTAGAACAAGCCATATGAGTCGAAGTTTATCCATTCCTTTTACCTTCGGGATAAAAGCGATATCTATGGGCCCCTCGATGATTTAATGATGACAAATGGAAGTGCTCGGCCGGGCCAGGACTGATTTGATTTGTTCAATTAGTCAGTCGTCATAAATTGGAAATCGGGAAACAACAAATGGACAGAGAGAATCATTATAATCCATGTCTCAGTCCATATGATATCTAGAATGGAGGAATATATGATCCCTTATCTAATAGACAAGTCACTGACAAAGGTCAGATTTCATCTACAAGGTCAGAGTTTGACAGAAGCTTTTGAGAGCTACGATTGCCAGTCGGTTCCTGAAGTCATACGCAATATTAGTTTTAGACTTATCCAAGTGGGAGACTGTTGGATTAATGTCTAAGTCCATAACTATAATTGGTAAGACTTGACCCGACCCGGCATGGTCCATTTGGGTTGCATGGCATCATGCACTTGGATAGACTATAATGAGAGAAATAAGACACTTATGGTTATTAATATATTATCAGTTCTAGTATATTAATAATAAGAATAATAAGATTATTTAATTAGTATTGATCAAGAATTAATCTAGGATTAATTAAGTGATCAAAAGAAGACTAATTAAATATATGGGTTGATTGTGTAAATCATCCATACTTGTATAATGGGCTAATGCTCTATGGATAATCAAGTTGGGCTAAAACCCATAGGATGGTCCATGGATGCTCCATGGTGTATTTGAACCCATGGATCCAAGGAAATGGAAAGTCATGACAATTAGGCTTTACCCTAATTCTAATAGTTTATAAAGATCTTATTCTTGACAAAATCGGTGACTAATATGATCTAGAGAGGGGTAGCCGATTTTCATGAAGTGTAGAATTCTCTCAAGTTATTCCAAGTGTATTTGGTGTTGTGTGAACCATTTGAGGTGTCACAAATGGGGCACTAGGCACTCAAGCTTCATGAAGACTTCCAACATCAAAGAGGTATGTATTCTATCTTGTTACATTCATTGTTTTGTATGCTAGATTAGGATAATACCTTGGAAAGTTCTTATTTTCATGTATAATAGAGAAAGCATACATCCAAGGTATTTAGGGTTGCATGTAAACTTAGGAGTGTTGGAATGCTCAAAACCCATCAGTTAGTACTCTCTATTTTCCCGTTAGCCATTTCTACCGTGACTGAATTATCTAATGTACATGGTTTTTGTTTAAGCAGGTGTGCAAATTTGTGACTTACGAAACTTTTCTCTGCTCCACTGTCAAAAAGTATGCAAGCATATGAGTTATCGAGGAGGAACATACCAGTAACTATCGTAGGATCAGCTACTGCTTCCTCGTGACCTAGGGCCGTAACTCTTCCTACCCCTCCAGCCATCCCCGCTTTAGGGCAGTTCCTCTTGTAGTGGCCCACTTCGCCACAACCATAGCAAGTTTGGCCCATACCGACGTTAGGAACCTGGGCGGCCTGAGCTGTTGGAGTCTGGCAGAAACGGACTGTGTGCCCCTTCCTGTTGTAGTTAGTGCACTGCATCTCCATGCAAGGTCCGCGGTGGTGGAAGTTGCATTTGTTGCACTTCAGGAGAGATCCAGCATTAGTAACTGTGGCTGTGGCTGCATTGATTGCCACAAGTTTTTGTTTCTTGGAGGATTCTTGTGAAGCCCCTCTTTTCCTCTTAGTCCACCCCTTCTTTTTGTTGTTGACCTTTTGTGGTACCGGTGCAAGGATTGTTGGGTTCTGGGGTTTCCTGTGATCTATGAGAGATTGTGCCAATTCCTTGGAACTATCGAAAGTGATAGGCCTGGAAGCTAACACACTTGTTTGGATCTGGGGCGACTGTCCCCAGATATATCTCTCTATCTTCTGGCTCTCGAGAGCAACCATATCAGGGCATAGGTTTGCCAGATCACAAAACCTATTTGTGTAGGTTGTGAGGTCGGATCCAACCATTTTTAGACCCAAAATTTCTGCTCGAGTTTTTGTACTTCACCTCGAGGACAGTACTCTTTCATTAGGATGTCCTTCAATTTTTCCCAGCTTATGGAATATGCCACCACCAAAGTCAGATACTTAACATGGTCGTTCCACCATGTTAGTGCTCTGTTAGAGAAGGTACAAGCTGCGAAATTGACCTTGTTGCCTTCTTTGCAAGCACAGATTTCAAAGACAGATTCCATCTTTTGAATCCATTGCCTTAACACCATAACCCCACCAGCACCATTGAAGTTGCAGGACTTGGTGTTCGTGAAGTCCTTATAGGTGCATTCCCGAGGGTGTCCATGGCTTTCGCCGTGGTTCGAGGGAGGTGCACCTGTTCCCGATCCACTAGGGACAGGAGCATTGATTGCTGACACAGCAGCTGCAACTGCTGCTGTGAAAGCTGCCTGGAACATATTGGCATCGAAAGGCGTAGGTGGTTGAAGAGGTTGAGGTGGTGGTGGAGGTGGTGGTATTGGTGCTTCGTTGTTTGGATTACGCCTGGGATTTCTGCGAGGGGCATCTTTAACTATACGTTTAAAAGATGACGACATGGATAAGAATAAACGCATAATGAATGTGTCTCATGGACTACTCCCCATAGTCCAACAACAACATGAATAGTATGACTAAATGAAGATGACAACATTTGGATAAAAATTTCCATATGATTAGATATCTGTCAATATTACTGGGATTACAGATGTAACAAGTTCGGGAAAAATGGCCTAGAAGTAGGCCTTACGTCGTCCAAGATAGGAAAACTTTTGACAGAACTACTATTAGATCAAGCCCTGACAGGTCTAAGATTTATAAAGATAGGAAATTAGACCAAAGTTTTACATAAACTAGGTTATATCCAAAAGATGAGTCATCGAGATTCTATCGGCGATGAGAACTACTTTCATGAGTTCTTGATCCCGACAGTAGACGTTCTATGTACCTTATACGCCTGTCAGCTCTCACTTGCTGAGCTCGAAGTTCTCTAACATCAGCTTGAGTTTCAACAAGTTCCCTCTGCAGATTTCCATTGCGGACCAGTGTCCTTTCATGAGCAAACTCCAGTTGGCAAATGTGGACAGTGTTAATGCCAGAGTTGGCTTCAATCTGCATGACTCGATCGATAGTTGCTTGACCTAGTATCGTGTTTCTGGAAATTCTACGAACGATGATGGTTAGGACCCTGTCAGTAGAACCTCCCTCAGTGAGGTTGTAGAAACTTTGGTCTCCATTGTAGGGAATGGGTTTAATTAATATATTATGAGAATAATATATTAAAGGAGAAATCATATGGTTTAATTAATATTAGTCAAGAGTTAATAAGAATTAAGTTTGTGACTAAAAGAGACTAATTAAACTTAAGGGACTGGAATTGTAATTATAAGATAATTGCAATTTGGGCTATGGATTGCCTTATATTAAGGAGTGGACGAATTCTATGGGGAAACCAATTAGAAATCGTCCAAGGCCTTTAAGGAAAGGAGTCCATGGGTTGCTTAGGGCTTAAGAATCCAAATTAGGGTTTCCTTGTTTGATAACCCTAATAGCCTCACTATTTAAAGAGCCCTTATGCCCCAAAAACATGGACAAGCTTCTTTCTAGGGTTTCCACACGTTTTGGGTAGCCTCCTTCTCTTCCCTTCTTCATCCTCTTGATCTTGGTGTTTGTGAACCAGTAAAGGAGTGACATTTGTGAGTCTAAGCTTTCTAAAGTCATTACAAGAAGGAATTGTGATTGTTATTGCTACATAACAATCAAGGTAATATCTTAAACCCATTCTTACGTTAATATGATTTCTTGTATGCTAGAATTACGGTATATCATCTTGGATAACTTGCATGTACAATAGAGAAACCTAGATCCAAGCATTAGGGTTTGTATGAGCACATAGGATGTTCTTGTAGCTAAAAACCCATCACTAAGGAGATACACTTGGGGAGTTTACTACCTTAAACACATGAGTTTACGGCAGTAAACTCATGTTAGTCCCTAAATCATGCGTTTTTGTGGTTGTAGGTTAAGCATACGAAGTTCTAGGTCCAATTCCAAGCCATACAAAGTGTTGAGGGCACTTTAACACCCTTTGGGGGTGTTTATGGTCTAAGGATGTGTGTTTATGGTCCAAGAACCTTCTTGGGCCGTAAACTCAAGTGTGACAAGATTTAGTATGCTTTGGTGCATAAAATTAAGGAAAATGGGGTTCTATGCACTCTAGGAAGTTCATGGAAGCCCTTGGAGGTGTTTAAGGGGTAGCTTGACACCATAAAAGGTGTTTATGGTCCATGAACACGGGTTTACGGTCCAAGAACATCCTTAGACCATAAACTCATGTTTACTCCCCATTTGGTCCGATTTTGGTGTTCTAAGTCCTTTTGGGTAAGCCTCTAAGCCATTGCTAAGCATGAGAAGTGTTTTTGAAGGGTTTTTGAGCATTAAAACCCACATTCAAGGGGTTTACAGTTTTGGGAGACTCCAAAGACCGTAAACACCTGTTCTTGAAGTTTCCAGATGATTAAGTCACGAATTTGCAAGATAGAAGTGTTAAACAACAAGCTAGGGAGGTTTACTTACCGATTTGAGTCCCGGAGGGACGATTTTTGACCAAAACCCGTTTGTAGAGAGAGAAAGTAGAGAGAGAGTGTGTCTAAGGTGGAAAAAAGGTGGGAGTGAAACCCACTTCCTTAATCACGGCAAATTTTTAAAATTATACCGTCTTAATTTTTGTTAGCTTGACGAATATTATTTAAAATATTCCAACGTGTTTAATTCCAGTCAAAAATATATTCGGGATAAATTTTGGTAAATTTTGACGTAACTCATTTCGACGTTAATTTCGACTTTAACTGCGACGTGAACTTTGACGTTAAAACTAACGGAAATTTTTGGGTTGTCACACGTACCGACAACAATCAATGTTTTTTTCTGAGAAATATTGAAGTAAATGTAAATTATATAGTAAAATAAGTAAAATGAAATATAAGGGTGAAAATAATTCAAACACTATTTGACATAATGTATATTACATAAATGAAAGTTAAGTAAATAATCCTCATCTACTTGTTAGAGATCAACAATAACATGAAAATCCAACCAATGAAGGAAATCGTCATGTGCAGAGTAGAGGATAATGGATGAAGGATTGCTACAATTAGCAGATGTGCTTTATGGACTGGCTTTGGCAAGATATCTTAGCAATAAAGAAGATGTCATTTTTTTTGCTTTAAAATAGGATCATTAATGAAGATCCTAGTCGCAGTGAAGCAATTTGTGACAGAGAAATGTTCTGAAATGATGCATAATGAAGTTAGTATAAATGTATATTCATTTATAGTAAAAGGAAGAATAATATTTTGAAATTTTTTTAAGGTGTAAGTTGTTAAGAAGAGTATTGAACAAACCTCTATAATAATATATTTTTTTTGCATTGTATAACTTCTACCATACGAGTTTGTTTGTTATTTTCCAAAGAGCCAACAAACTGTTGTGCATAGCCATCCCAGAGTGTTACATTTATTTGTTTGCTTCGACAAAAACCAAATATATATATATATATATATATATATATACATACAATAAGAATGACATTAAAAAGTAAAATTTGACACAATTTTTTGAAAAGTAAACATACTCTAGATCTTCCAAACTCAAATTGACTCTCTTTCATAACTTATTTTTCTTGTTCACTATTGGGAAACATCTCACAACATCACCAATAACATCTATTATATAACATAAAAAATTGAAGATTAGTATAAGAGTTTTGCTATGGTGAGTGATGGTAAATTATATAATATCATTATATAAATCATTAGATTGTAACATATAAACTAACCAACATGTTTGTTCTCAACAAAGGCATCATCTAAAATGACGTTGAAGTTTGCAAAAGAGCATACATAAATTGATCCAATCCACTCATTGGATGGTATAACTTTGGTTTTGATATAAATATTGATTTTCGTTTTCATTATCAACCAAAATATTTTATGTTTCGATTAAGAGAAAGTTGTGGATTTTGGATGTATTAACAATCATCTTCATGAAGTAAACATTTAAATCTTTCAACCCATCTATTTGCAACCTCTGCCTCGATCTTCTTTCCCTAATGCATAAATAAACTAGTTTATATATTGCTATATGTGGTTAGAATGAAATTGTAAGAAAATTCATAGAAAAATAGCTGTTATTACCTGCTCATCAAAGTGAATCATATCAATTTTGTAAGTCTTTGTTGAAGATCCATAAGTAACATGTTTCATAAGACGTATTATTTTTACACTCGTGGTATATGAATGTAATGTTTCTTTGAGTGATGCTTCTTTTTGTGAAAAAACTAATAATAGTTTAACGCATGTGACTCAACCAAGCAATATAGACCGGGTAAAATAGTAAAAACAAGAACAATTCAAAATCATAGGTTCCGAGTAAAAGTATAGAGTTTTGGACAGAATTTATAACTTTTGACATAACTCAAGGGCGACGAATGTAATTTATTCTAAAACATATAATGTACAAAGTGTTTTGTATGTAATCAAAATTAAAATTATAAAAATAAAATAAAATTCTTATCATCGAAATATGAATGATTTTATATACTTTTAAGAGACCTCATAATGCAAACCTTACAATAAAGTAAGTATAAATAGTTTCTCTGTTGCTCATCAGAAAACATATAAAATAGTAGAAGGGGTCAACGGTGGTAGGGGTATAGGTATCTCAGGTAAAGAGAACGTATACATAGATGTTGTTCTGCCGTCATTAATCATGAAAATAGTATTCAATGCAGATTAGTATTTTCTTGTGTGGTGTATAGAAATATACCACTTCCATTCATTGCTATGTACCATTGTATTTGATTCATGATTGCATTTGATAACCCTCACATATTAACAATATCAATTACACAAGTTTTAGGAATGTTGAAAGCAGAGGATATAACGTTGATTACACATAGAATCATAAACAAACATAGGTCAACACATTAAAAAATCAATATAAAGGATATAATTTTGTTCTTGTAGCTAAATGAATGAAACTAATATGCTTAAAGTAGATTGAATAATTTTTTGATGACCTCTCAACAGGAATACAGTAGTAACAGGTAATAAGAATAGAGTAAATACAAGAAATTGGAGAAGAAGAAGGATGACAAAGTAAAGAAACAATCCTGAAAAAAGAATTAGATAAGAAGGTCGTTGAAAAGAATACACTAAATTGTAGGACTCAATCCAAAATCCTAAAAATAAAAAGTTCAATGTAATCGTATATACATGGCGTTTTTGAATAAAAAAATCATCTTCCGAAAAAATTGGGACCCTAAGATATCATCTTAGAGATTTTTGGCTATTCATTTGGAGAAAAAAGAAAGATATCAGTTATATTGATTCAATATTTTAAATTAATTGATTTACTTATTTAATGAGTTTTAAAATTAAAATCATTATCTCAAATTGATTCATTTTATGTGGGATATATTGGGAGATAACTTATGAATAATATTATCTTTAATTTTGACTCTTAAATATTTTGTTGATTTAATTGGATTAGATAAGAGTTTTTACGTTAATAAGCAAATTAATTATATGTTTACTTAATGAGTTTTTTCAGAAAAAAAAAATTCAACGGATTTGAATGTTGAAGCCAAAAACTATAAGTAAGTGAGTTAAATTAGGAATAATATTAATTAGAGAAAATGATATCTCGCACATAAATAGAATGCTATGCTTCAATTGATAACATAACTGGTTAATATAAATATAATATAATTATTAAAAAAATTATAATTAAATGTAATTGTGTTAAATTCTATTTAGCGAATATGATGTCAACAATTTAATCTAAGGGTGAAAAACATTAGACTGAAATACAATCAAGGGCACTGGTTGCTTCATTGGTGAATTAAGGGTTCTCTTTTAGTAATATTTATATATGATTATTTATGTCGAATTTAAAAATATTAAATTTTAATCAAAAGACATTTTTATTTGCTAAAACTAGATCTTCAATTAATAATAATAATAATAATAATTTATTTCTTCTGAATATTGTTTTTACATTTAAACGTAAATGGTAAATTTATAATTCATGGAATAGAAAATTGTTTGGTAACGTATTTTATTAATGGTAACTATGTTTGGAAGTAATTGCATGTACTTATAACAAGATTTTTCTAGGTGTGTGTATGTGATATGATGTGCGATATGAGAATACATAAATTGATAAAAATGTAAAATTTATCATTCTTATTGCCATAGCCTATAATATTTATAGGATAATTCTACATGTACACCTATTATTTACTACTTGTACCCCCATGTGTTAGTAGGTTTGTGTGTGTGTATGTGTGTTTGACTCTTTATGTGAATCAGATATATACATATAGTAGCACCCTATTTATATATGGTGGGGATGTATTTTGATAACCGATTAAAAAAAGAAATTATGGTTATAATTTCATAATTCTTTTAAAATATAATATTCCAATAAAAATATAATATGAAAAATGGATACATTTCTAAAGTAAGTGTTTGAATAAAAAAAATTAAAAATAAGACTTTCTTATTTAAAGGAATGAATGGAAATTCCTCTAATATACAAAATATTAAATTAGTTGTTACTGAGTTTCATTTATCACAAACAAAATGTGGTCTATTTGAAATTTATTAAATCGAAGCATGAACATATGAACTTTGAGTTCAATAAATATTAGTTATTAATCACAAATGCCAATGAAGGTGAATAATATTGAAAACTAGAAAGTGAGGAGTTATATATATATATATATATATATATATATATATATATATATATATATATATACACATATATATATATAGATTACCACCAATCACTTATGCCTTTGAGTATCTTGAAATCCATATTTGATATACAAAAGGACATCCAAAATAATTCTAGCAGTAAAATCATCATTGTATGATTGTAAACATTAAAAGGTTACAAAAACAAAGAAGCCAATAAACCAAGAACATAGTAGATTAAAAAGAATTAATGGATGTTTGCTTTCTATACAAAATAAATCACATGGTGCATTTCTTTCCCTAGGAGATAGGGAGGAGGCTTGAAAGTTTCTATTTCTTATATAGATAGTGTTCCATTTAACCTATATAGATAATATTCCATTTAACTTATTTTGGTTTACATTAATAGTTAAGCTAGAGATACCATATTTCTTTTGTATACTCTACTCATTTAAGCAATTGAGCTTAAAAATTTATTTGATCACAATTGGTTATGTCGTACTTCATTCTGCATTGTGAATTTTGGTTTTTTCCTAGCAAGTGGTATTATACATGTAACATGAATATATAAGAGGTTATTGAGTTATTTCAAGGAACAGTCATGATTTGACAATTTTCTACATCATTTATTAAAATTTTTATATTTTTGGTGAGTCTCTCAAAATCTTTGAATCAGTTTGAATGTATGTGAAAATATACATCATTCTTTTTATTGGGCTTGATCTAAGTATCCTTTCAAATCCCAATTTATTGTGATCTATTTAGTATAAAGTTCAAGTTTCATACGTATGATCTGTTATTTCTTATCAGCATCATCTCTGACCTTATTCAAATTTATATCATGTTATTTAATTTGTTCAAATTCATATCATCTTACGGAATTCGTTCATGTTCTCAAATCTTATTTTAGTCAATCGCATTTGTTGATTGTCTTTCATCGATAGATTGCCAGTATTATCTGATATTTGAATCGTTTACCATTATAATTATGGCAAGCATTTTATTAAATTTTTTTATCAGGTATCTTTATATCTTCCTCTATCTGTTGTGATCAATTTTGATCATGAGTGTTAAAAAATTATTTTGAATTATAATATATTGTGATAAATTTTTATGGATTCAAGTAGTATTTATATCTCATATGTAGTCATCATTGTTTTTGAATTATCATCGAAACATATTGCTTACATAAAATAAGAAAGAAATTGTGAAACATAATAAAGAACAGTTTAGTCTTTTAACATAACTTTTGTTCAAATTCATGTGACAAATTAAAAAAATAAAAACCAATAAATCAATAAACAATATTTTTGTCATGAAACTAGGATGCTATTTTGTTACAACTAGCATTTTAGCTAAGAAATAATATTGTCATGTAAATATATCTATTGTAAGTGATGGGTTTGAGCTATAAGAACATTCCTATGTGCACATGCAAACCCTAATGCTTGGATCTAGGTTCCTCTAATGAACATGCTTTTCATCCAAGACTTGCAAACTCTAGATCTATGGTATACAATTCGAAAATGACATAATAAAGTGGATCTATATGCTTTTCATCCAAGTTTTTTTCTCGATCTCTGATCCGTTTGACATAGAACTTAATTGAACACATCAATTCAGTCCTTACCGGGCCTGACACATAAGTCAAACTAAATCATGGAGGGGCCCTGATATCTCTTTTATTGTCTTAGGATAAAAGGAATTGATAAACTTTGATTTATATGCATTTATTATTCACTAACCAATCATACACAACAATGCGTTTTATAACGTCAAGTTACTGATGCATTTTCGCATTATCAATGCATAACTAATTACCAAAAAATAAACCATATATCTTGGTTTTAAGAGCATATGATATTATCGTTTTGCAATTACTCGAGATAAATTCCATTAAGTGATTCCAGCAAGAGAGGGTTTATTCCAATGCTAAAATCAAACTGATAAGCACTCATGAACGTTGTAGCTAACTTTTTCTATGTCTAATACATTTTAGAAAATCTACACACCTATTCATGACAGTCTTCATTCATATCTACTTCCAACATATGAACGACTGTGGACGGTTCGAATAAATCTTATTATTCCGGAAGTCAAAACATCCAAAAGTTGAAATAATAGGTAAACAATTAACATAAGATAGTAACATTACTAATAAATAATACTCTTTTATTTAATCATTAAATGTTATTTATAGTTTATCTATTACATGTTTCTAAACTATCTAATATAAAATAATATTGTCCTTCGGCCTGATGCTCCTAGCGTGCTGCAAGTGCTTAACCCCGCTCAGTCAATTCGTAAGTGCATCTGATGGGTTATCCTCTGGCGATACCCTCTTTACTACGAGAAGTCCTTCTTCCACCAGATGTCGAATAAAATGATATTTTATGTCGATATGTCGACATCTACCAGGATCCCTCGGTTCCTTGGTCAAGGCAACTGCTCCTTCATTATCACATAAAATTTCTATGGGCTCCATTATGGCTTGCACAACTCCAAGGTCTCCAATTAAGTTCTTCAACCATATCGCCTCCTTTGAAGCTTCGCTCGCTGCAATATACTCCGATTCACACGTTGAATCAACTACTGTGTCTTGCTTGGAACTTTTCCAAGTCACTGCTCCTCCATAAAAGGGTAAAGACCCAGCCCGACTGTGAACAGTAGTTGTCTCTGTCGGTATGAAAATTAGCGTCACTATACACTCGCACCTTTAATTCATCACTCCTTCCGAGGACTAGAATCATTCCTTGATCCTCCGAAGGTACTTAAGAATGTTCTTGACTACGGTCCAATGCGCTTTGCTAGGGTTCCCTTGATATCTACTGACCATGCTCAAAGCGAAGGCCACATCAAGGCGAGTACATGCCATAGCATAGATAATCGAGCCAACTACCGAAGCATATGGTACCTGGCTTATTTGTGCTATCTCGACTTCGGTACTCGGGCACTGAGTCTAATTCAACTTGGCATTACTTTGGATCGGTAACTCTTTCCTTCTTTGAGTTCTCCATACTAAAACATTTTAGTACCTGATCCAAGTAAGTATTCTGAATAAGTCCTATTAGCCTCTTACTTCTGTCTTCCACAATCCTTATTCCCAAAATATAAGAAGCACTTCCTGAGCCAGGATTTAACATCGTGTAGTGTCGGGATGTCGTTTCCTATGACCAGTGTGTCATCGACATACAATACAAGGAATCTAACTAAACTCCCACTGGCTTTGACATACACACATGATTCATCCTCACTTCGTAGAAACCCATACTCTTTGACTTTCTCATCGAAGCAAAGATCCCTTCTGCGTGAAGCTCGATTAAGTCCATAAACGGACTACTCAAGCTTGCACACTCTATTGGAATGCTTTGCATTGACAAAACCCTCTAGCTGAGCCATGTAAACATCCTCAGCCAACTTCTCATTAAGGAGAGTGATTTTGACATCCTTTTTCCATATCTCATAATCATGAAATAGAGTAATGGCCAACATCACCCTAATAAACTTTATTTTGGCAGCCGGTGAGAAGGTTTCATCATAGTCAACTCCATGAGTTTGACTGAAACCCTTCACGACCAGTCACACCTTATATTTGTGCATATTCCCATCCATGTCGGTCTTCTTCTTGAAGATCCACTTGCACCCGACGGTCTTATGTCCGGGCACATGGTCAACCAAATTCCAAACTTGGTTGTCGTACATTGACTGAATCTCGTTGTCCATTGCCTCTTTCCATTTTGCAGACTCTGGGATTGCCATGGCTTTCTTATAGCTATTAGGTTCGTCCAAATTTATTAGTATACTATCACTAATATAACTGGGGTTGAACTCTAAGACTTTCAGAACGTGTAAGAGGTAATGACTAGTCAATCAGTTCAACCGGAGTTTCCTCCTCAGGTTGAGTGCCAGCGTTTGAGGTTCCTTCGTCGCTCGACTCTTGAATCTCTTCAAGATGAATTTGCCTCCCACTTTCCCCTTGGCTTATGAGTTCTTGCTCTCAGAAAACCTCTCTCCTCGCAACCAAGATGTCACACCCCGAAAACCAAAGGCGGAAACGTTCCAGGGGTTGACTCGACGTTGAGTATCAAATCCAATGTACATAGTAATCATAGTAAACAACCATTACATTACATATATATGAAAGTTTACATTTGGTTCAAAAGTAAATTGTACAAGAGTTATACATATATCATATGAACAAAACGAGACGAGTCTTCGGAACACTCCGTCTTCATCAAAAGATATCGCTGGGTACCTGTCTAACTTGGACCTGAGAATACAAGCAGTTTGAAAATCAGCATAAAGCTGGTGAGTTTATAAGCGGTTTTGTTTTGTGAAAATGTATCGGTTTCCTTTAGTTTTTCCGAAAAGATTTATTATCCAAGAAAATCCCATATTTTCTTATATAAAGTAGTTTAGTTATCTTTAGTTACAGTTCTGTTACAAGTTATAAGTTAACCCCAGCAAAATCCCATATTTTCCTAAATGCAAGATTGATTGAATAACACAGAGTGTAGTTTAATATGCAAACCTATAACATAGACGAACTGTAGATAGAAAGTATTTTGAAAACCTTGGGACTAACATCCCGAACCAGTTATAAGATAGTTCGATAAAAACCATGGGATCACTATCCCGAAAATAAATATAAGATAGATTGATAAAATCATGGGATTATCATCCCGTATAAGAGTTAGTTTCAAAACCATGGGATTACCATCCCGAACGAGATATAGACAGAAAATCATGGGATTATCATCCCGAACAAGATATAGACATAAAACCATGGGATTATCATCCCGTACAAGATATAGATTTAAGACCATGGGATTACCATCCCGAACGAAATATAGATACAAGACCATGGGATTATCATCCCGAACAAGATATAGATTCTAAACAAAATCCTAGCTGTGAATAAGTTTATATTAATACGTATTGTGAGTCGGGTAACCATACTGATACGACAACGAGACCTCCTTGACGTTAGTCAGACGTCAGACGATATACAGAATTTGTCACCCCAGGCATGCCCGCCTAACTGTAGCCAGCAGTTAAGGTGTGGGATTGTCAGTCCCGAATAGATCTATTCACAAATTCCTCGCTCTCCCTCCAGGAGACTCTGGTTACACTTCCGGGGAGGATTTACTTGATCATCCATAAAGGGTAGTGACTATCTCACAAGCTAGTATTAACTATTCACAGGGTTCCAATACGATACCAAACATACAAAGATTTCGAGACATGATATAGTGAAAATAGATACATACAATGAAACTATCTGGCAAAACATTCGAATGATACGGAGATAAACTGAATCAGACATAGTTTATCTAATAACTTAATACAAATATCAGTACATGATATAAGAAGAAACATAGAACCCCAAATTATTCCCATAATAATTTGATTAGTTTGATAATTTTCTTAACTAAAATCCATTTAGTTGTAAATGATAAATCATTCCTTATGCTCAACATAATACATAAGGAGTAAAAGAGTTTATAAATTTGCCAGATATCATTTGAAACATATTAATATTATATTTCGAAAACAGTTATAGTTTTGCTTGTATTCCCCCCCCCCCCCCTGAAAACATTGAAAAACACGGAAAAAGGCGTAGGGGTATCAACTCACCGGACGAGAAATGTGTCGATTTGAACGCTAAGAGTTGATCCGGGTCTTGTAAATACACGAGGCTCCTAATTATAATGTAAATATACACATTTGTGTCTAATTAGGACTTAGTTTATTTATATGATAGGGACACTAGCTTCAAGTCACGAAAACACTCCAATACAAGGGTTTGGAGGGACCCGGGTGGCGTTTAAGGACGTGAAATAACACTAGGGACTTGGGACTCGAGTTTACTCCTCATGAGTAAACTAATATATGAGTTGTCTGGTCTAAAACATCCATTCCCCATGAGTTTACGGCCGCAAACTCATGGTGGGGGTGGTTTATGGTGCTAAATGACTTCAAACACTTAGGGGAAAATTTCTAGACTTGGTTTAAGGACTTGGAATGATTTCAAAGCATCAAATAGACCCTCTTATGGGAGTTTATGGCCTAGCATGGCTTCATGGCCGTAAACTCCTATTTTCTCATAAAAATGGTGTTAAATGGAGCTAGAACAAATCAAATGTGATTGGTAGAATTATTCCAAGGCCTAACATGAGTTTGTAAGGGACATTTGAGAGGTTTATGGAGTTTACGGCCTATGAGACCCCCCTCATGGCCGTAAACTCTTCTATAGGGTGATACAAAGTGTTTTAAGGCTAAAAATTTGCATGGAAGGGCTTCTAAAATTCATTTAAGGGCCTTAGGGGTGTTTAGTTGGCATTCTAACACCATGAATCAAGGAGTTTACGGCCCAAGCACAAGCCTTGGCCGTAGACACTTAGAAATCCCTCAAATAATGTTTTTAAGGTCCTTAAACTATTTTTGGTTGGTCCTATGATTTATCCCAAGGCTTTTGGTGGTGTTGGATGGCTTTCTAACACCTTAGAATTGAATTTATGCCATGTTTGGAGGAGTTTACGGCGCAAGCACATGCCTTGGCCGTAAACTCACATAAGTCCCCCAAAAATCATGTTTCAAGTGTCCAAATGCTAAAACCAATGTTCTATAATTCCTATCTAAGCCATACTAGCGATTTGGAAGGGTTTAAGGTCAAGAAAACCCCTTAAATATGAGTTTACGTCCCAAGCTTGTGCCTTGGCCGTAAACTCCTTCAAAGCCTTCAAAATTCATGTTTTAAATGTTCTAAGTCCATATCTTGAAGTCCTATAGCCATATCTAAAGTCCAAATGAGTTTAGGAAGGTGTTTAAGGGCTTAAAACCCTTCAAATTGGTGTTTACGGCCTAGGCAGCCTCCTGGGCCGTAAACTCATATATGTTGTCCCATTTGACGATTAAATGTCGAATTTGGAAGCCAAATATGCTATAGATTAAGGTTAGGAAGGTACCTTAGGGATTTGAGGCCTTAAAATTGAGTTTTGGACCCTTAATCTTTGGATTTAGGAGAGAGGTTAGAGAGATTGTAGAGAGAGAAGGAAAAACCTTCAAATGAGGGGTTAAACACGTTTATATAGTTCCTAAAACTTTGACACGGTGGAATTCTACCCGATACCGGCCTTAAACGAAGCTTTAAGTCGCACCCGATTGAGTTTCCGTCACCCGACGAGGATATTTCTAAAACTTATGAAATAAATGTTTTGGGCTAAATTCATGAGTTCCTAAATGATTTGGACCCTCATTGAATGATAATAAACATATAATTTTAGTTAACTAAACCCAAAAACTATATCGGGACATTTCAATCTCCGACGAGTTATACGGGTAGAATGGGTTTTTGGCGATGAACAACTTCGGGTTATTACATTATCCCCCCGTTAGAGGGAATTTCGTCCCGAAATTCAAAGAAGAAGATACAGATCATGGATTGGAATGAGATACGAATGGATTTGTTGCCTCGGATTCTTCACTTTCTCAAGCAGAATCTTGTCTCTATTGGGCGTTCTAACGAATTCTCATTATCGGGACATGTCTTGGTTTTGTTTCTTGACTCTCTCAATCTACGATATCAATCTGTTTTCTCATGAAAGTTCCAACCCTGGACGACTTCGGTTTCTTCAAGGAATCACTAGGGTTTCGTTAGGCAGACGTTTCTAAGGATTCGAGACGTGATGGACTAGATAGATATTACCAAGCTCTAAGGGCATCCGAAACCTGAAGGTTGTAGAATCGATCTCTACGAAGATCTCGAAAGGTCTGATGTGAGATTAAACTAGATGCTCAAAAGAAACTCCCGGGAATCCTTCGGGATAGACATTTAGAGGGAAGAGCTGCTAACTTCTCGTTTCTTAATAATCACAGAAACGAGGGATGCGTGGTAATTCACATTGGGAAAACTTTTGAATTCTAAGGCATAGAATGATACGGAAGTTTGATGCCGAAGATCACGAGAACAGGGTTGAGGAAAAATCTAGACGAGTGACCCTTTCGAAAGTAAAGATAACAACATGAATGAGACTCGGTCATCTCTTGTTAATCATAGCATCAAAGTATTTTGATGGAAAGTTTCCCCCTTTTTAAATCGAATGGAACAGAATAGTCCTCCGGACTGAGGATTCAATCTATAGGTACGAAGTTAGTGTTCCCTATCCCACTAGTTAGTCATCTCGACGGTACACATTTCAATTGCATACGAAGGATTGAGTTTAGAAAATGTTTGAATAGATAGATAACAGGGTTCCCTTTTTGCACCAAAATCGAAAAGAGTTGCAAGTATAAGAATTATCAAAGAGAAATATACCTGCGGCGGCAGAGGGATTAGCGGTTGTAACTGTCTTGGGGCAATTCCTTTTGAAGTGCCCAGCTTCACCACAATTGTAACAGGCCGGACTGATTCCCGCTCCGGATGATTCGTTCATTGGCTTGGCTGGTTTTCTGCAGGTTCGTGCAAGATGGCCCTTATTGCCACAGTTTTCGCAGATCCTTTCGCGACATGGACCAGGAATGCGGTGGTGGTAGTTACACTTACCACACCAAGGAAGGGTACCAGTGTATCCACTGGCGGGAGTTTGGGCTGTGGAACCGATAGCTGAAATAGCGACAGGGGCAGTAGCAGCATGGACTGCTACCGTTTGCTGTTTCTTAGAAGACGCTTGCGTACTCTGGGCCTTCCGCTTATTCCAGAATTTCTTTTTGTTTCCGCCTCCACTGGCGACCGGCTCGGGGGTGGTAGCTTCCTCATCAGAGTTATCTTCGTGGTCAATCAAGATTTTCGCAAGGCATTTAGCACTGTCATATGTGTCTGGCTTCGCAGCCAAGACATTCCCTTTTGTTGGCTGGGTCAACCCCCAGATGAACCTCTCTATCTTTTTACTCTCCGGGGTAACCATTCCTGGACAAAGTAACGCCAGATCGTCGAATCTTGAGGTATAAGCAGCTATGTCGGAACCCTTCATCTTAAGGTTCCAAAGTTCATGTTCTAGTTTCTGAAGTTCACCCCGAGGGCAATACTCTGCGAGAACAAGCTCCTTCATAGCTTCACAACCCATAGCATTGGCTACAGGTAAAGTTAAGGATTTAACTCGGCCATTCCTCCAAGTCAGGGCTTTGTCTAGGAAGGTACAGGCGGCAAACATGACTCTATCAGACTCCGAACAGCCACATATTTCAAAGATTGATTCGATTCTCTCGAACCATCGGGTTAAAGCAATGACACCCCCTGTGCCATCGAAGAATGTCGGTTTTGCGTTCATGAAGTCTTTATAGGAACCCCCTTTTTGGTGTCCCTGGCTATCATCTAGGTTTTGGGTTTCACCTCCCGAACCCCTAGAGTTCAGTTGAGGTAAGAGAGCTGATATGGTAGCGGAAATGGTTGCCTAAAGTGTTTCCAAATCGATTTGAATAGGAGGTGGTGGCGGAGGAGGATTGCTGTTGTTCGTTGAGCTGGGTCTCTTTCTTGGAGGCATCTTGATCTAAAAAGATCAGGAAAGAGAGGATCATAAGTCCTCTGAATTGAATCAAGAGATATGGCACAAGAGATATCTCATCAAGGCAAATATAGCATCATACTAAGCGATAAAGCAGAAAGGAGTTATCAAGATAGAACATTTTATCGCTAGAGAAATAATGAAGGAATAACGCGTATACGAGGATTTCGACAAAGGATCGGCTCGAGAAACACTCCCATAGTATTTCATGGTTCGCTGCAGCGACGATTCGTTGTTTGGGATATTGGATAAGTTTTAGGTATGCCGCATACCACAGTCACTCCCAAGCACATGTTGGCCGTGTCTCGAATGAATATAGTTGGCCTGGCTATATTGACCCTAGACACGACTACATAACTGCCCAGGTTTAACCGCAGTGTACAACACCCATTTACTTATGTTTTGTTCTACTTTTGGTTGCGGATTTCGACGGCTCGGCATACTTAAATACTTTTGAAAATACTTCTTTTTTGTAGGATACTTTTAGTTTAGAGAACTTAGGCCCCTTAATGTTTATAGTCTTATACCATGTAAGGTTTGGTATACTCTGTTCACTATAAACAAGGGCTCTGATACCAATCTGTCACACCCAGAAAACCAAAGGCGGAAACGTTCCAGGGGTTGACTCCACGTTGAGTATCAAATCCAATGTACATAGTAATCACAGTAAACAACCATTACATTACATATATATATGAAAGTTTACATTTGGTTCAAAAGTAAATTGTACAAGAGTTATACATATATCATATGAACAAAACGAGACGAGTCTTCGGAACACTCCGTCTTCATCAAAAGATATCGCCGGGTACCTGTCTAACTTGGACCTGAGAATACAAGCAGTTTGAAAATCAGCATAAAGCTGGTGAGTTCATAAGCGGTTTTGTTTTGTGAAAATGTATCGGTTTCCTTTAGTTTTTCCGAAAAGATTTATTATCCAAGAAAATCCCATATTTTCTTATATAAAGTAGTTTAGTTATCTTTCGTTACAGTTTTGTTACAAGTTATAAGTTAACCCCAGGAAAATCCCATATTTTCCTAAATGCAAGATTGATTGAATAACACAGAGTGTAGTTTAATATGCAAAACTATAATATAGACGAACTATAGATAGAAAGTATTTTGAAAACCTTGGGACTAACATCCCGAACCAGTTATAAGATAGTTCGATAAAAACCATGGGATCACTATCCCGAAAATAAATATAAGATAGATTGATAAAATCAAGGGATTATCATCCCGTATAAGAGTTAGTTTCAAAACCATGGGATTACCATCCCGAACGAGATATAGACACAAAATCATGGGATTATCATCCCGAACAAGATATAGACATAAAACCATGGGATTATCATCACCTACAAGATATGGATTTAAGACCATGGGATTACCATCCCAAACGAAATATAGATACAAGACCATGGGATTATCATCCCGAACAAGATATAGATTCTAAACAAAATCCTAGCTCTGAATATGTTTATATTAATACGTATTGTGAGTCGGGTAACCATACTGATACGACAACGAGACCTCCTTGACGTTAGTCAGACGTTGGACGATATACAGAATTTGTCACCCCAGGCGTGCCCGCCTAACTGTAGCTAGCAGTTAAGGTGTGGGATTGTCAGTCCCGAATAGATCTGTTCACAAATTCCTTGCTCTCCCTCCAGGAGACTCTGGTTACACTTCCGGGGAGGATTTACTTGATCATCCATAAAGGGTAGTGACTATCTCACAAGCTAGTATTAACTATTCATAGGGTTACAATACGATACCAAACATACAAAGATTTTGAGACATGATACAGTGAAAATAGATACATAAAATGAAACTATCTGGCAAAACATTCGAATGATACGGAGATAAACTGAATCAGACATAGTTTATCTAATAACTTAATACAAATATTAGTACATGATATAAGAAGAAACATAGAACCCCTAATTATTCCCATAATAATTTGATTAGTTTGATTATTTTCTTAACTAAAATCCATTTAGTTGTAAATGATAAATCATTCCTTAGGCTCAATATAATACATAAGGAGTAAAAGAGTTTATAAATTTGCCAGATATCATTTGAAACATATTAATATTATATTTCGAAAACAGTTATAGTTTTGCTTGTATTCCCCCCCTGAAAACATTGAAAAACAAGGAAAAAGGCGTAGGGGTATGAACTCATTGGACGAGAAATGTGTCGATTTGAACGCTAAGAGTTGATCCGGGGCTTGTAAATACACGAGGCTGCTAATTATAATGTAAATATACACATTTGTATCTAATTAGGACTTATTTTATTTATATGATAGGGACACTTGCTTCAAGTCGCGAAAACACTCCAATATAAGGGTTTGGAGGGACCCGGGTGGCGTTTGAGGACGTGAAATGACACTAGGGACTTGGGACTCGAGTTTACTCCCCATGAGTAAACTAATATAAGAGTTTTTGTTCTAAAACATCTATTCCCCATGAGTTTACGGCCGTAAACTCATGGTGGGGGTGGTTTATGGTGCTAAATGACTTCAAACACTTAGGGGAAAATTTCTAGACTTGGTTGAAGGACTTGGAACGATTTCAAAGCATCAAATGGACCCTCTTATGGGTGTTTACGGCCTAGCATGTCTTCATGGCCGTAAACTCCTATTTTCTCATAAAAATGGTGTTAAATGGAGCTAGAACAAATCACATGTGATTGGTAGAATTATTCCAAAGCCTAACATGAGTTTGTAAGGGACATTTGAGGGGTTTATGGAGTTTACGGCCTATGAGACCCCCCTCATGGCCTTAAACTCTTCTATAGGGTGATACAAAGTGTTTTAAGGCTAAAAACTTGCATGGAAGGGCTTCTAAAATTCATCTAAGGGCCTTAGGGGTGTTTAGTTGGCATTTTAACACCATGAATCAAGGAGTTTACGGCCCAAGCACAAGCCTTGGCCGTAAACTCTTAGAAATCCCTCAAATAATGTTTTTAAGGTCCTTCAACTATTTTTGGTTGGTCCTATGATTTATCCCAAGGCTTTTGGTGGTGTTGGATGGCTTTCTAACACCTTAGAATTGAATTTATGCCATGCTTGGAGGAGTTTACGGCCCAAGCACATTCCTTGGCCGTAAACTCACATAAGGCCCCCAAAAATCATGTTTCAAGTGTCCAAATGCTAAAATCAATGTTCTATAATTCCTATCTAAGCCATACTAGCGATTTGGAAGGGTTTAAGGTCAAGAAAACCCCTTAAATATGAGTTTACGGCCGAAGCTTGTGCCTTGGCCGTAAACTCCTTCAAATCCTTCAAAATGCATGTTTTAAATTTTCTAAGTCCATATCTTGAAGTCCTATAGCCATATCTAAAGTCCAGATGAGTTTAGGAAGGAGTTTAAGGGCTTAAAACCCTTCAAATTGGTGTTTACGGCCTAGGCAGCCTCCTGGGCCGTAAAATCATATGTGTTGTCCCATTTCATGATTAAATGTCGAATTTGGAAGCCAAATATGCTATAGATTAAGGTTAGGAAGGTACCTTAGGGATTTGAGGCCTTAAAATTGAGTTTTGGACCCTTAATCTTTGGATTTAGGAGAGAGGTTAGAGAGAGAGTAGAGAGAGAAGGAAAAAGCTTCAAATGAGGGGTTAAACACGTTTATATAGTTCCTAAAACTTGGACACGGTGGAATTCTACCCGATACCGGCCTTAAACGAAGCTTTAAGTCGCACCCGATTGAGTTTCCGTCACCCGACGAGGATATTTATAAAACTTATGAAATAAATTTTTTGGGCTAAATTCATGAGTTCCTAAATGATTTGGACCCACACTGAATGATAATAAACATATAATTTTAGTTAACTAAACCCAAAAACGATATCGGGACATTTCGATCTCCGACGAGTTATACGGGTAGAATGGGTTTTTGGCGATGAACAACTTCGGGTTGTTACACAAGACAACATTGTTACTCAGTTTATAAAAGAGATATCCAAAGGATTTATGCGGGCAACGAATGAAAATGCACCGCTCACTACGAGGTTCGAGCTTTTTGTGAGTCTCTCATCTTACGAAAGCTTCGCAACCCCAAATCTTTATATGTGCCAACGAGGGAGCCTTCCCTGTCCACATCTCGTGAGGTGTTCTGGCAACCATCTTCGTGGGGACTAAGTTAAGGATATGGGCGACAATCTCTAAGGCATACCTCCAAAATGAGATAAGTAGTGAAGCATGACTCATCATGGAACGAACCATGTCCAACAAGGTTCGATTATGCCGTTCAGCCACACCGTTCAACTACGGTGTCCTAGGCGGCGTGAATTGAGAAACTATTCCACATTCCTTAAGATAGTCATGGAATTCAAGACTTAGGTACTCTCTTCCTCGATCGGATCGAAGCATCTTGATTTTCCTGCCCAACTGATTCTCCATTTCTTGTTTAAACTCTTTGAACTTTTCAAAGGTTTCTGACTTGTGCTTGATTAAGTAGATATATCCATACCTACTATAATCATCAGTAAAAGTCACGTAGAAGTGGCTCGCATCCCTTTTGGTTGATCTAAAGGGACCACACACATCGGTGTGTATGAGATCGAATACACCCTCACCCCTCTTATAAGTGCTAGTAAAGGGTTACTTGGTCATCTTTCCAAGTAATCAAGACTCGTACACATCATCGTCCCTAAGGTCAAATGTCTCCAACAATCCATCCTTTTGGAGTTGGGCTGTGCGTTTCTTGTTGACATGTCCAAGACGACAATGCCACAAGTAAGCTTTATCCAAACCATTGGATGAATCAATACACAACACATCATTTCCTAAGTTATCTACAACCATCACAGTTTCATATATTCCATTACAAGGCAATGCTTCAAAATAAAATACACCATTAAGATAAGCATTAATAGAACCCTTTTCATTATAAAATGAATATCTGAAACCTTGTCTATATAAACCATGAAATGAAATGATGTTTCTTGGCATATCTGGCGAATAGCAACAATTGTTTAAATCTAATCCTAATCTACTATTAAGCACTAAAGAGTAAATTCCGATCTTGGTGGCAGACGACGATCTTCTGTTCCCTGTGATCAAATTTATCTTCCCATGCTCTACATCCCTATCTCTTCTTAGGCCCTGCAAATCAGAACAAATGTGAGAACCACATCCTTTATAAATTACCCAAGAAATGGAATGCGATGAATCATCAAATTTAATTATGTAAATACCTGCGTAGGATGGCTTGATCTTTCCATCCTTTATGGTTTGTAGATATTTTGGGCAGCTTCTCTTCCAATGCCCTATTTTGTGACAGTGGTAGCACTCTGCCTCTTTCGGGTTAAAGTTGGGTTTAGCAGAACCAACTTTGGTTCCACTAGAAGAGGTACCATCTTGGGATTTACTATTGTGGTTGCTCTTTGAGGGAGCCTTCCTCTTCTTACCCCTCCCTTTCCCAATTGCCAAAACATGGGTTGCGGTTGGAGTGGGATTTGATGCAATAGACTTATCCTTGAGATTACTCTCATCACTCCTAAGAAATCCTTGAAGGTTGCTCAAGGTGACCTCTTCTTTATTCATATGGTAGGTCATGCGGAACTGGTTGTAGGAGGTAGACAGGGAGTGAAGGATAATGTCAATTGCCAGCTCTTCATCAAAGTTAACATTCAACTTGAGAAGACGATCAACATATCTCTACATATTTTGTAGATGACCGGTAAGGGACTCTCCAGTAACCATTCGGGTAGTGATTATCAAAGTGATGATCTCATACCTCTCTTGCCTCGCACTTTGGTGGTACCGGTCCAGCAAGTCTTGCTGCATCTCATAGGGATACATGTCCTCATAGGACTTTTGGAGTTCGAAAGTCATTGTCTCTAGCATGATGCAATGGAGTTTCGTGGGATTACGCTTGTGGGCCGCAAAGGCAGCAATCTCTTTGGGAGTAGCAGTGTTCATGTCAATCTCCCTTGGCTCCTTGTCTAGGATAAACTCTTTGTACTCATAACGGGTGACCATTCTAATGTTATGGATCCAATCATTGAAATTGTTTCTGATGAATATCACCCTCCCACTCAAGTTCATGAGTGAGAAGGAGCCGGAGGAACTCGAGCCAGAAGCGTTATTGTTGTTCATGTTCGACATCTGAAAATGAAAAAAACAAAGTTTGATTAGAAATGAATCACTAATTAAACACCCAAAATGAGAAATTAGGCCTAGGATCCAACAACATTATTTACATATTAGAAAAGGGATGTCGTAATCTAGCATGTAAATAACTTGAAGATAAGTGCATGATGATTCACTAATTCTCTATCATGATATACGAAAAGAAGATTAAGTTTTAAATGTACTGAAAACTCCTAGATTCTTTTGAGATCAATAGAACCTTTCAATGGCATGTTTAAATCTCGATATGCCCCTCAAGTTTGTGACTGGGATGTCGAGGAGCACAAAGCGGGTGTGAATAACCATGCAAATGTACATGGTGCCCTCATTGTTATAATTACCGATTCAATGTGCCGGTTAACCACACACGCTCCATCGAACTATGACAAACAATGAGTCACCTTTTTCCACCTATGCTTAGAAACCAATTAGTGTGTCGGTTGACCACACACGCTCCACTAACTTGTTAGCAAGGGTACAAAGTGTAATTTCATGGGATTGCATTAATTCATCTTGCGTAAAATAACTAAGATTGGGAATTTTTGAAAAAAAACTTTTAGTTACTTTATATAGATTCATAATACTTTTAATGAGGAAAGGTTTTCACTATCCTACCCGTTCAGCTAATGACCCTCCACCAATCAAGGAAGCGGTGGGTGAGAATGGACACCCATTAAACAGCCATTTTATATGCCAGAACCTTATACCCCCTTATAGATCGACTTCATGAATGATGCCTACTAACGATAAGACTAGTATTTAAGCTATATATGTATATATATATATATATATATATATATATATATATATATATATATATATATATTGTCACACCACCAAAGTAGAACGCCGGAAACATTCGGGGGCGGAGGATGTCATATTCAGTATCATAACAGTTCATAGAAAGGAAAGTACACACCACCATACATATATAAAGGTTTTTAAAAATGTTTACATCATTGTATTCATTACATACTCAAAAGATAAATGCATAAACATCTTTCAAAAGAAGTAATTAACGCCAGCGCGTTAATCCCCAAAAGTTGATTTCCAAACCTGCTTAACGGTTCCCTGAGAATACAAGTTATTTCAAAGAAAAAGTGTCAACAATTAAGTTGGTGAGTTCATAAGTGATTTAGAAACATTGAATGCCGTTCCAAAATGAGTGTATATTTTCCAAGAAAATCCCTTATTTTCTTATAAAAGTATGTAGTGCATGAGAGTATTTGTGTTGAAAAATGTAGGTAGTTGAACCAAGAAAATCCCTTATTTTCCTAATAGTTGTTTGGTTCGTATACGGGAAAATCCCATATTTTCCTAACATGGTAGTTTGTTTAATGTCCAAGAGTAAAAATTGGACGCAATCCACATGCTTTAGAAGATTTTAAACATAGATTTATATAATAAACCTATCGGAAGATTTCAGTTTGTTAGATAAAGAATAGTTTTAATAGCTACTCGTTCATCAATCAGATGTACTATAATAGTTGTGTATCCGATGAGTTTTATAACCATACTAAACATAATATGCCTGTAGCAACGTTCTTCAGGCGTTGTAGCGTAATTACAAACTGTCACCCCAAAGGAAGGACTGTAGCTAACAGTCAGGGCGCGGGATCATGACTTCCCGTATAGATCTATACACATTTGACACGTTCTCCGAACGGGAGACTCTGGTTATAGACAGGACTTGTAGCGATACCTTCTAATAAAAAGGTAGTATCTGAAGATGTACATGTCTCATGGATTCTCAACTAAGTCTGTATTAAAGTAATAGTTTTGTATACAAAGTTTATCCTTTTTCACAATGTTCGACAAAACATAAATCATAAGTTTTTAGAATGTATAAAACGGTTTAGCAACGAAGGATACTTTGGAATTACTAAATACTTTGTATAAATCTAGTGCATGCAAAGTATGACAAGAGTTTTCACATAGTAGTACTAAATCATAACTGATTCATTTGATAAAAATGAGTATGTGAAATTTTATGAATTACACGATAATAACCGTATGTTTACTTGTATTCCAAAACCCTAAAAGAGTATAAAAGCATTTAAAATGTATTTAAAGTGTGTTGAAGGGGGTATGAACTCACTTGAAAGTTTGAAGATAGCGAGATGGAAAACCGGGCAGAGTTTCGTCTCGGGAAACGGATTTTTCTCGGGATTCTCGGGAATCTCGGGAGAAAAATCGACCTTCGGGACTTGAGCAAAATGATCAGGGCTTCGGGGAAGTGCGGGCACGGAAAACGAGGCAAAACGCAAGAGAAATGAGAGGAAATGAGCAAATTTTCCGGAAACCCTCGCATCCCTTTTATAGGGGCTGAGAGGCCTCGGTACGCGGGGCATACGGGCATACGCATCGCGTACCCGTGCGTCATGCATGAGCGAGTCCTCGACTGCCCCGGAGCTCGGATGGGACGGATTCGCATAGGCTCGCATAGGGGCGACGTGGACGGACCGAGACCAAGGCCCTCGCGTACGAGGCTACGCAGCGCGTAACCCGGATGAGGACGCTGACTCCTCCTTCGGATATTACTAGAATTTTGGTTTAAATTTATTTATAATTTATTTAATAAAATTCAAAAAATCATATCTTCTTCATACGAACTCCGTTTTCGATGGTCTTTATATCCACGCGTAGGTGAGACTATGCTCTACAACTTTCGTTTAGACTCCGTTGGCATATTATGAAATTATTTTTATTATTTATTTATTAAAATGACGTGATTAAGGAATTTCATTAAAAATTCATAACTTCTTTATCTAACGTCGGTTTTTGCCAGACTTTTTACCGCTGAAGTACCATTGTCGAGACCTTCGTTTCTCGTTTAGGTCATTCCGGCCAAAAGTCGCTCGATCTCCGATTCGAGTTTTTAGCTGTCTGCTGCTAAGCCGAACTTGGAAAAATCTGAACTTCAATATACGAAGCCGAATTTGGGCATCCTTCTTACGTACGATCCCGGTTTAATGATATTAAACATAGTAGGAATTTAAATAGATACTTTTTGGGCATTTTATTATCAAAGCTAATTTTATTAACTCCAAGGTGGTTACAATACTTGACTTTTTAGGTCATTACAAAGGGTTGAAATATCGGGTTGTTACATCATCCCCCCGTTAGAGGGAATTTCGTCCCAAAATTTTTATACAAAAGGGAAGTCTTAGGGGCTGAGGAAGAGGTGCAGATACTTCTGTTGCATTTGGTCTTCCCGTTCCCATGTGAACTCGGGTCCTCTCTTAGCATTCCATCGAACCTTTACTATTGGAACGCGACTCTGTTTAGTTCGTTTAACTTCCCTATCCATGATCTCGACGGGTTCTTCCACAAAGTTATGATTTTCATTTAGTTCGATTTCATCGAGTGGAATTACAAGTGTTTCGTTGGACAAACACTTCTTTAGGTTCGATACGTGGAATACTGGATGTACTTTGTTAAGCTCGATTGGAAGTTGGAGTTTGTAGGCCACTGGACCAACTCTTGAAATGATTTCAAAGGGTCCAATGTACCTAGGATTTAGCTTGCCACGCTTTCCAAAGCGTATCATGCCCTTCTGGGTGAGACCTTCAGTAGTACACGGTCGCCAATCTGGAATTCCAAGGGTTTACGTCTTTTTTCGGCATAGCTCTTTTGCCTATCCCTTAAGGACTTCAGTCGTTCTCGTATTTGCATGATCTTTTCAGTCGTTTCTCTGATGATCTCCGAACCAGTGAGGGTGCTATTAGGGACTAGACCTTTTGCCAATTGCATGTCGTCCACTTCCGTCCAGCACGGAGATGATCTGCACTTACGGCCGTAAAGGGCTTCAAATGGAGCAGTCTTGATACTAGTATGATAACTATTGTTATAAGAGAACTCGACCAAAGGTAAGTGAACATCCCATGCCTTACCAACGCCGATTACACATGCTCGCAACATGTCTTCCAAGGTTTGGATCGTCCTCTCACTCTGTCCGTCAGTTTGTGGGTGGTATGCTGTACTCATATCCAACCTTGTTCCAATGGATTTTTGCAATGATTGCCAGAATCTGGAAGTGAATCTGATGTCTCTATCTGAGATGATGGACATCGGTACTCCATGAAGTCGTACGATCTCCCGGATGTAGGTTCTTGATAGTTTTTCCATCCTATCAGTTTCCTTGATCGGTAAGAAATGAACGGACTTGGTTAATCTGTCGACGATCACCCAAATAGTATCTTTGCCACCCTGAGTTTTGGGCAGCTTCGTTATAAAGTCCATAGAAATCTGCTCCCATTTCCACTTAGGTATTTCAGGTTGTTGGAGTAAACTTGAGGGTTTCTGGTGTTCTATTTTTATTTTGGCGCAAGTCAAACACTTGCTCACATAGGTAGCAATCTCTGCTTTCATGTTTGGCCACCAGTAGAGTTGCTTGACATCTAGATACATCTTGTCTAACCCTGGGTGTATGGAGTATGGAGTCCTGTGTGCCTCGCTCACAACTACCTCTCTGAATCCACCAAACTTGGGTGTCCAGATCCGGTTCATGAGGTAGCGTGCTCCGTCACTCTTGATTTCTAAGTTCTTGTCCATTCCCCTAAGGGCCTCACCTGTCACGTTTTCGGGTTTCAAGGCCTCTATTTGAGCTTCCTTGACTTGCGCTGACAGGTGCGAATGGATCGACATGGCTAATGACTTCACTCTTCGGCCAGAGTACTCCTTTCGACTAAGGGCATCGGCCACGACGTTTGCCTTTCCCGGATGATAGCGAATCTCACATTCGTAGTCGTTGAGCAATTCGACCAAATGTCACTGTCTCATGTTTAACTCCTTCTGGTCGAATATGTGTTGGAGGCTCTTGTGGTCTGTAAAGATGGTGCACTTGGTACCGTATAGGTAGTGCCTCCAGATTTTAAGAGCAAAGACCACTGCTCCAAGTTCTAAGTCATGAGTGGTGTAATTGACCTCATGCGTTTTCAGTTGTCGTGAGGCATATGCAATAACCTTTCCCCTTTGCATTAGCACACAACCGAGTCCTTGCATTGAAGCATCACAATATACCACAAAATCTTCGATCCCCTCTGGAAGGAAAAGGATGGGTGCATTGCAAAGGGCCTGTTTCAATGTCTGAAATGCAGCATCTTGATTTTCTCCCCAGTTGTAGGTCACACCTTTTTGTGTTAAAGCGGTAAGAGGCTTTGCGATGCTGGAGAAATTCTGGATGAACCTTCGATAATAACCAACAATACCTAGAAACTGGCGAATTTCGGTTGGTGTAGTTGGTGCAGACCAGTTTTCGATAGCCTTGATTTTTGCGGGGTCCACGTGGATTCCTTCTTTGCTGACCACGTGACCGAGGAAGTCCACCTTTCTAACCCAAAACTCACATTTTGAGAATTTTGCATAAAGTCTCTCAGTTTGTAACGTCTCTAAGACTTGTCTCATATGTTGACTATGTTCTTCTTTATTCTTTGAATAAATGAGTATGTCGTCTATGAATACTATCACAAATTTATCCAAGAATGGACGACATACCCGATTCATTAGATCCATGAATACGGCCGGGGCATTGGTTAGTCCGAACGGCATCACTACGAACTCGTAATATCCATATCTCCTTCGGAAGGCCGTCTTGGGAACATCACTCTCCAGGACTCGCAGCTGGTGATATCCCGACCTCAGATCGATCTTGGAGAAGTAGTTGGCTCCTTGGAGTTGATCGAATAAGTCGTCGATTCGGGGTAGGGGGTATCGGTTCTTGATGGTAAGTTTGTTGAGTTCTCGGTAGTCGATGCACATCCTGAACGATCCATCCTTGTTTTTCATGAACAATACAGGTGCTCCCCATGGCGAGAAGTTCGGCCTGATGAATCCTTTTCCAAGTAGTTCATTCAGTTGGCTGGATAGCTCCTGCATCTCTGCTGGGGCTAATCGATAGGGTGCTTTGGCTACTGGGGTAGCTCCGGGAACCAGATCGATTCTAAACTCGACTCGTCTCGTGGGTGGTATTCCCGGAAGATCATCGGGAAAAACGTCGGGAAAATCGCATACGCCGGGCACATTCTTGACGTCCGTGACTTCGCGCTTCACATCTACAACATGTGCCAAAAACGCATGACACTCCTTGCGTAGGTACTTCTGAGCTTGAATACTTGAGATGATACAAAGAGTGGTACTAGGTTTGTCGCCCATGACAAGGAAGGTTTCGCCGGTTGGCAGATTAAGGCGAACGACCTTATTGTAACATAAAATGTCCGCATGATGTGAACTCAGCCAATCCATGCCAATGATGACATCGAAACTCTTAATCAAGACTGGCATGAGGTTGATTGGAAAGGGATTATCGTTCAGAGTTAGGGTGCAGTTTAAGTATATCTCCTTAGTGCCTTCGGTTTTCCCGTTGGCCATTTCTACTATGAATGGTTCACTTAATGATTGTGGTATTGGTTTTAGCATGCCTCTAAAGTCGTGACTCACAAAACTCCTTTCCGCTCCACTATCAGACAAAATGCATGCATACGAGTTATCGAGAAGAAACGTACCCGTAACAACTGTAGGGTCCGCAACGACTTCATCTTGTCCCATTGCGAAAACTCGGCCCCTTGCGCCGGTATTCCTGTTGTTTGCCTTCGGGCAGTCCCTGCGGTAGTGCCCCGTGTCTCCGCACTCAAAGCAGGCGCGGCTTACTCCGGTATTAGCAGTGGGGGTGGATTGTTGGGTTGGCTCTTTGCAATAGCGGGCTGTATGTCCCTTCTTATTGCACCTGGTGCATTGAAGGTCACGGCAGAGACCGTGGTGGTGGAAGTTGCATTGGTTGCACTTTGGAAGTTTTCCATTGTATGAGCTTGTGGGGGCAGAGTTGGTAGCTACAGTAATCGCATGGGTCGCTACTACTTGTTGTTTCTTGGGGTTCTCCTGGAGGGTTTGTCCCCTCCTCTTGTTCCAAAGCGTACTCTGGCCCTGAGCCTCCTTAGGTGGATTTGTGGTTGCTGCAATGGTACCCTGTTTTACTCAGTGGTCGATGAGTCGCTGAGCCAGGCGTTTAGCGTTGTTGTAGGTAATAGGGTTGGAAGCTAGGACATGCCCTTGAATCTGGGGTGACAACCCCCAAATGTACCTTTCGACCTTCTTTGATTCTTGGTTAAACATGGTAGGGCACAAAGCAGCGAGGTCATTGAACCTAGCTGTGTAGGCGACTAGATCAGACCCAGTCATTTTCAGATTCCAGAGCTCTTGCTCAAGCTTTTGCACTTCCCCTCTTGGGCAGTATTCTTCTAGTAGTAGAACCTTCAGATCTTACCAACTCATGGTGTTAGCGACAGTGAGCGTCACTAAATTCACATGGCTTTTCCACCAAGTGAGGGCTCGATCTATGAAGGTGCAAGCAGCGAACTTAACCTTTCTTGTTTCTTGGCACGAGCAGATCTCGAAGACTGTTTCGGTCTTTTCGAGCCATTGCATTAGTGCAATGACTCCTCCAATGCCATTAAAAGTCTTTGGCTTTGAGTTGGAGAACTCCTTGTAAGTACATTCCCTTACATGACCCTGGCCGGTGCCATGATTGGGATGATTCGTGCTGCTTCCTGTACCTCCATTTGCATTGGAGTTTATTTGCGAGAGAGGTGCTGTAACTGCTGCCGTGATAGCAGCCTGGACCATGGCCGGATCAAACGTTAGTGGTGGAGGTGGTGGTAGGGTTGCGTTGGTACGTGCTGATCTACGAGGAGGCATTGCGCTGCCAGAAGAAAAAAAATGAGAGATTATAAGTTTTGGTGGTTGCGAGTTGAATGATATTGAGTTAACTTCCTTTAATAGTTTAAGAATTTGGTTTTGCCAACACAGGGTTTTGAGCTTGATTCATAAATAACGTTTGAATAGATGTACTTATGAGTTGAACGGACTACACATAATTAAAACAAGAAAGAGATATGCCCTATATATATTAAACATATAGTTGTGTTACATCCGAGTTTAGACAAAACTTTTTGACCTTTCTAAAGGACTCCGATTACAAAAAGTTTTAAAGAAAATTATATTCTTATCCGAAGTCCTAATTTATAACAAAATTTGAAATCCTGGCAAGCACTATTTGCGACGTAGGTTGCGCTTGGAGCTTGACTCCGCATCTGATTGCTTCGATTCCATTAGACGCCTATCAAAAGCGGCTTGTTGCTCCCTTAACTCGGGTAGGGCTGCAATCATTTGTGCCTGAAATGCCTCAGTTTGGAGTTGGGCATGGTCCAGAATCCCATCCAACCTACAGATGTCAGAAGTGTGAACTTGTACTTCTACGTTGATCTCGCGGATCCAGTTGGCATGAACTCCGGATTGATAGCATTGGTTGGCTAGTTTCCCAACCATGACCGGAAGTGTTCGGTCTGCCGATCCCCCGCCTCTGACATCATAAAAGTCTCGGCACATGGCGTAGGGAGGGCGTAAGCTTTGTTGTTGGCTCCAATGGTGGAGATGACTTCCCCACACAGGAGTGGGTCCTTGGAAGTTCCTCACATGGATAGGAGGTTGTGGGGCCGGTGGATTGATAACCTCTGGCTCTGAATCTGTACCAGAGTCATCTCCCTCATCTTATTCTATCGCCTGTTCCTCTTCTTCGGGATCTTCTTTGACCCTTCCTTCATTACCTTGGTTGGGGTAATAGGGGTCATTGGGGTGATGGAATCCAGCCATTGAGTCTGTACGAGAATAGGGTTAAGAATTTACTATAAGCTAGAGCACACGAAATTTACCCTTAAGTTTAATGGCCGATGTCAACACAAAAACTCCATTAGTATTATGTAATGATGTGCTTTTGGTATGTTTTAAAATTCTTGTCCACTGCAGACACTCCAGGGCACATGTTAGTCGACACTCGGACAAATATAGTTGATCAGGCTATATTCTTCCCAGTTCCAATTACATGTCCCAAGGCGTACCTGTACTGCACAACTTATTTATAATACTTCTAAAATTATCCGATATGAAACTGTTATTAGTATGAAATGAGTGCATGCCTACTTTAAAAAATAATTAAATTTAATTTCAAAAGTATGACTCTTCTCAGAGTGTTTTTGCCCAGTTGAGTTTATAGTTGTATACCAAAAAGAAATTGTTTTGATATACTTAATTCCCTATAAACAAAGCTCTGATACCAATCTGTCACACCCCCAAACCAGAACGGCGGAAACGTTCGGGGGCGGAGGACGTCATATTCAGTATCATAACAGTTCATAGAAAGGAAAGTACAAACCACCATACATATATAAAGGTTTTAAAAATTTTTACATCATTGTATTCATTACATGCTCAAAAGATAAATGCATAAACATCTTTCAAAAGAAATAATTAATGACAGCGCGTTAATCCCCAAAAGTTGATTTCCAAACCTGCTTAACGGTTCCCTGAGAATACAAGTTATTTCAAAGAAAAAGTGTCAACAATTAAGTAGGTGAGTTCATAACTGATTTAGAAACATTGAATGCCATTCCAAAATGAGTGTATATTTTCCAAGAAAATCCCTTATTTTCTTATAAAAGTGTGTAGTGCATGAGAGTATTTGTGTTGAAAAATGTAGATAGTTGAACCGAGAAAATCCCTTATTTTCCTAATAGTTGTTTGTTTAATGTCCAAGACTAGAAATTTGAAAGCAATCCACATGCTTTAGAAGATTTTAAACATAAATTTATATAATAAACCTATCAGAAGATTTCAGTTTGTTAGATAAGGAATAACTTTAGTAGCTACCCATTCATCAATCAGAAGTACTATAATAGTTGTGTATCCGATGAGTTTTATAACCATACTAAACATAATATGCCTGTACCGACGTTCTTCAAGCGTCGTAGCGTTATGACAAACTGTCACCCCAAAGGAAGGACTGTAGCTAACAGTCAGGGCGCGGGATCATGACTTCCCGTATAGATCTATACACATTTGACATGTTCTCCGAACGGGAGACTCTGGTTATAGACATGACTTGTAGCGATACACTCTAACAAAAAGGCAGTATTCGAAGATGTACACATCTCATGGATTCTCACCTAAGTCTGTATTAAAGTAATAGTTTTGTATGCAAAGTTTATCCTTTTTCACAATGTTTGACAAAGCATAAATCATAAGTTTTTAGAATGTATAAAACGGTTTAGCAACGAAGGATACTTTGGAATTACTAAATACTTTGTATAAATCTAGTGCATGCAAAGTATGACAAGAGTTTTCACATAGTAGTACTAAATCACAAGTGATTCATTTGATAAAAACGAGTAAAGTGAAATTTTATGAATTACACGATAATAACCGTATGTTTACTTGTATTTCCCCCCCCCCCCCTAAAAGAGTATATATATATAAAGAAAAACATTTGAAACGTATTTAAAATGTGTTTGTAGGGGTATGAACTCACTTGAATGTTTGAAGATAGCGAGATGGAAAACCGGGCAGAGTTTTGTCTCGGGAAACGGATTTTTCTTCGGATTCTCGGGAGAAAAATCGACCTTCGGGACTTGAGCAAAATGATCAGGGCTTCGGGGTAGTGCGGGCACGGAAATCGAGGCATTATCGTGAGAGAAATGAGAGAAATGGGGTGAATTTTCCGGAACCCTCGCATCTCTACTTATAGGGGCTGAGAGGCCTCGGTACGCGGGGCGTACAGGCGTACGCGGGGCGTACCCCTGCGTCATGCAAGAGCGAGTCCTCGACTACCCCGGAGTTCAGATGGGACGGATCGCATAGGCTCGCATAGGGGCGACATGGACGGATCGAGACCAAGGCCTTCGCGTACGCGGGGCGTACGAGGCTACGCAGCGCGTAACTCGGATGAGGACGCTGACTCCTCCTTCGGATATTACCAGATTTTTGATTTAAATTTATATATAATTTATTTAATAAACTTCAAAAAATCATATCTTCTTCATACGAACTCCGTTTTCGATGGTCTTTATATCCACGCGCAGGTGAGACTATGCTCTACAACTTTCGTTTAGACTCCGTAGGCAAATTATGAAATTATTTTTATTATTTATTTATAAAATATCGTGATTAAGGAATTTCTTTAAAAATTCATAACTTCTTTATCTGACGTCGGTTTTTGCCAGACTTTCTACCGCTGAAATACCATTGTCGAGACCTTCGATTCTCGTTTAGGTCATTCCGGCCAAAAGTCGCTCGATCTCCTAAGCCGAACTAGGAAAAATCTTAACTTCAATATACGAAGCTAGATTTGGGCATTCTTTTTACGTACGATCCTGGTTTAATTATATTAAACATAGTAGGAATTTAAATAGACACTTTTTGGGCATTTTATTATCAAAGTTAATTTATTAACTCCAAGGTGGTTACAATACTTGACTTTTTAGGTCAATACAAAGAGTGGAAATATCGGGTTGTTACATTGTCCTTGTTTGTTTGTTTCTAGAAAATCCTATATTTTCTACTAGTATAAAAGTAGCCTTCTCTCAAGACCAATGTTTGTTTCTAAAAATGTATGTAAGTGTAAAATAACCAATATGTTTGAAAACCTCATAAATCAATGCATTTTTAATACCCCATGTGAGTTTTATAACCATACTATTGACTCTGAATGCCTATACACAACGTTCTTCAGGCGTTGGAATGTTATGACGTTTGTCATCCCAAATGATGGACTGTAGCTAACAGTCAAGGCGCGGGTTGTCAAGCCCATATAGATCTATACACAAACACCATGCTCCCCCTCCAAGGGATTCTGGTATATAATACAGGACTTGAAATGTGTACTCGAACGTACGTGAAGTTAATGTCTCACAAACCGTGGTATAAAAACAGATTTACATGTTAAAAATGGTCGTTTGTTCTTGTATATAAAAGTGATTTCTTGAAAATCGCATTTCTAGTATGTAAAAACAAATTATTTTCATGATTTTTACTATACAACAAGTATTTAGACAAGTTGACACTACGATTAAAACTCGATATATATAATCAGATTTGGGACAAATATAGCGTGATCAACTATATTTGTCCGAGATCGGACCAATATATATCGAGGATTGCTCGTAGTAAGCAACAAGTCAAAACTTACCAAACTGTCACAAGAATCAAACACAAGAATTTAAATACTATAGGAGTATTTGATACATAAACTAGTTTAACTTACATGTTTTGCATGTTTTAACTTTATTCAATTCTTATAACCCTACTTCTCGTACAGTCAAATGGCTGGATTTCACCACCCTGGCGACCCCTACTTTCCCAACCAAGGCAATGGAGGATGGGTCGAAGATGATCCCGAAGAGGACGATGAACCCATAGAAGTGGATGATGACTCCGGTACCGACTCAGAGCCAAAAGTGATCAACCCACCACCGGTACGACCTCCCGTCTTCGTAAGGAACTTTCAAGGACCGACTCCCATCTGGGAAGTCACCTCCACCATTGGAGCCAACAACAAAACCTACGCCCTCCCTACGGCATGTGTCGGGACTTCTACGATGTCCGAGGCAGAGGTTCGGCTAATCGGGCACTCCCAGTAATGGTGGGTAAGCTAGCCAATCAGTCCTATCAATCCGTAGTTCAAGCTAGCCGGCTTCGGGATGTCAACGTGGAAGTACAGGTTCCCAATTCCGACATCCGTAGGCTGGACAGAATGCAAGACAATGCTCAACTCCAAACGGAGGCATTCCAAGCGCAAATGATTGCAGCCCTCGCCAAATTAAGGGAACAACAAGCCGCTTTTGATCGGCGTCTAATGGAGTCAAAGCAATCGGATGCGGAGTCAAGCTCCAAGCGCAACCTACGTCGCAAGTAGTGCTTTCAAGAATCTCAAATTTTGTTATAAGTTAGGACCTCGGCTAAAAGTCTTTAAATTTCTCAAACATTGTAACCGGAGACCCTTATAGGGGTCAATTTTTCAAGATTGTTGTATCGACTATTATATTAATATAAGTGACACTATTATTACTACGTTGAGTATTTCAATAAATCCTTGGAAAGCCATCGAGAAAACCAAATGCTTGATTCATGTTTTCAATCTTACAAATAACTTTCATTCTACTATTTTAAAACTCATACTATCATCTGTTGTCGAGCTATAGCAATTTGGTTCATAAGACACATTCAGTTTCTATAACTAAGTAATTCTTATCATTATCTTTTCAACCTATAGTTGAAGGACGCCTCCGCGTAGGAATCCAAGGCGAAACAACGGTGGGGAAGCACCTATACCACCACCACCTCCACCACCTCAATTTGATGCTATCATGTTCCAAGCAGCAGTCACCGCAGCGGTAGCAGCTGCCATGTCACAGATCAATAACTCGAGTACCACTGGCTAGGGAATTGGAACACACGTATCCATGCATGGTGAGAGTCATAGGCAACCCCGAGAATGCACCTATAAGGACTTTACTAATGCCAAATCCCGAATGTTTAATGGAACTGGTGGTGTGATAGCTCTAAGGCAGTGGATTGAAAGGATAGAATCAGTCTTTGAAATCTGCTCCTGTCCCGAGCACAACAAAGTCAAATTTGCAACTTTCACCCTTATAGAGCTTTAACTTGGTGGAATTGCCACGTTAAGGTACTTACCCTGATAGTGGCAAACTCCATAAGCTGGGAGAGCTTAAAGGTCATGCTGATGAGAGAATATTGTCTACGAGGAGAGATTCAAAAACTCGAGCACGAGCTCTGGACTCTTGGAATGGTTGGTAACGACATCACGACTTATACCAACATGTTCTGCGATCTGGCAATCCTTTGCCTAGATATGAATGCTCCTGAGAGCAAGAAAATAGAGAGATACACTTGGGGAATGTCGCCCCAAATTAGGTCCAGCGTGTTAGCTTCAAAACCTGACACCTTTGAAAGTGCCAAGCAACTGGCAACATCTCTTGTTGATTATGGAGGTCATCAGAACTCAACGGTTGCTACACCAGAACCGTAAAAGGGAAACAAAAATAACAACAACAACAACAATAACAACAACAACAATAACAAGAAGAGGGTATGGAATAAAGGGAAGGGTGGGTCTTCCCAAGAATTCGCGAAGAAACAACTGGTCTCAGTGAATGCTGCCACTGTACCTACTAGAGTCCCTAGAAATCCCTACCCAACAAAGACTTATGGGGGAAATCTTCCAAAGTGCACCAAATGCACTTACCACCATCATGGACCTTGTCGGGAAATGCAGTGCTCCAACTGCAACAGAAAGGGACACACTGTCTGTTTCTGCAAGGATCCCGCAAAGCCGATCACTCAAGTTCCAAACGCAGGTGGAGGCCAGACTTGCTACGGTTGTGGTGAGGTGGGCCACTACAAGAGGAACTGCCCAAAGGCAGCAAATACCGGCGGGATGGGACGAGTTTTAGCTATAGGCCAGGATGAAACTGTAGCTGATCCGACTGTAGTTGCTGGTACGTTCCTTCTTGATAATTCATATGCATGCATATTATTCGATAGTGGAGCGGAGAGAAGCTTCGTTAGTCAAAACTTTATTCCCTTACTTAATCCTAAACCTAGCAGGTTAGAAAAATCAGTTACGGTAGAGATGGCCAATGGAAAAACCGAAAGTACTAACTGTTGGGTTTTGAGCATTCTAACACTCCTAAGTGTATATGCAACCCTAAATACCTTGGATCTATGTTTTCTCTATTATACATACAAATAAGAACATCCAAGGTATAATCCTAATCTAGCATACAAAAACAATGAGTGTAACAAGACATAATACATACCTCTTTGATCTAGAAAGTCTTCATGAAGCTTGAGTGCCCCAATAGTGTGGAAGCCTCAAATGGAATCACAATCACCAAAACACTTAGAATAACTTGAGAGAATTCTACAACTCATGAAATCGGCTAGCCCTTTTACTTCACACACTAGTGGCCGATTTTGGTCAAGAATAAGATGCTTATATAGTTAGGGTTACACCATGTAAACCCTAATTGACATGGCCTTTCATTTCCATGATCCATGGGTACAAATACACCATGGAGCATCCATAGACCATCCTATGGGTTTTAGCCCAACTTGATTATCCATGGTGCATTAGCCCACTATACAAGTATGGATGATTTACACAATCAACCCATATATTTAATTAGTCTTCTTTTGATCACTTAATTAATCCTAGATTAATTCTTCATCAATACTAATTAAATAATCTTATTATTCTTATTATTAATATACTAGAACTTATAATATATTAGTAACCATAGGTGTCTTATTTCTCTCATTAAAGTCTATCCAAGTGCATGATGGTATGCAACCTAAATGGACCATGCCGGGTCGGGTCAAGTCTTACCAATTATAGTTATGGACTTAGACATTAATCCAACAGTCTCCCACTTGGATAAGTCTAAAACTATTATTGCGTATGACTTCAGGAACCAACTGCCAATCGTAGCTCTCAAAAGCTTTTGTCGAACTCTAACCTTGTAGATGAACTCTGACCTTTTTCAATGACTTGTCCATTAGATAAGGGATCATATATTCCTCCATTCTAGATATCGTATGGACTGAGACATGGATTATAATCATTTTCTCTGTCCATTTGTTGTTTCCCGATTTTCGATTTATGAAGACTGACTAATTGAACAAATCAAATCAATCCTGGCCCGCCCGAGCACTTCCATTTGTCATCATCAAATCATCGAGGGGCCCACAAATATCGCTTTTATCCCGAAGGTAAAAGGAATGGATAAACTTCGACTCATATGGCTTGTTCTACTACTTGTTGAATCATACACAAAGGCGCGTTTTATAGCACCGAGTTACCAAATGCGTTTCGTGCAATGAATGTACTATCAACTCATAGTAACAACTCATATCTCTAGGTTTGAAGAATATAAGATATTATCGTCTCATGATCACTCATGATAAAATCCACGAAGTGATTCCAATGAGCGCTGGTTGAATCCAATACTCAGAACTTATGAGCACTCATGAGTGTTGTAGCCCTTTGTCCAACACCTTAGACCTCTACAAGCCAACCCATGACAGTCTTAATTCATATCTACTTCCAACATATGACCGACTGTGGATGGTTTGAATAACTTAGTCATTCCGGAAGAATAACCTAGTTTATTCGGGAAGTCAAAACATGCAAAGTGAAACACAATAATAATTGAATCCAATATGGTATCAAACCCTATGAACATAAATAAAACACCTTTTATTTATCACCATATGATTACACATTATTCATTGTATATTGTTTCAGCTATCAACTTTATTCTTGAATTTAAAACAATAGTTGTCCCATGCTCCAAGCATGTACACTATGTTTTCTAAACACTAGTCATACCATACACCAAGTATGCATACTATGTTTGTCTATGATCTTTACTTTGTGAACTAGATCAATTGAACATAACTTCAATGATTCTCTTTTCACAGTCCCAAATCCTTACTGCAAATGCAAGAATTCCAAATTCATGCCATTTACTGAAATCTGTTAGATTCTAAACTTATATGCATTGATCCTCTTGTAATGATTATGCACGAAGTCAGAAAGACTTGACAACAACCATTACAGAGCATTCCAAAGGAGATCAACTCCTTAGAAACATCCTTCTTGCATTAAGTTTCCTAATCTTAAACAGATTGAAAATTCTAACTTTGAAACATTTCCAGATTCCATTTTGACTATCACTTCTGAACAAGAGTTGCCTCCTTACAGATTATGTCAATATGGTACTTCCAGAATTATCACTATACTTCCAACTGTCCTTGAGTAACCAATCTTTGGTAAACCTTAGATTGTCCTCGACAATTGTTTAATCCTTTTAGTCATATCCAGTTCTAAACCTTTTCCCTTCTTAATGCCCTAGGCATTTGGAAAATTTTAGAAAGGATGAATATAGCACATGTAATCGATCCTATATCGGAAGCATATGGGAATCGATTCATGATGTCTCACATAAAGACTAAACCAGTCTTTTGCTGTAATATTTCCATTTCAATTTGCCAAGTTCTCATAATTCAGATTATGAAAAGGGATGCCGTAATCATAAACGAATTTTAGAATGCAAATAATGGACCCATATACAGAATTTCCTGATGTTGAGCCATTCCAACATGAAATTCATATATATATATATATATATATATATATATATATATATATATATATATATCTTTATATATATATATATATATATATATATATATATATATATATATATATATATATATCGTTGACTAAATGATTAAAACCTCACGACCTAAGCTTATAGATTTGAGATGAAGTATAATTTCCTCTCCCTTAATTATAGCAAAACAACTTTTCCCAATTGAAACCTTTTGTTTTCTATAATTAACATTGCTAACTTGCAATACTTATCATAATTATCATGCTCCCACTAACATGATGATTATTAGCATAACACTTATGCTCCCACTAGCTTTGACATGTACTCAGAAATCAGCTGAACTTCTAGAAATCAATACTTCATTGACTTTCTTACCAAAGTTTAGATTTCTGATGCTAGATTGTTGTGATAAAACTTTATCAAAATCATACACCTTCCCTTAGATAGCACACTTGTGTGTCTAAACAATTATGAAGAGGGATTCCGTAATCATAATGGTTAGACCTTTTTGCCACTTCTCACAAGTCCAGGTTAGTGTGCCGGTAAACCACACACGCTCCACTAACGACTTTGAGAATGCAAATATCACAATTGCTATCTAGCTAAAATCTACTCAGTGAAAGTGTTTCCTCACCATCATTTTCATGAATCGGAGAGAAACCTTATGACACTTAGATTTAATGGTGTATGTGTTCTTATCCATGTGAATTGTCAAAACCATAGTCACAGGACTAGGATAATGACAAATCCACACTCATATGGATTGAACTCAATCTTAATTTCTTGCCACCTGGCAGCTCAAGGGCCTGCCATTGCTTCCAAGTTGTTGTGCAACTAATTGAGAACTCTAAGAACTCATATGCAAAGCCAACTTTAACTGGAATGGGCACAAAATATGTCAACACGATAGGTTATAAACCTCAAATTGTGTGCTAGAGAAGAACGTTAGGTTTTATTCTTGATTAGTTCTTGAGACTTTCAAGACCTTTAAGACTCCCACTGTCCTCTTGACCTATAAGACTCCCTTGTCAAACATCCAAGAGATAGTGTGGATTCTTATCAAGACAAACACTTCACACAATTGGCCTAAGTTGGTCTTTGTTTTATCCAAAACATCACAACTTACCAATTTCAAATGTACAAGAGTACAAAACTTTTACTCTTACATTTGACAAGTGTTTTAAACCTTCTTTAAGACATATCACTCAAATTACAATCTTGGAGTATGACTCTAAGACTTGTATTGGAACGAAGTAAGACTCATCTTCTTGATTTAACCATTTCAACAATTCAAGTTCCTCTTATTAGTCATAAGAAAGCACTTAGAGGATGAATTGTGATAAGGTCTCTAAATCATTAAGATGATCATAAAAAAAAAAACTGATACGAAAGTTCTCTCCCATCTTTTCAGATTTGAGAAACTTCTATCCTTCTGCCTAATTTGAATCTTCTTATTCGCCCTGCCATACATTGGAACCTTTTTCCAATGTTTCGGAATTACACTTATGCTTGTAAGTATAACCATATTTACTGAACTTAAGTAAATCATAAGGAATAGTCTTATCAATCTTTTGTGGTGGACTTAATCAGTGCACAAGAATGTATACTCGATCCCTTAGTCCTTTACTTGACTCACACATCCATGTGACCGAGTAATTAGTCTTAATTTTTTCAATACTTGAAAGTTCTCATTCATCATGCTATACAACTTGCATGATCCAAGTTCCGGTCCAATTGAAACTTGGGTGATGAGAATCTTTCCTTATTTGGTAAATTTAGACATTACCACAAATGAAAGAATCAATTTCATATTTCCACTCTTGCTATTAATGGAATCATATAAGCAACAATTTTTCCTCAAATGCCACTGTAAGGATATTTTAAAATAAATAAAATCTAAAAATTTTTCTTTTATTTTAAAACTTTGCGGAAAAACTTATCCTTACAATCCATATGAAAACTTGTTGTTATCTATTCCTAAGCAATATCTCATAACTCCTAAGAAGTAGCTCAAGAATCCGATCTTCAAGCTACGCGATAGAAATCCATCTACGCGATCAGATTCAGCATATTCTTTCTTTAAGTTTCTTCGCTTTTCTTTGATTCTTAAAACATCACCATGTGACCCATTCACATCATGTATCAAGAATCTCAGAATAGAAACTTAGCAGAGTTAGATAGTGGACTTTACCCGAAGTACTGTCAAACTTATTGACATTAACATCCTCAGGTAAATTTGGTAGATTCGTAACCAATGCCCCTTCCTTTGGCAATATAAACATATGGACCCTTTGGTAATGGTACACGGGACTATCACAAACTTAACTCTTCTCTTTACCATTTGGTCAATCGAGTTGACTATGGTCGATCCCTTTCCATTGGGAAGAGAATGCTTTTCTGGATTTCCTGTGTCACTATTGTCAATGTCCATCAAGTTTTAAGGAAGTTGATCTTAACAAATAGATAAGATCATTAAGGGTCTTGTCATAGTCTGTTTCATAGGTGTCCCAAAGGAACTCACTATGTGATTTAGAAAGTGATTGAACCACCAACTTTCTCAAGACTTTGACACCCAACTCCCCCGGCTTGTCAATATGTGACTACATCTCCAAGACGTGATCACACCTAGACCTTGCCTTGCCAATAGGGCTTGAGTGACCTTAAACTTTTTCAAGAACTTGTGGGTTAGGAGAATAATTGGAGGAGGTGAATGAAGTATGATTTCCAAGGGACATCATCTTCATTTAGGAAAGCTTGTTTCAAGAGATTTGGGAAGATCATAAATATCTAAACCAGACATGTTGTGGGAGATATTCAAGATAGTTGAATTTTAAAGTCCTTAATATGACACCCAATATGAAATATTAAGGCTAGGACCCAACAAACTATTTTATAACTTAGAAGAGGTATGCCGTAATCCAAGCTATAAAATATTTGAAGGTATGTGAATGACGATTCACCAATTTCCACCAAGATAAACGAAATGTATTATTAGGTTTTAATTGGTTTTGAAACTCCTAGATCTTTGAGATTCATTGAACTGTTCAAAGGCATGTTTCAATCTCCAGTGTGCCCTTCAGGTTTTGTGACTGGCATGTCGAGGATCAGAAAACAAGGTGTGAAGTAACCATGCAAATTACTTGGTACTGTCGCACCCCAAAACCAAGAACGGCGGAAACGTTCCGGGGCGGAGGACGTCATGTACAGTATCACAACACAGTAAATGTAAATAAGCAAACAACATCATCCATTGCATTAAATATATAATTTTAATACAAGTGTGTTCTGTACAGTTATAGACACCAAAAATAATGAAACACAAAATAATATGAGATGAGTCTTGAATGCACTCCATCTTCTCAAAAGCTGGCCTCGGTACCTGTCTACTGATGACCTGAGAATACAAGTTATTTTGAAAGAGTTTATCAGCATTAAGCTGGTGAGTTCATAAGTATTTTAGTGTCAATGTTTCTTGTAAAAACGTTTGAACCTGTCTCAATGTATAAGTTGTAAAAAGGTAAGTAAATGTTTGAAAGTGTTTGTAAAAGTTTGAGTCCCTCAGAAAATCCTATATTTTCTATACAAGTAACCTTCTACCAAGGCTAGGCTGTTTCATAAACTTTTCTGTTGTAAAAGTGTGTGATTACCCAAATATAACTATCATTTGTTAAAAATATAGTTTGTACATTTATGCTTAAGTGAGGTTATCACTAAAATATGTAATGGGTAATCATTGTAGTACTGTAGCTTTGTATATTAAGACTACTGCTGTACTAAATACTACTACCTTAAACCGGATTTATATTAAGGTATATTGTGATTAATTGCACCATGCTATCGACTGATAATCAACGACATAATGAACGGTCGTAATAAGAAATGACGTTTGGCACCCGCAGACCTGCAGGTCCGGCTGTAGCTAGCAGCAAGGTGTAGGATAGTCAATCCAGTATAGATCTATACGCAAACTCACGCTCTCCCTCCAAGAGAATTCTGGCTACAACTCGGGCCATGACATTTAAGGCATGCCCGATACAGTGGATCACAATTGTTAAGTATTCATGTATATGTATTGTTTCTCGTATATCTGTATATGTATTGTTTCTCGTATATCTGTATATGTATTGTTTCTAGTATATTTGTATATGTATTGTTTCTAGTATATCTGTATATGTATTGTTTCTAGTATATCTGTATATGTATTGTTTCTAGTATATCTGTATATGTATTGTCTCTAGTATATCTGTATATGTATTGTTTCTAGTATATCTGTATATGTATTGTTTCTAGTATTTCTGTATATGTATTGATCCTGCGTTACCCCGATGGTAACCAGCTAATGATGTACTGATGAGTATGAATATGGAAGTACTTTTATGTCTATACATGTATATATGATATATAAGTAATATGGAAACGACCTTCGGATGGTCACCCGAAATCCCACCAGACCACATCCAAATCGAGGAAAAGGAAATAGGGCGGATGGCATTCCTAAGACTTTTGAACATTATTTATATATCTATACATATACGGGCATGCAATTGTATATATAAAGCATAAATAAGTTTTCATAAAACATTTTAAAACATAAATATAATTTCAAGAGATGATTGACTTGATGTCGATCTATAAATCATTTTGAAGGCATACATTGGTAAAACAGTTTAAGTATAAGAAGCAGTTGATTGAATCACAGTCTATAAGTAAATTTGGATAGTAAAACAGTTTATAAAACATTTCAATAGTAAAGCAGTTGAAAAACAGTTTAAACAGTGTGAAAATCGTTGTTTTCCTAGTTATTAATCACATGTGATTAAATGCAATCACATGTGATTGAAGCAATAACTTATAAGTATTTGACTTGTATTCCCCCCCCCCCCCCCCCATAAAGTATTTAAAACACTTAAAATCATTTCAAAGGTTGATTCAAGGGGTATGAACTCACTTGTGGTGAGTCGTTTGAATTGCAGTGTCGGCTACCGTGCTAGGTGACAAACGGAGACTGGTTTACACGCACGAGCCTAGTTATCATATAATAGACATATATATAACTAATTAGACATATAAAAACTTAATTAAATAAGTTAAGACACTTAGAAAACATTTAAACACTTTTATGAGTGTTTAGGGTCCAAATGGTTGCATCTAAGTTGCTACGGGACAAGGCAAAAGGGTTTGAAACATCAAAGGGCCTTGTATAGGAGTTCACCATCCAACAAACCCCACACCTTGGAGTTTACGGCCGTAAACTCATAGGTTTATGGCCATGAACTCCTCAAATGGTGTTTTTGGGTGTTTTGTGGTGTTATCTTGCATCTAGAACACTTCTATCCTTATTGGAATAGTGCATGAATTAGTTTTAAGGCTCTAGAACACTCCATAAGGGAGTTTACGGCCTAAGGTCCTTCACCTTAGAGTTTACGGCCGTAAACTCTAGGAAATTAATTGATTTGAGGCTCTTAAACATCAAGAATGGCATCCATGATTTTATCTAAGGCTAATGGGGACAAGAGGCACACGTTGGTGCCTTCACTTGGAGTTTACGGCCCAAGTCATGTTCCTTGGCCGTAAACTCCTTCCAAGGAGTTGTTTTCTATGTGTTCTTCTCTCCATTCTAGTCCCAAAGGTGCAAGGTAAATTGTCTAAAGGCCTTAGGTGTGCTTGGAATGATTTTTGTCCCACAAAATGGGGTTTACGGCCCAAGAAGGGTTCTTGGCCGTAAACTCCTAAAAACTTATGGTTTTTATGGGCTTTTGGTGTTCTAAACAAGCACAAGTACAAGTGGTTAAGGTCCTTAAGCATTTGGGGAGAGTTTTAGGGCATTTAAGCCCTTGAAAAGGGGTTTACGGCGCAAGGGAGTTCCTTGGCCGTAAACTCCTAGAACTTATGGTTCTTGGTTGCTTTTTGATCCATAAATGTAATAGCCTATCTCCTAAACAAGTCTTATAACAAGGAATTGGGACTAGGAAGCCATAATGTTCCATTTTGGAGTTTACTCCCCAAGAACGATCTTGGGCGGTAAACTCCCGGATCTTGAAATCTAAACATGTTATTATTGCTAATATGCATTAAACAAGTATTGAAACACATATAGAAAAGTAGACTCACAATCTGGGATGAAAACCCGAAGATCCGTCAGAGAGAATATGGCTTTTCTCTATTTGGAATTGTGAATAATGAATTAATTTAATTCAGAAAACTATTTATAGTCCTGGAATATTTTGGCAGAAAATATTTTCATTCCTGATGTTGGACTGTAACAGTATGAAACTTGAAATGCCCAAGTTTCACAAAACCAGGAGTATCCACTCTCCTGATATCATCTAAAACATAAACCCTAATGTACACAAACTTGTTTGAAAAAACTTGAAAATCACAGAACCTGAACTAGCTTCTATTGAATAGATGATGTTCATACAATTGGAAATTTCGGGTTGTCACATCATCCCCCTGTTAGAGGGAATTTCGTCCCGAAATTAGAATTTAAGCAAATGAAAGTTACAAACAATCAAGCGAAAAGATGAGGGTATTTCAACTTCATCTGATCCTCGCGTTCCCAAGTGAATTCCGGTCCTCGCTTGGCGTTCCAGCGAACCTTCACGATAGGGATACGGCTTTGTTTTGTCTGCTTGACCTCACGGTCCATGACCTCTACAGGTTCTTCCACGAAGTTGAGGCTCTCGTTGATCTCGATCTCGTCGAGTGGGATTACGAGAGTCTCATCAGACAGACACTTTCTCAAGTTAGATACGTGGAATGTAGAATGTACGTTACGCAGTGTGTCGGTTAGATCTAGTTTGTAAGCTACGGGGCCGACTCTGGCAAGAATCTCGAAAGGCCCTATGTACCTAGGATTAAGCTTCCCACGCTTGCCGAAGCGTATCAAGCCTTTCCAGGGTGAGACTTTGAGAAGGACTCGGTCTCCCACCTGAAATTCCAAAGGTTTTCTTCGTTTATCGGCGTAGCTCTTCTGTCGGTCTCTAGAGGCTTTTAATCGTTCACGGATTTGAACGATCTTCTCTGTCGTTTCCCGAATGATTTCCGGACCAGTGAGAGTACTGTCGGAAGTTTGCCCTCTCGCTAATTGGGTATCACCAACCTCAGCCCAGCACAGGGGGGATCTGCACTTGCGGCCGTAGAGAGCTTCGAATGGAGCAGCCTTGATGCTTGTGTGATAACTGTTATTATAGGAAAATTCGACAAGAGGTAAATGAGTATCCCATGCTTTCCCAAAATCAATCACACAGGCTCGCAACATCTCTTCCAATGTTTGAATGGTTCTCTCACTCTGTCCGTCGGTCTGTGGATGGTAGGCTGTGCTCATATCCAGCCTCGTTCCTAGGGAATGTTGTAGGGATTGCCAAAATCTTGAGGTGAACATACTATCTCTATCGGAGATAATGGAAATAGGTACACCATGCAACCGTACAATTTCCCTAATGTATGTTCTCGTAAGTTTCTCCATCTTGTCTGTTTCTTTGATAGGCAGGAAGTGTGCAGACTTGGTCAATCTATCAACGATGACCCATATGGTGTCAAGTCCACCCGTTGTCTTGGGTAACTTGGTTATGAAATCCATAGTGATCCGCTCCCACTTCCATTCTGGAATCTCTGGTTGTTGCAGTAAACCAGAGGGCTTCTGGTACTCGACCTTAACCTTCGCGCAAGTAAGGCATTTACTCACGAAGGTAGCGATCTCTGCTTTCATATTAGGCCACCAGTATAGCTTTTTCAGATCCAGATACATCTTATCTGAACCTGGGTGGACGGAATACCGAGTGTTGTGCGCCTCGGTCATGACCAAGTCTCGGAAACCACCGTGTTTCGGTGTCCAGATCCGGTTCATGAAGTATAAAGCTCCGTCACCCTTGGCTTCGAAGTTCTTGTCCATTCCCCTAAGGGATTCACTCGACACATTTTCAAGTTTCATGGCTTCTAGTTGAGCCGCCTGAATTTGCTTAGTCAAGTGTGAATGGATGGTTATGGATAATGACTTGACCTTGCGACCAGAATATTCTTTCCGACTTAGGGCATCTGCTACTACGTTGGCTTTACCCGAATGATAACGAATATCGCATTCGTAATCACTGAGTAGCTCGACCCACCGTCGTTGTCTCATGTTGAGCTCCTTCTGATCGAAAATGTGTTGCAAACTCTTGTGGTCGGTAAAGATAGTGCTCTTCGTTCCATACAGGTAATGTCTCCAGATCTTAAGAGCAAAAACTACTGCTCCTAGTTCAAGATCGTGGGTCGTGTAGTTAACCTCATGTGTCTTCAACTGCCTCGAGGCGTAGGCGATGACCTTACCTCGCTGCATCAGAACACATCCGAGTCCTTGATTGGATGCATCGCAATAGACTACAAAGTCTTCTATTCCTTCCGGAAGGGATAGTATTGGCGCGGTGCACAAGGCTCGTTTGAGCGTTTGGAACGCTCTTTCTTGCTTCTCTTCCCAGTCGAAGGCCACGCCTTTCTAGGTCAGGGTCGTAAGAGGCTTCGCTATTCGGGAGAAGTTCTGAATGAATCTGCGGTAGTAGCCAGCGAGACCTAGAAATTGGCGAATTTCTGTAGGTGTCTTTGGTGCTGACCAGTTCTCAATGGCTTTTATTTTGGATGGGTCCACGTGGATTCCTTCTTCGCTAACCACGTGTCCTAAGAATTCGACTCTTCGGATCCAAAATTCACATTTCGAGAACTTCGCATAAAGTTTCTCCTTTCGTAAAGTCTCTAGAATTTGTCGCAGATGATCTCCATGCTCTTTCTTACTTCGGGAGTAGATCAGGATGTCGTCAATGAAAACGATGACGAATTGATCTAAGTAAGGTCGGCATACTCTATTCATCAGATCCATGAAGACTGCGGGCGCATTGGTCAATCCGAATGGCATCACCACGAACTCGTAGTGTCCGTAACGAGTTCGGAAGGCTGTCTTTGGCACATCCTCCTCGAGCACTCGTAACTGGTGATATCCGGATCTCAGATCAATCTTGGAAAAATAGCTCGCCCCTTGCAGTTGATCGAATAGATCATCTATGCGCGGCAGAGGGTAACGATTCTTGATCGTCAACTTGTTGAGTTCCCTGTAGTCAATACACATACAGAATGATCCGTCTTTCTTCTTAACGAACAAGACCGGTGCTCCCCAAGGTGAGAAACTTGGTCTTATAAAACCCTTGCTGAGTAGTTCGTTAAGTTGACCAGAGAGTTCTTGCATCTCGACTGGTGCTAAACGGTAGGGCGACTTGGCTACTGGGGTAGCTCCTGGGACCAAGTCGATTCTGAACTCGACTTGTCGTTGCGGAGGTAACCCGGGTAACTCTTCTGGAAAAATGTCGGGGAAGTCGCTCACTACTGGGAGGTCCTTTAGTTCTTTCGTTTCTAGGTTCGTGTCGACGATGTGAGCAAGAAATGCGTGGTATTCTTTGCGCAGATATTTCTGTGCCTGAATACTAGAAATAATGCGAAGACTCGCACCAGGTTTGTCGCCGTAGACTATAAGGGTTTCGTTAGATGGGAGGTTTAAACGGACTGCTTTCTCATAGCACATGATGTCGGCTCGATGAAGACTTAACCAATCCATGCCGATAATAACGTCGAAACTTTTTATTGAGACCGGCATAAGGTCAGTTGGGAATGAATGGTTATCTAAGGTTAGAAGACAACCTAAGTATATGCTATTAGTACTTTCAGTTTTCCCATTGGCCATTTCTACTGTGAATTGTTCATTAAGTGCGTGTGGTTGTTGCTTAAGCATGCGAGCAAATTTGTGGTTTACGAAGCTTCGCTCCGCTCCACTATCGAACAGAATGCATGCATAGGAGTTATCAAGGAGGAACGTACCAGTCACCACTGTCGGGTCAGCAACTGCTTCCCCGTGGCCTATTGCTAGTACCCTCCCTGCTCCTCCAGTATTCCTCGCCTTAGGGCAGTCCCTTTTAAAGTGGCCTGATTCGCCACATCCATAGCAAGTTGGGCTCGCGCCTGAGCCAGGAACTTGGGAGATCGGTTGCGCCGGGAACTTACAGAATCGGACAGTGTGTCCTTTTCTGTGGCAGTTGTTACATTGCATCTCACGGCAGGCGCCGTGGTGGTGGAAGTTGCATTTATTGGACTTCGGCAAACTTCCAGAATACTGCTTCCCCGGAGCAGTAACAGCAGTAGGGGCTATCGCAGTATGTACTGCTATGATTTGTTGTTTCTTTGAAGCTCGTTGTTTCTTCTTCTCATCCCAGAATTTCCGCTTGTTGCCAGCGGGTTTGGAGGGTTCTGGGACGGCTAATGTGGTTGTAGTTGCAGGGGTCTTGACTCCATGGTCAATAAGTCTTTGTGCCAATCGCTTGGCACTGTCGAAAGTATCAGGGTTGGATGCTAAGACGTTCCCCTGGTACAGAGGCACTAGCCCCCATATATACCGCTCAATCTTTTTCCCTTCAGTGGGAACCATATTGGGGCATAGGGCCACCAGTTCGCTAAAGCGGGCAGTGTAAGCCATCACGTTGGTGCCCTTCATTGTCAGATTCCAGAGTTCATGTTCTAACTTCTGGACTTCGCCCCTAGGGCAGTACTCCTCAGTCATGAGGTCCTTCATTGTTGCCCAGCCCATGTCGTTAGCCACGACGAGAGTTAGAGCTTTGACGTGGCCGTTCCACCATGTTAGGGCTTTATCCTCGAAGGTGCATGCGGCATATTTCACCTTGAATGCTGCAGGGCACGTACAGATTTCGAAGACTGATTCAGTCTTCTCAAACCATTGCGAGAGAGCAATGACTCCACCGGTGCCATAGAAAGGCTTCGGCTTGCAGTTTGTGAAATCCTTGTAAGAGCACTCCCTCGAGCGCACAGGGATTTCAACTGGGATAGATTCCACAGGGGTTCCACCTCTGCTAGCATCAGACGAGTGATACTGAGCCATGGCAGTTGCCACTGCTGCAGCTACGACAACATTCAGGGCTGTAGTATCGATGACTGCAGGTGGAGGAGGCGGTGGAGGTACAGGATTATTCCTATTTCTTGGAGACTTGCGAGGAGGCATCCTTCAGCTATAAGTTTATAAAAATAAGAAGGATGTTAAGAATCAACTTGTAAGCAACGTGAGAGTGACCCATGGACTAACTAACCATAGCCCAACAGTTTGAATGAGTGTTTGAAATCACATAAGGAATATTAGTAGGAATACACAAGTGTACAAAATTTTCCCACAAGTTATATAGATTTCAATAGTACTGGTATTACTGATGTAATAAGTTCGAGGAAAATCGACCTAACAGTAGGTCTTACATCATACCATAAGGACAATACTGACAGTCCTAGATTCCTAATTAGAGTACCGAAAGTTAGGAATATTTTACAGACAAGTGCCACTTAAATCACATAAGTTCAAGGCTATCCCTAAATCAAAAGACAGAGATGTACTAGACATCATCTAATGGCGATGGGAATTCCTCGGGCGATCCCTGAGGTCGGACATTTGACGAAACACCTCTTGAAGGTGTCGGTCCTGAGCTCTCTGACGAGCTCGAAGTTCTAAGACTTCAGCACGGGAGGCAGCCAGCTGTTGCTGCAGAGTTTCGTTGGTTCTCCGGGTCCGTTCCATGTCTTCTTCAAGACGGCGAATGCGGACTATATTGACACCTGAATTGGCATCAATCTCCATGACCCGGTCGATGGCTGCTCGACCTTGCTCGACATTACGAGCTATTCTGCGGATGATCACCGGCAGAGCTCTATCAGCAGAGCCACCATCGCTGATGTTGTAGAAGGTTCGGTCCCCAAAGTATGGTAAGGGCTGACCCTGCTCATCACTCCAGCGATTCAGATTGTTTGCCCACATGGGAGTAGGGACTGGAAACGCTGGTCGAGGGTTGTCGTTTGGGGCTTGACCTACTAGCGGTAGGTTGTTGACTTCAAGCTCGGAGTCAGATCCATCTGAAAAGCCTTCTGCTAGGTGATCATCCAAAGGGATTGGATGATCATCTTCGGGCTCTTCATCGATCCACCCGTCATTGCCTTCATTGGGAAAGTATGGGTCGCCATGATGGAATCCAGCCATTTAGATCTACGCGAGAAGAGAGGTATAAGAATATAGTATACGTGTAACTAGTAGCACAAAATACTCCTATAGTATTTTAAGTTCTAAGTCCTACTGATCTTCTTATGGTATTGTTGGTAAGTTTTTAGACTTGTTAACATATCACAACCATTCTAGGGCATATGCTAATCACTCCTAGGACCAGCATAGTTGATCAGGCTATGCCATTCCCAGGACTGACCATACATCCCCGAGCTCACTTGTGATATTCAACAATCGTAATACTTTTGTTCTTGTCATTGTGACACTGATTTTAGTATGAATACAGGCTAGTATACTTAATTAAATATTTTATTATTTAAAGTATAGACTCTTGGTCAGAGTGTTTTAGTCCCTTTTTCGGTTTATAGATTAGTATATCTTTTATGGGTTGATATACTTGATTCACTATAAACAGAGCTCTGATACCAATCTGTCGCACCCCAAAACCAAGAACGGCGGAAACGTTCCGGGGCGGAGGACGTCATGTACAGTATCACAACACAGTAAATGTAAATAAGCAAACAACATCATCCATTGCATAAAATATATAATTTTAATACAAGTGTGTTCTGTACAGTTATAGACACCAAAAATAATGAAACACAAAATAATATGAGATGAGTCTTGAATGCACTCCATCTTCTCAAAAGCTGGCCTCGGTACCTGTCTACTGATGACCTGAGAATACAAGTTATTTTGAAAGAGTTTATCAGCATTAAGCTGGTGAGTTCATAAGTATTTTAGTGTCAATGTTTCTTGTAAAAACGTTTGAACCTGTCTCAATGTATAAGTTGTAAAAAGGTAAGTAAATGTTTGAAAGTGTTTGTAAAAGTTTGAGTCCCTCAGAAAATCCTATATTTTCTATACAAGTAACCTTCTACCAAGGCTAGGCTGTTTCATAAACTTTTCTGTTGTAAAAGTGTGTGATTACCCAAATATAACTATCATTTGTTAAAAATATAGTTTGTACATTTATGCTTAAGTGAGGTTATCACTAAAATATGTAATGGGTAATCATTGTAGTACTGTAGCTTTGTATATTAAGACTACTGCTGTACTAAATACTACTACCTTAAACCGGATTTATATTAAGGTATATTGTGATTAATTGCACCATGCTATCGACTGATAATCAACGACATAATGAACGGTCGTAATAAGAAATGACGTTTGGCACCCGCAGACCTGCAGGTCCGGCTGTAGCTAGCAGCAAGGTGTAGGATAGTCAATCCAGTATAGATCTATACGCAAACTCACGCTCTCCCTCCAAGAGAATTCTGGCTACAACTCGGCCATGACATTTAAGGCATGCCCGATACAGTGGATCACAATTGTTAAGTATTCATGTATATGTATTGTTTCTCGTATATCTGTATATGTATTGTTTCTCGTATATCTGTATATGTATTGTTTCTAGTATATTTGTATATGTATTGTTTCTAGTATATCTGTATATGTATTGTTTCTAGTATATCTGTATATGTATTGTTTCTAGTATATCTGTATATGTATTGTCTCTAGTATATCTGTATATGTATTGTTTCTAGTATATCTGTATATGTATTGTTTCTAGTATTTCTGTATATGTATTGATCCTGCGTTACCCCGATGGTAACCAGCTAATGATGTACTGATGAGTATGAATATGGAAGTACTTTTATGTCTATACATGTATATATGATATATAAGTAATATGGAAACGACCTTCGGATGGTCACCCGAAATCCCACCAGACCACATCCAAATCGAGGAAAAGGAAATAGGGCGGATGGCATTCCTAAGACTTTTGAACATTATTTATATATCTATACATATACGGGCATGCAATTGTATATATAAAGCATAAATAAGTTTTCATAAAACATTTTAAAACATAAATATAATTTCAAGAGATGATTGACTTGATGTCGATCTATAAATCATTTTGAAGGCATACATTGGTAAAACAGTTTAAGTATAAGAAGCAGTTGATTGAATCACAGTCTATAAGTAAATTTGGATAGTAAAACAGTTTATAAAACATTTCAATAGTAAAGCAGTTGAAAAACAGTTTAAACAGTGTGAAAATCGTTGTTTTCCTAGTTATTAATCACATGTGATTAAATGCAATCACATGTGATTGAAGCAATAACTTATAAGTATTTGACTTGTATTCCCCCCCCCCATAAAGTATTTAAAACACTTAAAATCATTTCAAAGGTTGATTCAAGGGGTATGAACTCACTTGTGGTGAGTCGTTTGAATTGCAGTGTCGGCTACCGTGCTAGGTGACAAACGGAGACTGGTTTACATGCACGAGCCTAGTTATCATATAATAGACATATATATAACTAATTAGACACATAAAAACTTAATTAAATAAGTTAAGACACTTAGAAAACATTTAAACACTTTTATGAGTGTTTAGGGTCCAAATGGTTGCATCTAAGTTGCTACGGGACAAGGCAAAAGGGTTTGAAACATCAAAGGGCCTTGTATAGGAGTTCACCATCCAACAAACCCCACACATTGGAGTTTACGGCCGTAAACTCATTGGTTTATGGCCATGAACTCCTCAAATGGTGTTTTTGGGTGTTTTGTGGTGTTATCTTGCATCTAGAACACTTCTATCCTTATTGGAATAGTGAATGAATTAGTTTTAAGGCTCTAGAACACTCCATAAGGGAGTTTACGGCCTAAGGTCCTTCACCTTAGAGTTTACGGCCGTAAACTCTAGGAAATTAATTGATTTGAGGCTCTTAAACATCAAGAATGGCATCCATGATTTTATCTAAGGCTAATGGGGACAAGAGGCACACTTTGGTGCCGTCACTTGGAGTTTACGGCCCAAGTCATGTTCCTTGGCCGTAAACTCCTTCCAAGGAGTTGTTTCTATGTGTTCTTCTCTCCATTCTAGTCCCAAAGGTGCAAGGTAAATTGTCTAAAGGCCTTAGGTGTGCTTGGAATGATTTTTGTCCCACAAAATGGGGTTTACGGCCCAAGAAGGGTTCTTGGCCGTAAACTCCTAAAAACTTATGGTTTTTATGGGCTTTTGGTGTTCTAAACAAGCACAAGTACAAGTGGTTAAGGTCCTTAAGCATTTGGGGAGAGTTTTAGGGCATTTAAGCCCTTGAAAAGGGGTTTACGGCCCAAGGGAGTTACTTGGCCGTAAACTCCTAGAACTTATGGTTCTTGGTTGCTTTTTGATCCATAAATGTAATAGCCTATCTCCTAAACAAGTCTTATAACAAGGAATTGGGACTAGGAAGCCATAATGTTCCATTTTGGAGTTTACTCCCCAAGAACGATCTTGGGCGGTAAACTCCCGGATCTTGAAATCTAAACATGTTATTGTTGCTAATATGCATTAAACAAGTATTGAAACACATATAGAAAAGTAGACTCACAATCTGGGATGAAAACCCGAAGATCCGTCAGAGAGAATATGGCTTTTCTCTATTTGGAATTGTGAATAATGAATTAATTTAATTCAGAAAACTATTTATAGTCCTGGAATATTTTGGCAGAAAATATTTTCATTCCTGATGTTGGACTGTAACAGTATGAAACTTGAAATGCCCAAGTTTCACAAAACCAGGAGTATCCACTCTCCTGATATCATCTAAAACATAAACCCTAATGTACACAAACTTGTTTGAAAAAACTTGAAAATCACAGAACCTGAACTAGCTTCTATTGAATAGATGATGTTCATACAATTGGAAATTTCGGGTTGTCACAGGTACCCTTAAGTGTTTACCCCTTAATCGATGTGCCGGTTAACCACACACGCTCCATCGATACTATGATAAACATTAAGTTACCCTTTGCCTACCTTGTTAAATACGCGTTAGTGTGCCGGTTAACCACACACGCTCCACTAACTGACTTAAACAAAGTGCAAAGTGTAATTTCATGGATTAGCACCTTATTCACATTTTCCTAAGTAACTAAGATTGGGTATTATTAGGAGTTTAGTTACTTAGTATTTATCATTAATACTTTTAATGAAGGGAGAATTCTAGTCTTGTCAAACCCGTTCGGCTAACGACCCTCCACCAGTCAAGCAAGCGGTGGGTGGGAGTAGACACCCATTAAGTTGCCATTTTATAGGCAACAACCTTATACCCACCTTATAGACCGGCTTCGTGAATGAGGCGTACTAGCGGTAAGACTGACTTTACTCTTATACATATATATATATATATATATATATATATATATATATATATATATATATATATATTATTAACTTATAATATTATAAAGTATAAGGGTTGAATTTTAACTTTTAAAATTCTTAGGGATAACTTGGAATTAAAGTATTCATAAGAGAAAACTTTACAAATTCCAAAACTTGAGGGCAAGTTTTGAAACTATTCAAAACTAATTAATTCCATAACTTATGTGTTTAAAGTAGTTTTAATCCAAAAACTCTTCAAGTTTCATAACTTGAGGACAAGTTATGGAAGACTTTAAACTAATAAAAGAATTAACTTTTCTTTATTTTATAACTTATGAAATTAATTAAGGTTACACTTTATTAATTTATTTATTAATGAAGTGACTCTTGAACCTCCATAACTAAAGGACAAGACTCTTCATCTTTTGTAACCATTGCCAACTTTTAGGAGTTTTATGAAACTTAAATGCGACTTTTCATATAACTTGAGGACAAGTTACAAAAGCACATTTTAGAATCACCTCTTAGATTAATTTGGATTGAAAACAACTATTTCACTCAACTTTCTATTAATCTAAGCAACTTATAAGAACAAGATAATTCAAATCAAACATTTTCATGTAATTAGTCTAAACCTTAAACTAATACAAAACATGAATCTATTGACAATTATCTTTGAAATTGGATTAGCATGAACATTACCACATCAAAAACAAGTTTATAAGTTCAAAAACAACTTAGGGTAATGTTCCTAGTCCATTTCTAGCCAAGAAAGTCGAATATATGCTGTCTGGGGCTCCTACTCGTCGAGTGCATGAACCTACTCGGCGAGTAGGATGATTTTACTCATGGACTTGGCGAGTTCATCACCCAGAAAGCCAGAAAATCGAGTTTTTCAGCATTTTTCAGCAATTTGCATCAAGTATAATTGAAAACAAGCCTAAGCTCTGATACCACTGTTGGGTTTTGAGCATTCTAACACTCCTAAGTGTACATGCAACCCTAAATACCTTGGATCTATGTTTTCTCTATTATACATACAAATAAGAACATCCAAGGTATAATCCTAATCTAGCATACAAAAACAATGAGTGTAACAAGATAGAATACATACCTCTTTGATGTAGAAAGTCTTCATGAAGCTTGAATGCCTAGCCCCAATAGTGTGGAAGCCTCAAATGGAATCACAATAACCAAAACACTTAGAATAACTTGAGAGAATTCTACAACTCATGAAATCGGCTAGCCCTTTTACTTCACACACTAGTGGCCAATTTTGGTCAAGAATAAGATGCTTATATATGTCACAACTGGAAATTTTGTGTCATGTAATTTATACACTCAAGTTAATGTGAATCAAAAACTTAAGAGCATGTGTGACACCTATTATTATGACATCAAAAACTTCAATCAAATACATCATACAAGTACTACAAATAGTCATCAAACAATTGGAAACCCTAGAAGTTCTTGTTTAGGTCCACTTTGGACTAGGACTTCCTTATTGGATCCAAATGGACCAATAAGCTTCCAATTTGACTATCATGGGCTTAGAACCCTAATTGGGCTCTAATTGGACCCACATTCATTTAATCCAACATTTTGGGCCATTGTGGGCCTAGAATGAAATGAATTAAAAGCTTTGATCCATGAATAACCTAAACTATGCCAACAAAAATGTAAAAATCATACTATATTCTTTTAGGTTAAAACTCACTCAACTTAACTTACACATGGGCTTGTGGGTATTAAAGCCCAAAACCCTCTTTTTCCTTCCATGTTTTCGGCCTAAAACAAGCCCAAGAGGAAGGGTTGACTTTCAAGTGACACCTCACTATTACCTCATGGTTATCCATGCATTATATCTCATATACCCATGCATACATCACCTCAAAGCTCATTCCGTCTTCCCTCTCATTCACTCTCGGCCGAAAACACACCCACACACACCACAAAAATCTATTCCAAACTCTCTAAGTCTTGAAGAACAATCCTCCCTCCTCCTTCAAAAATTTCGTGAATCAAGAGCTTCACAAGGAGAATCCATCACCAAAATCATTATCTAGGTAAGTTAATGCTTGGATCCATGCTTTGGACTCCTTCTTATCTCCAAAAATCTTTTCTTAACTCTCATGAAATCATAAACTTGTGTCTTAGAACTCCATAAACTCGAAATCTTCATCAAGGCGTGCTAGGGTCAAAAATCACCAAGCTTTCTTCCATCTTTTCTTCAAAAACCGAATCAACATCCAAAGGTGAGCTTCATACCCCCTATTTTCTGTTTTTATGAGTTTTTTTTTTTTGGGGGGGGGGGGGGGGATACAAGTGAAAGTGTAGATCTATATGTGTTTTGTATGCCTTGTATGATTCTATGCTTGTATGTGTGTTTTTGTGTATTTATAATATTGGATCTAGCCATAAAACCCCTAAAAATCGAGATATACTTTATGTTAAATGATACTAGCATCAAATATATTTCTACATACAAAGTGTTCCAAGAAAAATAGCTAAATGGCTTGGTAACATTTTCTTTGGGCTAAAAACTAAATTTTTGGACATAAAATGTTAAAAATATAAAGTTAAAGGGCCCAAAATGGCATATCACGAATTCTGATGGATGAGGAGTGTCAAAACAGTTTCAATAAAATATTTTCTGGAAATATACTCATTTGGAGGATTAAAAACATAAATTTCAAGCTTAATGGGCTAAAAATGACATTTTCGGCGCAATAGGGCCCATTATGCGAAAATTTCTGTTTTGGAGGGCCAAAACTGTGTTTTTCTGTAAACAGTGGACTTCTAGTGTTCCAAGTACTTTTCAAAGGCTTAAAATGCTTTTCAAATTTAAAAAGAACCAAAGTTGCAAAAATTTTCCAATTTGGGCCAAAATTGTCAAAACTGCGAAAAAGAGGGGTTATAACCGAGAAAACTGCATTTTCAGGGACTTAAACTGTTTTCAATGAAAAATATGCTGAAAAATATTAATTTCAATAATTTTTGGTGTTGAAATGTCAAGAAAAATGATTTAAGGACCAAACCGGAAAGTTATTTAATTAGAGGGTTGAAAAAGTAAATTTTACAAACAATGAGGGGCTGAAAACAGAAAACTTTCAAGGCTAATTCAATACACGCAGTTTGATCAAATAATGGCACCGCGACTATCGACGAAATACAATACACAACAATACCAAAAGTCATTGTTAAACGAATTGGTTCGGTCTCGAACCAATAAAAATCCGAAACTACTAACGCGACGATACCTCGATTCATACAAGTAACATTTGGGAATTCAATATACACGCGAGAGTGCACAGACGTCTACGCACCATCTTTGGGCCCCAAAGTGTAAAATCTTGTTTGTTGGGCCTACCTAGCCCAATGACCTGATCTTAAGGCCCGAAGACTTCTATCTTACGAGGTGTTGGGTCTTACATGATCTAGCACAGCGTGAAAGGACTTTCAATGGCTTGTATACTATCGGTCCCCAAGGGTCCTTTGGTATTGCTAGTAAAGTCGGAATTTCATGTGAGGCGGGTCAGGGACCCCTCGTACCTTATTTTTTTTATCCCCAACTGGTTAATGGAGTCATCGGGGTCTTCGTGTCCTCTTTCTCTTCGGATGTGGGGAAGTCAGGGCGGTTGGATAACGTGATTAGTACGGACGACGCCTTCGGGATCGTTAGTATAGTTATAAACTGGTCGTTTGTGTAACGCGTGTTTATAGCAATTAATCATGCTCAAAAATAATCCGACGTCGCCTGGAATTGATAACTTCACGCGTTGCAATGGTTTCATTTTAACTTCATGGAATTCAAAGATTTAGGAAAAGATCGGGTTTTCCTAGGGTTTTTCAATACATACGGTTTTCAAAACGTACACAAGTTTGATGAACATTTTCTTTACAACTATAGAAACAAACAAGCATACGTATGGATCTTCACAAATGTTTTCAAGAACTTTTTTCAAGAAAATATCGGATTTTCTGGTGGTTTTCAAAATGATACAAAACATTGCTTTTCAAATACCGCTTATGAACTCACCAACATTTCGCATGTTGACGTTTTTCAAAATACTTGTATTCTCAGGGAACCAGTGAATCAAAGGAAAATGTACTCAGTGATGGCTTGCAGTTTACCTATTAACGAATCGAACAATTTATTTTTGGGAATGTAATGTTTAAACAATGTACTTCATGTAAACTTTATTGGTTGTACTATATTAATGCATGGTGACGAATGTTGTTATGTTTCATATATATTCAACGTTATGGTATTCAATTAAGTCACGACAGTCCTCAGACGTTTCCGCCGTCTGGTTCGGGGGTGTGACAGGTTGGTATCAGAGCTTTGTTTATAGTGAACTAGCATGTCGAGCCACACATTGATATGCAACTACAAACCAAAAAGAGGGACTAACATAACTCTGAACAAAACAAGTAAATAAAACACGCTTGCTTGCATTAGGAATAAGAACATAACGCCGAATCAAACACAATAATGTTGGTATCTCGGTTAATTCGGGACTGTTCTTAGTGCTACCAAGGAGTGAATGTAGCCTGATCAACTACATTCTCTCCAAAGTAAAACTACCACACGTCTTGATGAGATTGGGATAGCTAAGGAACCTAAAACTATACCCTTTATCACTAAAAAGAGAACACTTGCTTAGTCCGTACAATAGTCATAGTATCCTAGGAATAATGTTAGCATATTTACATACTCGCGCAGACAGCATGGCTGGTTTTCATCACCCTGGAGACCCCTATTTCCCTAATCAGGGAAACAACGGATGGCTAGAGGAGGAGGAGCCTGAGGAAGAGCCTGAAGAGGAACCTGAGGAAGACCCCGAAGAGGAGTCTAACGGGGAACCGGAGGCAGAAGTCGAGGGTGAGCCTGCCGAACCCGAAGAAGACGAAGAGAATTTCGAAGAGGAGCTCGATGACAGCGAAGGGGGTGATTCGGACGCAGAGTTCGAGGTCATCAACCCCCCTTACCCGATCAGGGTGCCTGCTTATCATGTGGGCCCCACCGGGCCTACCCCTCCTTGGGGCATTGATCTTTGGAGATGGAGCAGACATCAGGGACAGCGACCCCCGTTTGGCATGTCACGTGAGTTCTTTGACCTGAGGGACGGAGGACCGGCCGACCGAGCCCTACCGGTCATGGTGAGACGATTACGGGACACCGACGACCTTGCTCAGGGCACTGCTGATCAAGTACGCCAGTTGTGGACTAGGGTCGAGCGTGCGGAACAGGAGACGCGTGACGTCCTTCGGGAGTTTCACATGAGGCAGGTAAGGTGGGAGTCTCGACTTCAGGACGTAGAACGCTTGGTGGCTCGTCTTCAGGGAGCATCCACATCTTCGGCACCACCTCCTGACGCAGCTCATCACGGTTAGGGATAGACTTATCATAGTTGGTCATTAGGAACTATGCTATGTACTCCGACTCTATGTTTAAGTGACTACACTACTCATAGAGCCATTATGCTGTCAAATTAGTGTCACTCATGTATGCTCTTACGAGCAAAATTTTCTTGTATTAAATGCGGATAATATTAATGAACTTTTATGTGTTTTGCTATGATATTACAAGTTGTTATGTGTTGAGACGTTATGATTGAATGTCTGATGGTAGTAATGTCTAAGTTCGTACCATACACCTAGTTAGTAGGATGACAACCTCACAGAAACCACATACACTCAACATCTTTCCGTTTCATGACAGAAAGATGCCTCGCCGAGCTACTCGCGGAAATCCCGAACCAACCCCGCCCGAAGTTGACTCCACTGCTTTCTAGGCAGCCGTGTCTGCTGCGGTCACAGCAGCTATGGCACAACTTCACCGAGGGAACCACGGAGGAGGCAACAGGCAAGGGTCCGGGAGTTCGAACAACGGGACGAATCAAGGACCCACTAAAACATGTAACTACAAGGACTTCACAAACGCTAAACCACGAACTTTCAACGGCACTGGAGGGGTGATCACTCTGAAGCGATGGATCGAGAAGGTGGAGTCGGTATTCGAGATATGCGATTGCCCCGAGCAGATGAAGGTGAAGTTCGCGGCCTGCACTTTTGTGGACCAAGCACTCACTTGGTGGAACGGACACGTGGAAGCCATGACGCTCCCTGTAGCCAACTCTATGCCATGGACAGAAATGAAAGAAATGTTGATGGCTGAGTACTGCCACCAAGGCAAAATACAGAAGATGGAGCAAGAGCTATGGAACCTCACTGTGCAGAATGTGAACATCGATGCCTACATATCGAGATTTAGCGAACTATCTCTGCTGTGCCCGGGTATGATCACATCAGAAGGAAAGAAGATTGAACGATTCATTTGGGGACTAACATCACCCATTCAAGGGAATGTGATAGCTGCGAATCCTGAAACGTTTGACAGTGCGAAGAGATTGGCGAACAGGTTGTATGATCATAACAACAAGAAGGGCGAGAAGTCAGTGGAGACTGAGAGGAAAAAGGAGAGCGATGGCAGGAAAGGGAAGAACAACAAGAGGAAGGGACGTCAGGGCCCCGAGACCTCTAAAAAGCAGCAGACAGTGGCAGTTAACGCTGTCACCGCATCGGTTCCAGCCACACCACATGCTCCAGCCTCAGCTGCTTCAAATGCTTCAAGACCCTATTCCGATAATCTTCCCAAATGCAATAAGTGCGGTCTCCATCATCACGGCGAATGCAGGGAATTCCATTGCACCAGTTGCAACCGAAGGGGACACACTGCGAAGTTCTGCAGGACTTATCCTTCTCAGAACCAAAGTCAGGGAAACAACCACAACAACAACAACAACAACAACCACCGCAATAACCACAACATCAATGCCGGCGGCAACAATGCAGGGCCTAGCCGCACCTGCTTCGGGTGTGGAAGGACGGGGCATTTCCGCCGAGATTGCCCTAACAACAACAATTCAGGAAACAGAGGAGCAGGAAGGATGCTGACTATGGGTCAGGGTGAGGCAGTTCAGTACCCCGCAGTTGTGACCGGTACGTTTCTCCTAAACCACACTTATGCATGCATCTTATTTGACACCGGAGCCGAACGAAGTTTCGTAAGCGAGAAGTTTAAACATTTATTAAAACAACAACACCAGAAGCTAAATGAAACCTATACGGTGGAAATGGCCAATGGGAAAACCGAATCCACTAGGGAGATCTACATCGGATGTACCCTAACCCTTAACCAACACGTCTTTCGAATAGACCTAATGCCAATGTCAATTAGGAGTTTCGATGTGATTATCGGCATGGATTGGTTAAGCCCCCACCATGCTGAGATTATGAGCCATGAGAAGGCCGTTCGCCTTCGTCTCCCAAATCACGAAACCCTAGTAATTTACGGAGACAAACCTAGCACGAATCTTCGTCTCATCTCGTGCATCAAGGCACAAAAACATCTGCGAAAGAACAACTTGGTGTTCTTGGCTCACATAGTGGATAAGACCAAGGAAGAAACTAACATCAGAGATATTCCGGTAGCGTGTGAATTTCCAGACGTGTTTCCTGAAGATCTTCCGGGAGTACCCCCAGAGAGACAGGTTGAGTTCCGAATCGACCTTGTTCCAGGAGCAACTCCTCTCGCTAAATCACCCTATCGGTTGGCTCCTGCTCAAATGCAGGAATTGTACAGCCAACTCAGTGAGCTTCTGGACAAGGGATTTATCCGACCTAGCTACTCGCCATGGGGAGCTCCGGTGCTCTTTGTCAAAAAGAAGGACGGATCTTTCAGAATGTGCATCGACTACAGAGAGTTAAATAAACTCACTGTTAAAAACCGCTACCCACTCCCACGAATCGATGATCTATTTGACCAGCTCCAAGGAGCTAGTTATTTTTCTAAAATAGACCTACGGTCCGGATACCACCAACTCAAAGTCCGGGAAGAGGATATTCCTAAAACCGCTTTCCGAACCCGCTACGGACATTATGAATTCGTCGTAATGCCCTTCGGTCTAACAAATGCACCTGCCGCATTTATGGACCTAATGAATCGAATCTGTCAACCGTTCCTTGACAACTTCGTCATTGTGTTTATCGATGACATCCTCGTCTATTCTCGAAGCAAAGAGGAGCATGGCCAACATCTCCGACAAGTCCTAGAAACTCTGCGATCGGAAAAACTGTACGCCAAACTCTCCAAGTGTGAGTTCTAGCTCCGGAGTGTGAATTTCCTAGGCCACGTAGTTAGCCAAGACAGAATTCATGTGGATCCCTCTAAGGTCAAATCTGTCGAAGGATGGGCAACTCCGACCACGCCCACAGAAATTCGTCAATTTTTAGGCCTAGCAGGCTACTATAGGAGATTCATTCAAAACCTCTCTAAGATCGCCAAGCCGCTTACCTCACTTACGCAAAAGGGGTTCCATTCAAATGGACAGACCGACAAGAGATTGCGTTTCGAACCTTGAAGCAAGCTCTCTGTAGCTCTCCTGTACTATCTCTACCTGAAGGAACGGAAGATTTTGTGGTCTACTGTGACGCGTCGAATCAAGGCTTAGGTTGCGTTCTCATGCAACGTGGAAGAGTGATAGCATATGCGTCCCGCCAACTAAAGACGCACGAAGTAAATTACACGACCCATGACCTAGAACTAGGAGCTGTGGTCTTCGCTCTGAAAATTTGGAGGCACTACCTGTACGGTACAAATGCACCATCTTCACGGACCACAAGAGCCTCCAGCACATCTTGAATCAGAAGGAGATGAACATGAGACAACGAAGATGGGTGGAATTACTAAACGACTACGAATGTGAGATCAAGTACCACCCAGGCAAGGCCAACGTGGCAGCTGATGCATTAAGTCGGAAGGAGTACTCTAATCGCCGTACGAAAACTCTCTCGATAACCATTCAATCTCATCTGGCCACTCAAATTGCATTAGTCCAGTCGGAGGCTATGAAAACGGAAAATAGGGCTAGCGAGGCATTGCGCGGGATGGAGAAGAACCTAGAAGCAAGGGAGAATGGGGTATACTACTTCATGAACCGTATTTGGGTCCCAAAAATCGTAGGATTTAGGGAGGCCGTTATGAAGGAAGCCCACAAGACACGATACTCCATTCATCCCGGTTCGGACAAGATGTATTTGGACATTAAACAACACTATTGGTGGCCTAACATGAAGGCGGAAATCGCGACCTATGTTAGTAAGTGCCTTAAGTGCGCCAAAGTAAAGGTGGAATACCAGAAACCTTCAGGATTGTTACAGCAACCGGCAATCCTTGAGTGGAAATGGGAGGGGATTTCTATGGATTTCGTGACCAAGCTACCCAAGACGTCGGACGGACTGGACACCATATGGGTAATAATCGACCGACTGACGAAATCTGCCCATTTCCTGCCAATCAAAGAATCCTACAAGATGGAGAGATTGACGCGTTTGTACCTACGAGAAATCGTGAGACTCCATGGAGTGCCAAAATCTATTATCTCGGATAGGGACAGTCATTTCACATCGCGCTTTTGGCAATCACTCCACAAGGCAATGGGAACTCATCTCGACATGAGCACCGCGTACCACCCACAAACGGACGGTCAAAGTGAACGAACCATTCAAACGCTTGAAGACATGCTTCGTGCATGTGTGATAGACTTTGGGAAGTCTTGGGATACCCACCTACCGTTGATCGAGTTCTCATATAACAATAGTTACCATTCGAGCATCAAGGTGGCTCCTTTCGAAGCACTGTACGGGCGTAAACGTAGATCACCGTTATGTTGGGCTGAAGTAGGTGACACCCAGCTAGCAAGAACACATTCGTCGGACAGGGCACTAATGGGACCGGAGATCATTCACGAAACCACATAAAAGATCGTCCAGATCAGAGCTCGATTACAAGCATCGCGTGACCAACAAAAGAGCTACGCCGACAAACGGCGAAAGCCCTTAGAATTCCAGGTCGGTGATCGAGTACTGTTGAAAGTCTCACCCTGGAAAGGGGTTATACGTTTCGGAAAACGGGGAAAGCTGAACCCGCGATACATTGGACCTTTTGAAATCGTCGCCCAAATAGGTCCAGTAGCCTACAGGCTGCAACTACCCGCAGAGCTAACCTAAAGAAGTGCTTATCAGATGAAACCCTTGTCATTCCTCTTGACGAAATCGAAATCAATGAGAATCTACTGTTCGTTGAAGAACCAATCGAAATCATGGACAGGGAGGTGAAGCGTACTAAGCAAAGTCGCATCCCGATCGTGAAGGTACGGTGGAACGCAAAGCGTGGGCCAGAATTCACGTGGGAACGCGAAAATCAAATGAAGCAAAAGTACCCTCACCTATTCTAGCATTCTCAAATCTAGCTTTCAAACAGAATTTCGGGACGAAATTCCCTCTAACGGGGGGATGATGTCACAACTAGAATTTTTGTGTCATGTAATCAATACACTCAAGTTAATGTGAATCAAAAACATAAGAGCATGTGTGACACCTATTATTATGACATCAAAAACTTCAATCAAATACATCATACAAGTACTACAAATAGTCATCAAACAATTGGAAACCCTAGAAGTTCTTGTTTAGGTCCACTTTGGACTAGGACTTCCTTATTGGATCCAAATGGACCAATAAGCTTCCAATTTGACTATCATGGACTTAGAACCCTAATTGGGCTCTAATTGAACCCACATTCATTTAATCCAACATTTTGGGCCATTGTGGGCCTAGAATGAAATGAATTAAAAGCTTTGATCCATGAATAACCTAAACTAGTCCAACAAAAATATAAAAATCATACTATATTCTTTTAGGTTAAAACTCACTCAACTTAACTTACACATGGGCTTGTGGGTATTAAAGCCCAAAACCCTCTTTTTCCTTCCATGTTTTCGGCCCAAAACAAGCCCAAGAGGAAGGGTTGACTTGCAAGTGACACCTCACTATTACCCCATGGTTATCCATGCATTATATCTCATATACCCATGCATACATCACCTCAAAGCTCATTCCTTCTTCCCTCTCACTCACTCTCGGCCGAAAACACACCCACACACACCACAAAAATCTATTCCAAACTCTCTAAGTCTTGAAGAACAATCCTCCCTCCTCCTTCAAAAATTTCGTGAATCAAGAGCTTCACAAGGAGAATCCATCACCAAAATCATTATCTAGGTAAGTTAATGCTTGGATCCATGCTTTGGACTCCTTCTTATCTCCAAAAATCTTTTCTTAACTCTCATGAAATCATAAACTTGTGTCTTAAAACTCCATAAACTCGAAATCTTCATCAAGGGGTGCTAGGGTCAAAAATCACCAAGCTTTCTTCCATCTTTTCTTCAAAAACCGAATCAACATCCAAAGGTGAGCTTCATACCCCGTATTTTCTGTTTTGATGAGTTTTGGGGGGGGGGGGGGGGGAATACAAGTGAAAGTGTAGATCTATATGTGTTTTGTATGCCTTGTATGATTCTATGCTTGTATGTGTGTTTTTGTGTATTTATAATGTTGGATCTAGCCATAAAACCCCTAAAAATCGAGATATACTTTATGTTAAATGATACTAGCATCAAATATTTCTACATACAAAGTGTTCCAAGAAAAATAGCTAAATGGCTTAGTAACTTTTTCTTTGGGCTAAAAACTAAATTTTTGGACATAAAATGTTAAAAATATAAAGTTAAAGGGCTCAAAATGGCATATCACGAATTCTGATGGATGAGGAGTGTCAAAACAGTTTCAATAAAATATTTTCTGGAAATATACTCATTTGGAGGATTAAAAACATAAATTTCAAGCTTAATGGGCTAAAAATGACATTTTCGGCCCAATAGGGCCCATTATGCTAAAATTTCTGTTTTGGAGGGCCAAAACTGTGTTTTTCTGTAAAACAGTGGACTTCTAGTGTTCCAAGTACTTTTCAAAGGCTTAAAATGCTTTTCAAATTTAAAAAGGACCAAAGTTGCAAAAATTTTCCAATTTGGGCCAAAATTGTCAAAACTGCGAAAAAGAGGGGTTATAACCGAGAAAACTGCATTTTCAGAGACTTAAACTGTTTTCAATGAAAAATATGCTGAAAAATATTAATTTCAATAATTTTTGGTGTTGAAATGTCAAGAAAAATGATTTAAGGACCAAACCGGAAAGTTATTTAATTAGAGGGTTGAAAAAGTAAATTTTACAAACAATGAGGGGCTGAAAACAGAAAACTTTCAAGGCTAATTCAATACACGCAGTTTGATCAAATAATGGCACCGCGACTATCAACGAAATACAATACACAACAATACCAAAAGTCGTTGTTAAACGAATTGGTTCGGTCTCGAACCAATAAAAATCTGAAACTACTAACGTTACGATACCTCGATTCATACAAGTAACATTTGGGAATTCAATATACACGCGAGAGTGCACAGACGTCTACGCACCATCTTTGGGCCCCAAAGTGTAAAATCTTGTTTGTTGGGCCTAGCTAGCCCAATGACCTGATCTTAAGGCCCGAAGACTTCTATCTTACGAGGTGTTGGGTTTTACATGATCTAGCACAGCGTAAAAGGACTTTCAATGGCTTGTATACTATCGGTCCCCAAAGGTCCTTTGGTATTGCTAGTAAAGTCGGAATTTCATGTGAGGCGGGTCAGGGACCCCTCGTACCTTATTTTTTTTATCCCCAACTGGTTAATGGAGTCATCGGGGTCTTCGTGTCCTCTTTCTATTCGGATGTGGGGAAGTCAGGGCGGTTGGATAACGTGATTAGTACGGACGACGCCTTCGGGATCGTTAGTATAGTTATAAACTGGTCGTTTGTGTAACGCGTGTTTATAGCAATTAATCACGCTCAAAAATAATCCGACGTCGCCTGGAATTGATAACTTCACGCGTTGCAATGGTTTCATTTTAACTTCATGGAATTCAAAGATTTAGGAAAACATCGGGTTTTCCTAGGGTTTTTCAATACATACGGTTTTCAAAACGTACACAAGTTTGATGAACATTTTCTTTACAACTATAGAAACAAACAAGCATACGTATGGATCTTCACAAATGTTTTCAAGAACTCTTTTCAAGAAAATATCGGATTTTCTGGTGGTTTTCAAAATGATACAAAACATTGCTTTTCAAATACCGCTTATGAACTCACCAACATTTCGCATGTTGACGTTTTTCAAAATACTTGTATTCTTAGGGAACCAGTGAATCAAAGGAAAATGTACTTAGTGATGGCTTGCAGTTTACCTATTAACGAATCGAACAATTTATTTTTGGGAATGTAATGTTGAAACAATGTACTTCATGTAAACTTTATTGGTTGTACTATATTAATGCATGGTGACGAATGTTGTTATGTTTCATATATATTCAACGTTATGGTATTCAATTAAGTCACGACAGCCCTCGGACGTTTCCGCCGTCTGGTTCGGGGGTGTGACAATATAGTCAGGGTTACACCATGTAAACCCTAATTGACATGGCCTTTCATTTCCATGATCCATGGGTATAAATACACCATGGAGCATCCATGGACCATCCTATGGGTTTTAGCCCAACTTGAATATCCATCGAGCATTAGCCCACTATACAAGTATGGATGATTTACACAATCAACCCATATATTTAATTAGTCTTCTTTTGATCACTTAATTAATCCTAGATTAATTCTTGATCAATACTAATTAAATAATCTTATTATTCTTATTATTAATATACTAGAACTTATAATATATTAATAACCATAAGTATCTTATTTCTCCCATTAAAGTCTATCCAAGTGCATGATGGTATGCAACCCAAATAGACCATGCCGGGTCGGGTCAAGTCTTACCAATTATAGTTATGGACTTAGACATTAATCCAACACTAATTGCATATACATGGACTGTACGTTAACTTTAGACAGTCATTCTTTCCCAATCAATCTCATGCCGGTCCAAATCAAAAGTTTCGACGTCATAGTCGGCATGGATTGGTTGAGTCTTCTTCGCGCCGACATCATGTGCTTTGAGAAAGCAGTTCGTCTTAATCTCCCTAACAACGAAACATTAGTTATCTACGGCGACAAATCAAGTACAAACCTTCGTATCATTTCGTGCATCCAAGCTCGAAAGTGTTTACGGAAGGATTGTCGAGCATTCCTAGCGCACATCGTCGATACAAGTATGGAACTGAAGGACATCAAGAACATTCCAGAAGTATGCGACTTTCCCAATATCTTTCCAGAAGAACTACCGGGATTACCACCACAACGCCAAGTCGAGTTTAGAATCGACTTAGTTCCAGGGGCTCCCCCAGTAGCGAGGTCGCCTTATCGTCTCGCCTTAGTTCCCGGGGTTCCCCCAGTAGCGAGGTCGCCTTATCTACGGCGACCAAGTTTCTCACCTTGGGGAGCACCGGTCTTGTTCGTAAAGAAGAAAGACGGATCGTTCCGTATGTGCATTGACTACAAAGAACTGAACAAGCATACTGTCAAAAATTGCTATCCTCTACCTCGTATTGACGACCTATTTGACCAACTATAGGGACCAAACTACTTCTCAAAGATATATCTACGATCCGGATATCACCAATTACGAGTACTAGAAGGGGATATTCCCAAGACAGCTTTCCGAACTCGTTATGGACACTACGAATTTGTAGTGATGCCGTTCGGATTAACCAACACACCGGCAGAATTTATGAACTTAATGAATAGGGTATGCCGTCCTTACTTGGATCAGTTCGTCATCGTCTTTATCGATGATATACTTATCTACTCTCGAAGTAAGGAAGAGCATAGTCAGCACCTACTAAAAGTCCTAGAAACACTGCGATCGGAGAAACTCTATGCGAAGTTCTCTAAATGCGAATTTTGGATTCGAAGAGTCGAATTTTTGGGCCACGTTGTTAGCGAGAAAGGGATACACGTGGACCCCTCCAAAATTAAAGCCATTGAGAACTGGTCGGCACCAAAGACACCTACAGAAATTCATCAAATTCTAGGTCTCGCCGGCTACTATCGCAGATTTATAAAGAACCTCTCTAGCATTGCAAAACCTCTTACTAAATTAACCCAGAAAGGCGTGTCCTTTGACTGGGAAGCGAAACACGAAAAGGCGTTACAAACGTTGAAACAGGCCTTGTGCACCGCACCGATACTATCCCTCCTTGAAGGGATAGAAGATTTCGTAGTGTATTGCGATGCCTCAAACCAAGGACTTGGTTGTGTTCTTATGCAGAGAGGGAAGATTATCGCTTATGTCTCCCGACAGCTTAAGACACACGAAGTGAACTATACGACCCACGACCTTGAGTTAGGAGCAGTAGTATTTGCTCTGAAGATTTGGAGACACTACTTATACGGAACAAAGAGTACTATTACCGATCACAAGAGCCTTCAACACATTTTTAATCAGAAGGAACTCAACATGCGACAACGACGATGGGTTGAGTTACTCAATGACTACGAATGTGAAATTCGTTATCATCCTGGCAAGGCCAATGTGGTGGCTGACGCCATCAGTCGAAAGGAATACACTGGTCGGAGGGTCAAATCTTTGACTATGACTATCCATTCCCACTTATCCACACAAATTAAGGAAGCACAAATAGAAGCTTTGCAACCTGAAAATGTGGCGGGTGAATCCCTGCGAGGAATGGAAAAGAATCTAGAAGTCAAGGGTGGTGGAGAATATTATCTCATGGACCGAATATGGACACCAAAACATGGTGGTTTCAGAGACGTAGTCATGACCGAAGTACACAACACAAGATATTCCGTTCACCCAGGTTTAGATAAAATGTATCTAGATCTTAAGAAATTGTACCGGTGGCCTAACATGAAAGCAGAAATTGCTACCTTTGTAAGTAAATGCCTTACTTGCGCAAAGGTTATGGTCGAGTATCAAAAACCGTCAGGATTACTACAACACCCGGAGATACCAGAATGGAAATGGGAACGGATTAGCATGGACTTCATAACCAAGTTGCCCAAGACGACGGGTGGACTTGATATCATATGGGTCATCGTCGACAGATTGACCAAATCCACGCATTTCCTACCAATCAAGGAGACACCCAAAATGGAAAAGCTTACAAGAACTTACATAACAGAAGTAGTGCGACTGCACGGTGTTCCGATATCCATTATCTCTGATAGAGATAGTAGGTTCACTTCAAGATTCTGACAGTCACTACAAAGTTCCCTGGGGACTAGGCTAGACATGAGTACAACCTACCACCCAAAAACAGACGGGCAACGTGAGAGAACGATACAAACCTTGGAAGATATGCTTAGAGCCTGTGTGATTGACTTTGGAAAGGCATGGGATATCCATTTACCCCTTGTCGAATTTTCACACAACAATAGTTATCATACAAGCATAAAGGATGCTCCGTTTGAAGCCCTCTATGGTCGAAAGTGCAGATCCCCTCTGTGCTGGACTGAAGTTGGCGATACCCAGTTAGCTAGAGCACGAGATCCTGAAAGCACTCTCACCGGTCCAGAAATCATACGAGAAACGACAGAGAAGATCGTTCAAATTCGTGAACGGTTGAAAGCTTCCAGAGACCGACAGAAAAGCTACGCTGACCAAAGGAGGAAACCTTTGGAATTCCAGGTAGGAGACCACGTCTTATTGAAGGTCTCACCGTGGAAGGGTTTAATACGCTTTGGGAAGCATGGGAAACTAAATCCAAGATACATAGGGCCTTTCGAGATTCTTGCTAGAATCGGCCCTGTGGCTTACAAACTTAACCTACCGCGTGAACTTAGTAACATACATGCAACCTTTCATGTCTCGAACTTGAAAAAGTGTATGTCCGATGAGACTCTTGTGATTGCACTCGACGAGATCGAGGTCAACGAGAGCCTCAACTTTGTGGAAGAACCGGTAGAAATCATGGACTGAGACGTCAAGCAAACAAAACAAAGTCGCATACCCATCGTGAAGGTTCGCTGGAACGCCAAGCGGGGACCTGAATTCACATGGAAACGCGAAGATCAGATGAAACAAAAGTACCCTCATCTCTTTCTCTGACCCACTAGTATCTTTACTACTTTAAATTTTGGGACAAAATTCCCTCTAACGGGGGGATGATGTGACAACCCGATATTTCAAATCTTTGTAATGACCTAAAAAGTCAAGTATTTTAACCACTTGTGAGTTAATGAAATTAACTTTGATAATAATATGTCCAAAGAGTTTCTATTTAAATTCCTGCTATGTTTAATATCATTCAACCGTGATTGTATGTAAAAAGAAAGCCCAAATCCGACTTCATATATTGAAGTTATGATTTTCCAAGTTCGGCATAGCAGCAGACAGCTAAAAACTCGAATCGGAGATCGAGCGACTTTTGGCCGGAATGACCTAAACGAGAATCGAAGGTCTCAACAACGTTAATTCAGAGATAAAAAGTCTAGCAAAAACTGACGTCAGATAAAGAAGTTATGAATTTCTAAAGAAATTCTTTAAACACGACCCTTTTAAAAATAAATAATAAAAATAATTTCAAAATTTTCCGACGGAGTCTAAACGAAAGTTGTAGAGCGTAGTCTCACCTACGCGTGGATATAAAGACCATCGAAAACGGAATTCGTATGAAGAAGATTTGAATTTTTGAAGTTTATTAATTAAATTAAATATAAATTTAATTATAAACTCTTGGTAATATCCGAAGAGGAGTCAGCAGATAGGACCGAAGTACGCCCTGCGTACCTTCGTACGCCCCGCGTACTCAAGGCCAAGGTCTCGGATCGTCCACGCCCCGGTCTATGCGAAGTAGCCTTGTCCCATCCGAAGTCCGACGCAGTCGAGGACTCGGTCATCCATGACTTACGCGTACGCCCCGCGTACCCTCGTACGCCCTGCGTACCGAGGCGGTTCTAGCCCCTATAAAAGGGATGCGAGGGTTCCGAAGAAAGGGCTCCATTTCTCTCATTTCCTTTGCATTCTTGCCTAGTTTTTCGTGCCCGTGCTAACCCGAAGCCCTGGTCATTTTGCTCAAGTCCCAGCGGTCGTTTTTACTCGCGAGATTCACGAGAATCCCGAGAAAAATTCGTTTCTCGAGACGAAACTCTTCCCGGTTTCCACCTCGCTTTCTTCAAACTTTCAAGTGAGTTCATACCCGTTAATTAACCTTTTAAATGCACTATAAATGCTTTTATATGCTTTCAAGGGGGGCAATACAATTAAAACACGCGAGTAACATCGTGTGTTATATAAAGAATTTTTATATGCTTTTATATAACCAAATCATATGTGATTTATAAACTTTATAAGGAAACTTTCGTATATAAAATATGTTACAATAGCATTCTATCTTTTGAAATATAAATTGTTGTAATGCATGTATAAACTAAACATTTTCTTAGATTATAGGTATACTTGTCAATCTCAGGCTCTACAAAAATCTATACTTTCATAACAAGTGATTCCTTTTCTAGGTATTTCTAAACAAACGAGACACACTTTTAGAAAACTATAATAGGTATAGTTTTACGAGGATATTGCTAACTTTTACATACTAGAAACGCGATTTTCAAGAAATCACTTTTATATACAAGAACAAACGAACATTTTTAACACGTAAATTTGTTTTTATACCACGGTTTGTGAGACATTGACTTCACGTACGTTCGAGTACACATTTCAAGTCTTGTATTATATACCAGAATCCATTGGAGGGGGACCATGGTGTTTGTGGATAGATCTATACGGGCTTGACAACGCACGCGTTGACTGTTAGCTACAGTCCATCATTTGGGGTGACAAACGTCATAACATTCCAACGCTTGAAAAACGTTGTGTATAGGCATTCTGAGTCAATAGTATGGTTATAAAACTCACATGGGGTATTAAAAATGCATTGATTTACGAGGTTTTCAAACATATTGGTTATTTTACACTTACATACATTTTTAGAAACAAACATTCGTCTTGAAAGAAGGCTACTTTTATACTAGTAGAAAATATAGGATTTTCTAGAAACAAACAAACAAGGACAAAACATTTCATTTCATACAAACATTATCATTTAATACTTATGAAACTCACCAGCTTAAATGTTTATCTACTCTTTCAAAATTACTTGTATGTCCCATGGATTTAGTAATTTCAGGTACTAATATGCTTTTGAAGAAGAGATGTTGCGACGCCAGTTTAATCTCATATTTTGACATCATATTGTAATTTGTTTTGAACACGTAACTTTTGACAAATGTAAACTTTCAATTATATATATGATGGTGGTATTGCTTTCTTTACTATGTATTCAATTGTTACGTTACCACATGAAGTCATCCGCCCCTGAACGTTTCCGCCATTCAGGTTTGGGGGTGTGACAGATGTTGATTATTTACTTACTATTTCGCTTTAAATGTTTTGACTTCCTGAATAATAAGATTATTCGAACGTTCCACAGTTCCTCATACTTTGGGAGTAGGTATGAAAGAAGATTATCATGAATTGGTTTGTAGATTGTCAAAAGTGTATTAGACATAGCAAAGGTTTGCAACAATCTTCATGAGTGCTTATGAATATGATTTGGGCATTGGTTTAAACCCGCGCTTGCTGGTATCATTTCATGGAATTTATCTCGAGTGATCGCAAGACGATAATATCATATGGTCTTAAAACCTAGATATAAGATTTATTATTTGCAAGTTGGTTGTGCATTGATAATGCATAAACGCATCAGTAACTTGATGTTATAAAACACATTATTTTGTATGATTTGATGAGTGAATGGTAATTACATATAAGTAGAAGTTTATCTGTTCCTTTTATCCTAAGAGGGTAAAAGCGATATTTGGGCCCCTGGATTATTTGGTTTGACTTATATGTCGGGCCTGTTCAGGACTGAATTGATGTGTTCAATTAAGTTCTATGTCAGACGAATCAGAGATCGAGAAAAAAAGAGCTGCATAATAAGTGTGACTATGTTCCATGTAGTTGTCTGCATGATATATAGAATGGAGGATTGTATGATATATTATCTAAAGGACAGGTTATTGATAAGATCAAGAGTTTTTTGAACTGTGATTGCTAATCGGATCCTGAAGTCACATTTACATTTGTAGTTATTAGACTTATCCAAGTGGGAGATTGTTGGATTACTGTCTAAGTCCATAACAATATTTGATATATACTTGACCCAGTTGTGCATGGTCCTTTTGGGTTGCCTTCACCAAAGCAACTTAAGTAGATTAATAATGGAGCAAGAGGTTATTTTGGTTTATTAATATACTATAATAATAATATATTAAAAGAGAAATCATATTTGTTTAATTAACATTGGTCAAGAATTAATTAAAAATTAATTTTATGGTTAAAAGAAGTTAATTGAACTAAGGGCACTGAATTGTGATTATGTTATAGTTACAAAGTTGGGCAAGGAAACCCTAAAGCATAGGGTGGACAAATTCTAAGGTTAAGGCCTTATGAATTCATCCGAATGAGGGATTCTAGAGTTATCTTATTGGCTGCTTGGTGGCTAAGTAACCAGATAAGGATAATGACTGAAACTCTAAATTCCCACACCTTTATAAAAACCCCTTGGGGATAAGAATTCGGCAACACCTAACCCTATAAGTCTTGAAGTCGAATTTTCCCTCTCTCCTCTCTCTCTCTCTCTCTCTCTTGTTTCATCTAATCACTTTTGGTGTTTCTGGTTCATTAGAGGCACAAAATTTGAGGTGCTACGGTTCTCAAAAGCTTCAAGATCTACAATCAACAATCAACATATTCATCTAACTTGTTTATTTGATATTCAAGTAGTTTTGTTGTAAGCTAGATTAGGGTTTTGTAAGTCTTTGACAATATGCAAGTATCATTAGAAAAACTAAATCCGAGCATTAGTGTATGCATCATCACCATAGGAACATTGTTATGCTCATGACCTATCATATCTATCTCTTGGACTTCATACTATATACGGTGCTCGATCTTACAACTGCTCTTCATAATATGTTGTAACCTTCCAGTTACAAAGTCAATACTTATTAGAGACTCCTACTCCTTTTTAAACAAATTTTACTTAAGAGAAGTTCTTTATTTTGATTATCATGACTGACCGGTGGGTCATGTTCTAATGACCTCTCATCGTATGATGCAACACTTAGACTCATATATCTTAGAGTCAAATTCTAGAATGGAATATACCTTCCCTCATGTTCTAATGTGATATAATCACCTTTTAGCATGTAGCATTTCTAGCTACAAGTTTCTTACTTTAACAACGATGACAATCGTTTGATTATCTTTCTCTTCAATCTTCTGGCTTAAGTCGGATGCTAAATAAAACATGGTTCTCTGAACCGCGTAACATACTCATCTTATTTGGACTCGATATGATATGACCACTAGGGTGGGAATAAAAACAATCTTCTTAGTCATTACCGAAACGATGGTAACGAAAAAAATGAACAAAATAGAATCAATTACTACCTTCTTGGTAACCTTCTTAGTCATTACCGAAGTGAGTCATGTGCTTCCGATAGTATAGGCCTCTACTACCATTCACACCTACTCATACTCATCTCAAGTACTGTCCAAACAATCACTAAATTTTCCCTAGACTCTACTAGGACTTATTCCATCTGTATCTTCAATCATCAATTATGCTTCAACACAGCTGGTGGTGGAAACGTCATACGATGGGACAACTTCAGGAATTACACCAATCATTTCATCATCCTGAGAATCGAAGGTGTACTTCAGACGTACTACTCCACTAAATGCACTATTATTTTAGCTGACATGTTCTAAAGGCAAGATACTACTTTTATAGCATCTTCCAATAGTTTTTATTCACTATCATAAGCCTTTTCACTTCCTCCATTTACTCAATTCTAAACAAGTCTTTACCATGGTTTTATGTTCACGGAAACATGCGTTCTCTACAAGTCTTTCCTAAAATTCCTAGTTTGCTTAAACTAATGCCCTAATACCAACTGTGACATCCCTGTTTTCACGGCCAAAAAAGACCGATTTGATTATTCTTTATTTTGAAAATCAGAGTATCTTTTAAAGAAATATGTTGCGGGATTTGTTCCTACAAAAACATGATAAATATATTATCAAATCATTTTCGAAGAAATGTATTTTATTCCATTTTAAAACATTGGTATGTCATCGTCAATACATACACATAAGCATAAACAGACATTACATTCATATACACTAGTGATCTACATCTCCTGAGTCTCTAAGTGTAATGTAACTTCGTATCGACACCTGTGATATAAATAAACTGAGTGGTTCAGGTTGGTAAACCTGGTGAATACATAGAGCTTACAACCCACAATAATATAGTTATTATGTTTAAATTGTTGGATTAATGTGTAAGTCCATAACTATATTTGGTATGTACTTGACCCGACCCGCCATGGTGCATTTGGGTTGCACTTCATCGGCTCAATTTATATGGACAATCTTTTGAGAATAGTATATTTATGATTAATATTAATATATTATAATTTATAATATATTAATATGTAATTATATTATTTAATTAGTATTGATCAAGAATTAATTTAGAATTAATTAAGTGATCAAAAGTAACTAATTAAATATGGACTCTTATATATATGGAATGGGCCATGTTCATTTAGGTTGGGCTAAGCTTTTATGGATAGTCCATGGACCTTTTAACCCATGGATCCTATGTAAATGAAAGGTCATGGGTATTACGGTTTACAAGGATGTAACCCTAATCCTCCATCATATTTAAAGGGGTCCTTCGCTCACAAAATTGGCACAAGTGTGTGAAGATAATAGTGGGCAGATTTTAGTGTTCATACATATTCTCTCAAGTTCTTCCAAGGTGTTTTGGTGATTTGTGATTCCATTTGAGGCTTCCACACTATTGGGCCTAAGCTCTTAAAGCTTGAAGACATCAAGGTACATCAAAAGGTATGTCATCTAACTAGAACTTTGAAGTATAGGTGCTTCATAATACGCTAGTTAGGATGACACGTTGGAATAGTTAATATTTGCATGTATAATAGAGAAAACATACATCCAAGGTTTATAGGGTTGTATGTACACCATAGGAGTGTTAGAATGCTCAAAACCAAACAGTGGTATCAGAACCATTGGTTGTTTTCTGTTATATTGATGCAAATGTTTTATTTTCAATGTTGAAAAAAAAGGAAAAAAACATGACCCTTGTCAAATTTTAAGCTAATTACTTGTTTTTGTGAAAAACTAATTATTAGTAAAATTTGAATCATTTACTATATGAGTTGAATTAGGTCAAATTTAGTAAAAGATAAAATGATATTATTATTTTATTAGTTTTCAAAGTTTGATCTAAAGAGTTCTTTGAAATCTTAGGTTCATAACGTAACCAATCAGTTGAATGGTTCTAATTTCGAATTTAATAATTGGAATTATGATGTTTTTATTGAATAATTCAATTAACTCTTATAGACTTTATTAATAGATAATTAACGTGTTTAATTAAAAGATAATTAATAATTCCATAATGACATGGTTTAACTTTAATTAAATTAAGAGTATAGTTTAATTAATAGATTAAACCACCAAGTATTTTAAATGTGTAAAATACACCCTTATGCTATTATAATATTAAAAGTTTAATATATTATATGTATAAGAGCAAGTCATCTTACAATTACTAGGCCACATTCATGACGCCGCTCTATAAGTGGGGTATAAGGTTACTTCCTATAAAATGGCAGTTTAATGGGCGTCCACTCTCACCCACCGCTTCCTTGACCGGTGGAGGGTCGTTAGCCGAACAGGTAGGACAAGGACTATAAATCTCCCTTCATGATAAGTATAATGATAAATACTAAGTAACTAAACACTTATAAATTCCCAATCTTAGTTACTTAGGAAAATGTGAATAAGGTGCTAATCCATGAAATTACACTTTGCACTTTCTTTAAGCCGTTAGTGGAGCGTGTGTAGTTAACTGGCACACTGATCTGGACTTAACAAGGTAGGCAAAGGTAACTTAATGCTTATCATAGTATCGTTGGAGCGTATGTGGTTAACCGGCACATCGATTGAGGGGTAAATATTAAGGGTACCAACTATATTTGCATGGTTACTTCACACCTTGTTTTGTGATCCTCGACATCCCAATCACAAAACCTGAAGGGCACATTAGAGATTGAAACATGCCATTGAAAAGTTTAATGAATCTCAAAAGAATCTAAGAGTTTCAAAACCAATTAAAACCTAATAATACATTTCGTTTATCTTGGTGGAAATTGGTGAATCGTCATTCACCTACCGTCAAATATTTTATAGCTTGGATTACGGCATCCCTCTTCCATGTTATAAAATAGTTTGTTGGATCCTAGCCTTAATATTTCATATTGGGTTTTATATTAAGGACTTAAATCAACTTTACTTGGATTTCTCCCATTGTTGATGTCTAGTTTAGAAAACAATGATCTTCCCAAACCAAGCTTTCCTAATGAATATGACTTCCTGAGTTTGGATCATGGAAATCATACTTCTCTTCCTCCACCTCCTCCAATTATTCTCCCTGGCCTACAAGCTCAAAGACTTGAATAGATCAAGATCACACAATCCCTATCCACAATGAAAGATAAAGGTGGAGGTCCTATGTGCACTCATGTCTTAGGACTAAAGTCACACATTGACAGGTTGAGAATGTTGGCTGTCATTGTCCTAAGGAAGTTAGCTATTGACTAGGTCTTTTAGTCACTTCCTGAGTCATATAGAAAGACTACTATGTGACAGGTCACTACATGACCCTAATGGATCTTTCTTATTTTCTTATTGCTGCTGAATCAGAAATGATTTGGTGCAATAGTCAAGCAAATATGGATGGAAGGTCTATTTCTCAAACTTCCATGGACATGAACAATGGTAACATTGGAAGTCTAGAAAAGCTTTCTCTTCCCAATGGAAACGGATCGGCCTTGGTCAACATGGTTGACCGGAAGGTAAAGAGAAAGTCTAAGTCTGGAATAGCCTTTTGTACCATTCCCGAAGAGTCTATATGTTTTCATTGTGAAGAAAAGGGGAATTGGAAGCGAAGCTGCCCAAGCTACCTGAAAGAAAGAAGAATCAAAAAGTTTGACTCTGTTTCAGGTAAGTCTGCTATCTAACTCTGTTAAGTTCCCAGTTGATGATTCTTAATAGAAAATGTGACTCGGTTGCATTTTCATATTTAGTAGGATCAAGCAAACAGAAGGAAACTTAAAGAAAAGAGTATGATGAATCTGATCGTGAAAATGGATTTCAATCGCTTGGTTGAAGATCGGATTCTTGAGCTACTTTTAGGAGTTATGATAAATTGCTAGGAAACATGTAATAACATCGTTTCCATTTTAAGTTGCATTGTAAGGAAAAATGTTTTCCGCATTTTAATAAATAAATAAAAGTTTTACTTTATATCTCCTTGCAAAGGCATTTATGAAAACTTGATGTTTGTATGTTTCTAGCAATATTGGAAATATGAATTTGATTCTTTCGTTTGTGGTAGCGTCTAAATTTACCAAATAAGGAAAGATTCTCATCACCCAAGTTTAAATTGGACCGAAACATTGAATCATACAAGTTGTATAGTATGATGTATGAGAAGTTTCATTTTGGAAAATTAAGACTAGTTCCTTGTTCACATGTATATGTAACTCAAGAGAAGGACTAAGGGATCAAGTACACATTCTTGTGCACTAGCCAAAGTTCACTGCAAAAGATGGATAAGACTATTCTTCATGATTTACTAAGGTTTAGTAAATATGATTATACTTACAAGCTTAAGTATAATTCTGAGACATTGGAAAAGTTCCAAATGTATGGCAGAGCGAATAAGAAGAATCAAATTAGGCAAAATGATAAAAGTTTCTCAAATATGAAAAGATGGGAGAGTACTTTAGTATCATGTATATATGATCATCTTAATGATTAAGAGACCTTATCACAATTCATCCTCTAAGTGCATTCTGATAACTTAGAGGAGGAGTCGTGAGTCATTGAAGTGGTTAAATTAAGAAGATGAGTCATACTTTGTTCCAAAACAAATCTTAGAGTCATACTCCAAGATTGTAACTTGAGTGACATATCTTAAAGAAGGTATATAACACTTGTTAAATGTAAGAGTAAAAGTTTTCTACACTTGTACATTTGAAATTGGTAAGTTGTGATGTTTTGGATAAAACAAAGACCAACTAAGGCCAATTGTGTGAAGTGTTAGTCTTGATTAGAATCCACACTATTTCCTTGAATATTTGGCAAGCAAGTCTTATAGGTCAAGAAGACTGTGGGAGTCTAACAGATCCTGATATAGTTTCAAGAACTAATCAAGAATAAAACCTGTATTTCATCACTAGCACACAACTTGAGGTTTATAACCTATTGTGTTGACATTTCTGTGCCCATTCCAGTTAAGTTGGCTAGAACATTTGACCTCTACATGTTCTCAATTGTTTGCATAACTACTTGGAAGCAATGGCAGACCCTTGTGCTGCCAGGTGATAAGAGGTTAAGATTGCACAAGTTCAATCCATATGAGTTAGGATTTGTCACTAACCTAGTCTTGTGATTATGGTTTTGACAAATTCATGTGGATAAAAACACATACACCATAAAATCTAGGGGTCCTAAGGTTTCTCTCCGATTCATGAAAATGATGGTGACGAAACACTTCCACCAAGTAGATTTTAAGTATGATATCAATTGTATTCTTTGCATTTTCAAAGTCGTTAGTGGAGCGTGCATGGTTATCCGACACACTAACATGGACTTATGAGAAATTGCAAAAGTCTAAACAATCGAGACTATAATTACGGATTCCATTTTCATAGTTCTGAAATTGTTTAGACACACTTGTGAGTTATCTAAAATAAGGTGTATGATTTTGATAAAGTCTTATCAAAGCAATCTAGTATCAGAAATCTGAACTTTGGTAAGAAAGTCAATAAAGTATTGACTTCTAGAAGTCCATCTGTTTTCTGGATACATGTCAAAGCTAGTAGGAGCACAAGTGTTATGCAAATAATCATCATGTTAGTGGGAGCATGATAATTATGATAAGTGTTGCAAGTTAGCAATGTAAATTATAGAAAACAAAAGTTTCAATTTGTGAGGCTGCAGGGGTTGAAGAAGTTATTTTGTTATAATTAAGGGGGAAGAAATTATACTTCATGTCAATTCTAAAAAGCTTAGAGTGAGATTTTAAGCTTATATTGAGATTTTAATCATCTTTAGTCAAGAAGATATATATGAATTTCATGTTGGATTGGTTGAACTTAAGGAAATTCTATATATTGCGTTCACAAAATTCGATTATGATTACGACATCCCTCTTCATAGTCAAATTTTTGAGAACATGGCAAATAAAAATATTTTAGCAAAAGACTGGTCTAGAATCATGTCTTAATGTGACACATCATGAATCGTGTGCCATTTGCTTTGGGTACATGATCAATTACATGTGCTATAATATTTATCCTTTCTAAATTTTCCAAATGCCTTGGAGCATAAAGGAGGGAAAACGTTTAGAATTTGATAAGACTAAAGTGATTAAGCAATTGTCGAGGACAATCTGAGGTTTTACCAAAGATTGGTTGCTCAAGGACAGTTGGAAGTATACTGTTAATATTGGAAGGACCATATTGGCATTGTCTGAAAAGAGGCAACTCTCGTTCAGAAGTGGTAGTCAAAATGGGAATATGGTGTTGTCTCCATAGGTGGAATTTATTTGGGGTTAGAAAACTTAATGCAATATGAGACTTTGTTTCCTGGAGTTGATCTCCATTAGAATACTTTGTAATGTCTGTTGACAAGTCGTTGTAATTTTGTGCATGATCATTACAAGAGATTCAATGCATATAAGTTTAAAATCTAAATAGATTTCGATAAATGATAGGAATTTGGAATTCTTAAATTTTTTCAATAACTATATGGGAGTGTGAAAAGAGAATCATAGAAATTATGTTCAATCAATCTAGTTTACTAAGTAAGGATCATAGACAAACATAGAGTGCATACTTGGTGTATGGCAAAGCTGTTGTTTTAGAAAAACATAGTGTACATGCTTGGAGCATGCGACAACTAGTGTTTTTAATTCAAGTAAAAAGTTGATAAAACTGAAACAATGAATAATCAGTAATCAGTATGGTGATAAATAAACGTGTTTTTTCATATTCATAGGGTTTGATACCATATTTGAGTCATTTATTCTTGTGTTTCACTTTGCATGTTTTGACTTAACTAAGCTGCTTTTCCTGAATGATTAAGTTATTTAAACCATCCACAGTCGGTCATATGTTAGAAGTAGATATGAATCAAGAATTTCATGGGTTTGTTTGTGGAGGTCCAAGTTGGTGGACAAAGTGGTGCTACAACACTCATGAGTGCTCATAAGTTCTGAGTATTGGATTCAACCCGTGCTGATTTGAATCATTTCATTGATTTTATCACGAGTGATCATAAGACGATAATATCTTATATTCCTCAAACCTAGAGATATGATTTGTTACTATGAGTTGATAGTACATTGATTGCACAAAAATGCATTGGTAACTCAATGTTATAAAATGTGCCTTTGTTTATGATTCAACAATTTGAAGAACAAGCCATATGAGTCCAATTTTATCCATTCCTTTTACATTCGGGATAAAGGCGATATTTATGGGCCCCTCGATGATTTAGCGATGACACATGTGACTGCTTAGCCATCCCAGGACAGATTTGATTTGTTCAATCAGTTAGTTATCATAAATAAAAAATCAGGAAACAACAAATGGACAGAGAGAATGATTATAATTCAAGTCTCAGTCCATATGATATCTAGAATGGAGGAATATATGATCGCTTATCTAATGGACAAGTCATTGACAACGTCAGAGTTGAACAACAACTTTAAGAGCTACGATTGCCAGTTAGGTTTTGAAGTCATACTCAACAATAGTTTTAGACTTATCCAAGTGGTAGACTATTGGATTATTGTCTAAGTAATAACTATATTGGGTATGTACTTGACCCGACTCGGCATGTTCCATTTGGGTTGCACTTCACCGGCACAATTTATATGGACAATATTTTGAGAATAGTATATTTCTTATTAATATTAATATATTATAAGTTATAATATATTAATATGGAATTATATTATTTAATTAGTAATGATCAAGAATTAATTTATAATTAATTATGTGATCAAAAGTAACTAATTAAATATGGACTCTTATATATATGGAATGGGCCATGTTCATTTAGGTTGGGCTAAGCTTTTATGAATAGTCCATCGACCTTTTAACCCATGGATCCTATGTAAATGAAAGGTCATGGGTATTAGGGCTTACATGGATGTAACCCTAATCCTCCATAATATATAAAGGGGGCCTTGGCTCACAAAATTGGCACAAGCGTGTAAAGATAAGAGTGGGCCGATTTTAGTGTGCATACATATTCTCCCAAGTTCTTCCAAGGTGTTTTGGTGATTTGTGATTCCATTTGATGCTTCCACACTATTGGGGCTAAGCTATTAAAGCTCGAAGACACCAAGCTACATTAAAAGGTATGTCATCTAACTAGAACGTCGTAGTATAGGTGCCTCATAATATGCTAGTTAGGATGAAACCTTGGAATAGTTAATATTTGCATGTATAATAGAGAAAACATAGATCCAAGTTTTATAGGTTTGTATGTACACCATAGGAGTGTTATAATGCTCAACACCCAACATAAACATCAAACAATCAACACAATTACCTGTACCAATTAGCTCTTTTACTCTTAAGGATCTATCCTAAGAATAAGCTATTCTTTTTTCATTCATTCCTAAGGAGTATCCTAAGGAATAGGTACGAAGTCCATCCTCGCTATGGTTTATACAACAAGCACTAAGTCCATAGTCGCAAGGCTTTATATAGTAGGCACTAAGTCCATAGTCGCAAGGGTTTATATAACAGACACTAAGTTCATAGTCGCCAGGGTTTAGCTCATTTATTGACAGTATTATTTCAAGGAGTCCATCCGTAATACATGTTAATGGGTTTTTAGAGTACACAGGGTGAGCACATCATTCAAAAACACCTACAGCTTGCAAGCCTACTAGTGTTCAATCGGACCATCTAGAATAGTCTGTGGTTGTCATCCATACTCTACTAGATAACGGGGCCAACACTTGGGTAAAGGCTTCTCTCATTTTCACCTCTCACCCTTATCTCATGATCTATATCGCCTTTCATCTCATCATCCAACTCATCTTTCATCCACCCATCTTTACCCACTGTAATTTACAGGTATTAAATACGTATATAGTTTAAATCATTTAAAACATGTATAATAGTGTTCATCCGACATAGATAACAAGTATACTGAAAATATGAACACATAGCACATAATTTATATAAAATACCTCATATGTTTGTGTAAGATGAAACTTATTACGCGCTCACCTGTTAAGGTGGTGATTCCGAACTCAGACACCGCTTCGCTTCTTAAAAATAATTTCCTTTGATAAAACCAAGTATCATCACCACTAGAGTTTACTCTAATATTCACCGAGACTAATTATTAGTTTTGTTGTTGTTGTTATTATTATTATTATTATTATTATTATTATTATTATTATTATTATTATTGTTCATATTATTATTATTATTATTATTATTATTATTATTATTATTATTATTATTATTATTATTATATAAGAGTTAAACAATACTTATCAACTACTATGTATAGACAAGGGCCAGAGATGGAACACTGGAGGGTAAGACCACTTTAGCATTTAAGCCGTTCTGAAATCCAATAACCGAAGCGGCTCTTCAAACCGGATTCTCCATACCATGAGTAGTTAAAAAGGCATTATAACAACACTTATATAATTAATAATAATAGCCCAAACATTTATTATACGGTCCTAATAACATTACTATATTTAAATAAAAGCTATATTTAAAAGAGGGTAGGCGTATCTTACCTACGAGGGGGTTTGGCTAGGAGTCGGGCTCTACATGGGCAGAACATCCGAGTAGAAAGCTCTTCATGTCAGAGCCTTCCGGCGCTCTGGGACTCGCTTCTAGCACTTGAAAGTTGTTAGGGATTGGGAAGGAGAGTTTTGTGTTGGATAAGTGTCTAATTCCATAACTATTTTCGTATGCACTTTGTCACAACTAGGAATTCTGATGCTTTGTAAACACTTAACAAGGTTAACATTGTAACAAGAACCTGAAAGCATGTATGGTGCTTATTCAATGACAACAAAATTTCATCAAACACTCCATACTAACATTCAAATAGTCAACAATAGGTTGGAAACCGTAGAAATCCCGGTTTAAGTCCATTATGGACTAGGATTTCCTTATTGGGCCTAATGGACCAATAAGCTCCCAATTTATCTATTTTGGGCTTAGAACCCTTAAATGGGCCCTAATTGGACCCATTTGCATGAAACTTAACATTTTGGGCCACAATGGATCTAAAATGGATTAGTTTACCTAAATGGGCCTTATTGGGCCATAACAAATCTAATTAGCCCTAATGGGCCATAAAACTCATTCTTTGATGAAAATTGGGCCGTAAAACTTCTTAAGGGCCTAATAGGCCGAAAAACATCAAATTGGGCTTCATATTATGGGACTCAAGCACTAAAGGCCCAAATCCTTTCTCTTCTCTCTCCCTCTCGGCCCAAATAATATAAAAAGAAAAAGAAAAGAAAAAAGAATTATTATGGGGAGAATTAATTAGGAGGTGCCACCTCTGTATTACCTTTCATATTCCCATGCATGGACCAACATACTTCCCTGCACCTATCATTTCACTTTTCTCTATCCCCTCTCTTCTTACCTTTGGACGAGAGGAGACACACACACATTGCACAAATTCTATCCATTACTCTCAAACACCATCTCCCTTCTTCCTTCAAAGAAAATCTCGAAAATTTAGCTTGGATTCAAGGATCTTTTTCAAGTGTTGTCAATCTTTGGTAAGTGTTATCAAACACAAACATCTTCTTCCATTACAACATCTAGAACTCTTTATTACAAAGTTTTATTCCATAAACACATTAGAAGCTTCTTAAGTTCGAAATCAATCCAAGAAAGCTTGCTAGGGCCGATAATAGCATCAAACTCTTCCATTTCTTTCTTCAAACCTAAACAACAAGCAAAGGTGAGTTCATACCCCTCTATTTTCGGTTTTCACATGTTTTATGCGGGTGAATACAAGTAAAATGTGTGGATCTATGTGTATTTGTAAGTTATGTGTGATTTCTTGTGTTTATGTGGTAAATATGTGCCAAAAATGAATGATTTGTCGAGATCTATAGTTAAAGGAGGAAAAATATGTGATAAAGGATTTAGTACACTTAACAAGTTAAGAGGAACTACCATATAAAGGTTATAATAAGCATGTTACAACATAAAACTCATTATTGGACTATTTTTGTCAAATAAACAAAAGTTGAGGGGAAAAAGTTGTCATTTGGCTTTTACAAGGCCCAAAAGGTCAAAACTGTTAGAATAGAAGTTTTTATGAAAATTATGCTTTCCAATGGACTAAAAATGTAAAGTATAGCCTATTGGGCTAAATTTTGGGCTTTTCGGCCCATAGGCCCAAATTACGAAAAGTATGGTTTTTAAGGGACTGAAATGGTATGTTTCTCAAAACAGTGGGTAGAAAATTAAATAAATCTATTTCAGGGGTTAAAATGACCTTATTTGCCAAAAAGGATTAAAAATGTACAATTTTTGGATTTTGAGTCAAATTTGTAAAAGTTGTGAAAAGTTTGGATATTAAATTAAAATCTTTTTACTAAAGGGGCTGAAACTGCCAAAAAGTAAACATTGGGCTAAAAACATTATTTAAATAAGTCTTTGGGCCAAAATGTCAAGAAAAATAGTTTAAGGACCTAAAATGTAATTTTTTATAAAAAAAAGGACTAAAATTGTCATTTTTATTAAAGAAGGGCTGGATAGGTCAAACCACTATTTTTGAGTCAATTATTTTATTGGTAAGATATTGTGTCTAAAATACCAAATTATAACTTATGAATTTAGAATGAGAAATATACATATATTTAAATACCGTTATAAGAGAATCGACAAACTTTGTGCCTTCACGATCGAACAGTTGTTCAATCGGACTTTAGACTTTTAAACTATACCTAAAACAACTAAATATTCAAATTATTGGGCTTGAAAGATTCTAATCATGCTTATTGGGCCTTCGTGACCCATTAACATGACTTTTGGGCCTAACAATAATAATTCATGTTTATTGGGCCTCTTCTGACCCAATTACATGCTTAAGGGACCCTCAATGGCATTTATATGCCGTTGGGCCTTAGTGGCCCACTAGCATTTCTAGTAAGGTCCAAATAAATCATGTGCGAAGTAGGCCAATGCGCCCTTTAGATACTCGACAGCCTTAGATATCATACGCGATTAGTGGGACCTCGTGGTCCTCTTGTCCTCGTCTGTTAGGCTTACCTTCTATTTAAGTAAACAAAAATCAGGTCGTTAATCAAGGGTAATCAAATTCATTTGGATTAAGTAAGTAATAACGGGCGACACCATTTAGTGTCGGTGGTAGTCTGTAGTTATAATTAAAGTCTCCTGGAAGGAGAGCGAGAGTTTGTGTATAGATCTATATGGGGGTGACTCCCCCACACCTAAGATCAATTTGGGCGTTCACTAGAATGTCAAGACAGATGAACTAGTCATTATCATGCATGGTTATAACGACTCACATAAATCCAATACCTTTTAAGTAAGTAGGGGAAATCATATTTAGTCGTTGTGATGATATAATAATACAAAACGATCATACTATTTGATCGGTAAATATCGGGTTTTTCGTGGGAAATCACATTGTTCACTTGTACTTTCATTAACTATAATGCAAAATTTCTCATTTATACACGTTTTGAAATCATTCATGCATATACCTATGGCTAGGGTTTGTAGTATAATGCCAATAATAAGCTTTCGAGCAGGTTTCTTGACCTTCTTCTGTTTGGGCTGGGAAGGTGCCACCTTCTCAGACTTTCGCTTCATTGGAGAGTGAACCTTTGATACTCTACCTCCTTTTTCTCCCTTTTTTGCATCTTGATTCTTGCCCCTCTTAGCAGGATTGTCTTCTTCTTCAATAGACTTTAAGATTTCTAAAGTAAGTTCCCTTGGTCCAGATGAAGGGAGCTTTTTATACTCCTGAATAAGCTATCTTCCAGGCGACACACAAGCATATATTGACTCTTGAATTGAGCCAGCGAAGAGAAACTTCGAGGGATGAGTGACAATGATGTTTGTGGTATGAAATGTAGCAATGGAAGAGAGTAGTGAATCTACCATGATGGAAACATGAAAACTCTCCATTAACGATTAGGTAATAATGGTCCAAAAGTGTGCACAAGAAATTTCTGTGTGGTGAGAAGCAGATGACAAACTTTGGACTAGTTGAAGCCATAAAACCGAACCATAATCAAGATTGATACCATAGTACAACCCATAAAGCAGGTTCATGAAAGACTTGCTAGCACCATCTGATCCTGCACTACGTTCTGAAAGCCCTTTGAAGAGCTAGGTGAAGAGTCCATTCAATTGAGGAGGAAGGCATGATTTCTTGAACTTGGTCACAATAGTTAGGGTTTCGGTGTACCCCATGTTGTAAAACATCGAGAAAAGCTGACATGTGGAGATGGAATCAGGATTCACCATGGATTTTGCATATGTGAGCCCTAGGAGAGAGCAAAATCGGTTCTTGGAGATTGAGGCCTTTTTGTTGAGAATGTCAAAATAAATCTTTTCTGCAGCTTTGTCATAAGTAGGAGTGGAATAGATTTGTGAGAGGCATACCATTGGTACGACTTCCACGGTTGATAAAGCATTGATGAGTGGCGAGTACTTAAGACATTCATCCACGTAATACATGCAAGTATCATAGAGGAATGGTGTGAGGTCGATCAACGAGTTCTGGTTTGGCTTGATTGCGAGAAGAGTGGAGCGTGCAGAGGTTTCTTGAACTCAAGAAGACTCTGCCATTATAGACGCCTGATGAAGAGGAAGATGAACAGTGAGCACCAAATCGCCTAAAATCGTCTTTTTGCTTAAGAGAGTAGAAGTGTAGTAAAGAGTTAGATCACGGTACTCAAAACCCTTATATATGATTTTGTGGAGAGAGAAATCAGGAGTAATGATTCCACCAATTTCAGAAATGACGCCAAAAAAGGCATGATTGGACAACTAGCAACCCCGATAAAGTAGCTGATGACGCATGATTGGGTAACTATTAAAATTCACGCGCCTTCCATACTTATCCTCCTTTCAAATCACCAATCGATTAAGCTTCCTGCTCACTCATCTCTTGAATCTTTTAATAGAATCGTTGTCGCCATGATTAAGCAAGGCTTTATACCAATGCATCCCTTAGTTTGTAAATAACTGCATTACACCATAATGAACCAAAGCTATATATTTATGAATAGCTTGTGAGTAACCGAACTAGACTTTTGGAAAATCCAAGATTTTCGTGCAAGATAGTGTCAAAGATAAAGAAATAAATCAAACTATTTATGGGATTTTGTGATGTCATTTAAGACACAAGGCAGTGGATCCTAGGCATGAATAACTTCCTTCAAAGTCAAGAGAGACTTCAAAGTGCTTGTTTGGATTCCCGTTGCAATACGATCAAGTACTTGTTAAGAAGCATTGAAAGGCAACATATATATAAGGCTATTATGGGTGGCTTTTGCTGCAATTCAGGTTTCGGTACATGACATAAAACCGAAATGGAACGAAGTACTTGTGAGACCGATGTGGCCTGTTAAAGAAGTAGGTTTGGAACGTATTCATTGACTTGTTGATAATAGATAATTAGAAATCTCAACGAAAAATTAAAAATAGTATCCTTTGGGAAGAAAAGTCTTCGTGATACACATTTTCATATGGATCTCTCAAAGTAAAAGGAGATTTCAAGGTACTTCCACAAAAGTGGTTTCCTTAATTCATAATGAAAACTAGAACATTAAATTGTTCATCGTCAATGCATTATAGGTATCGAATTTTGGGTTTCACTTAGCACATAGTGAGACGAAACTAAGATATATCATTAACACAAAAGTGGTGTAACCATAAACCTCAGTGATAGTGTTGAGAGTCTCAAGGGTTACAATTATGAAACGAATGATTAATGGAGAATAAGATTGAGGTGGTTAAAGAACGAATGTATCTCTACTATAAAATCGGACAAAGTAGAAAAACTCTTAACTCACTTTGGAGAAGAGTAAGGTAGCTCATGATTATAGTGAACTTGAGAACCTAATTGGGAAGACATGATTCGTATTTATCAAGTCATTAAGGCTTCACTCTGAATCTTTGGAGGCTTGGGTCAACATGCAGCAGCATGCTTCTAGGGACACTTAGCTAGTACAGAGAAAAAGAATTACACCGGTCCCAGCTCCATCATTGTGAATAGTGTTGGATTAATGTCTAAGTCCGTAACTATAATTGGTAAGACTTGACCCGACCCGACATGGTCCATTTGGGTTGCATGGCATCATGCATTTGGATAGACTATAGTGAGAGAAATAAGACACTTATGGTTATTAATATATTGTAAGTTCTAGTATATTAATAATAAGAATCATAAGATTATTTAATTAGTATTGATCAAGAATTAATCTAGGATTAATTAAGTGATCAAAAGAAGACTAATTAAATATGTGGGTTGATTGTGTAAATCATCCATACTTGTATAGTGGGCTAATGCTCCATGGATAATCCAGTTGGGCTAAAACCTATAGGATGGTCCATGGATGCTCCATGGTGTATTTGAACCCATGGATCCAAGGAAATGGAAAGTCATGACAATTAGGATTTACCCTAATTGTAACACTATATAAAGAAATTATTCTTGACAAAATCGGCAACTAGTGAGAGTAATAGAAGGGCTAGATGATTTTCATGAAGTGTAGAATTCTCTCAAGTTATTCCAAGTGCATTTGGGGTTGTGTGAACCATTTGAGGTGTCACACTTGGGGCACTAGGCACTCAAGCTTCATGAAGACTTTCTACATCAAAGAGGTATGTATTCTATCTTGTTACATTCATTGTTTTGTATGCTAGATTAGGATAATGCCTTGGAAGTTCTTATTTGCATGTATAATAGAGAAAACATAGATCCAAGGTATTTAGGGTTGCATGTACACTTAGGAGTGTTAGAATGCTCAAAACCCAAAAGTGGTATCAGAGCCTAGGCTTGTTTTCTTGTTATACTTGCAAAAGAAGCTGGAAAAACGAGTTTTGATGCTGTCTACCCAACAAACTCGCCAAGTCCACGAATGGACTCGCCGAGTACAAGGCAAAAAGCATCCAACTCGCCGAGTTGGACCCCCAGACAGCATAAATTCGACTTTTTTGGCTGGAATTGGACTAGGAACATTACCCTAAGATGTATTTGGACTTATAAACTTGTTTTTGATGTGGTAATGTTCATGCTAATCGAATTTCAAAGATAATTGTCAATAGATTCATGTTATGTATTAGTTTAAGGTTTAGACTAATCATGAAAAAGTTTGATTTGAATTATCTTGTTCTTATGAGTTGCTTAGATTAATAGAAAAGTTGAGTGAAATAGGTGTTTTCAATCCAAATTAATCTAAGAGTTGATTCAAAAATGTGTTTTTGTAACTTCTCCTCAAGTTATTTGAAAAGTCACATTTAAGTTTCATAAAACTCATAATAGTTGGCAAAGGTTACAAAAATGAAGAGTCTAGTTCTAATTAAATGGGTTTATGACTTCATAACTTGTCCTCAAGTTATGGAGGACCAAGAGTCTCTTCATTAAATAATAAATTAAAAAAAAAGTGTAACCTTAATTAATTCCATAAGTTATAAAATAAAGAAAAGCTAATTCTTTTATGAGTTTAAAGTATTCCATAACTTGTCCTCAAGTTATGGAACCTGAAGAGTTTTTGGATTGAAATTACTTTAAACACATAAGTTATGGAATTAATTAGTTTTGAATAGTTTCAAAGCTTGCCCTCAAGTTTTGGAATTTGTAAAGTTTTCTCTTATGAATACTTTAATTCCAAGTTAGCTCTTACAGTTTTAAAAGTTAAAATTCAACCCTTATACTTTATAATATTATAAGTTAATAATATATATATGTATAAGAGTAAAGTCAGTCTTACCGCTAGTACGCCTCATTCAGGAAGCCGGTCTATAAGGTGGGTATAAGGTTGTTGCCTATAAAATGGCAACTTAATGAGTGTCCACTCTCTCCACCGCTTGCTTGACTGGTGGTGGGTCGTTAGCCGAACGGGTTTGACAGGACTATAATTCTCCCTTCATTAAAAGTATTAATGATAAATACTAAGTAACTAAACCTTTTATAAATACCCAATCTTAGTTACTTAGGAAAATGTGAATACGGTGCTAATCCATGAAATTACACTTTGCACTTTGTTTAAGTCGGTTAGTGGAGCGTGTGTGGTTAACCGGCACACTAACTCGTATTTAACAAGGTAGGCAAAGGGTATCTTAATGTTTATCATAGTATCGATGGAGCGTGTGTGGTTAACCAGCACATCGATTGAGGGGTAAACACTTAAGGGTACCAAGTAATTTGCATGGTTACTTCACACCATGTTTTGTGATCCTCGGCATCACAGTCACAAAACCTGAAGGGCACACTCGAAACTGAAACATGCCATTGAACAGTTCAATGAATGACAAAAGATCTAGGAGTTTCAAATCCAATTAAAACCTAATAATACATTTCATTTATCTTGGTGGAAATTGGTGAATCGTCATTCACCTACCTTCAAATATTTTATAGCTTGGATTACGGCATACCTCTTCTAAGTTATAAAAATAGTTTGTTGGGTCCTAGCCTTAATATTTCATATTGGGTGTCATATTAAGGACTTTCAAATCAACTATCTTGAATATCTCCCAAAAGATGTCTGGGTTAGACATTTATGATCTTCCCAAATCTCTTGAAACAAGCTTTCCTAAGTGAAGATGATGTCCCATGGAAATCTTACTTCATTCACCTCCTCCAATTATTCTCCATAACCCACAAGTTCTTGAAAAGTTTAAGGTCACTCAAGCCCTATTGGCAAGGCAAGGTCTAGGTGTGGTCACATCTTGGAGATGTAGTCACATATTGACAAGCCAGGAGAGTTCGGTGTCAAAGTCTTGAGAAAGTTGGTGGTTCAACTACTTTCTAAGTCATATAGTGAGTTTTTTTGGAACACCTATGAAACAGACTATGACAAGACCCTTAATTATCTTATCTATTTGATAAGATCAACTTCCTAAAACTTTATGGACATTGACAATGATGACATGGGATATCTAGTAAAGCATTCTCTTCCCAATAGAAAGGGATCGGCTATAGTCAACTCGGTTGACCAAATGTTAAAGAGAAAAGCTAAGTCTGTGATAGACCCGTGTACCATTATCAAAGGATTCATATGTTTATATTGCGAAAGAAAGGGGCATTAGTTGCGAAGCTGCTAAATTTACCTAAGGATGTTAAAGTCAATAAGTTTGACTCTACTTCAGGTAAAGTCTACTATCTAACTCTGCTAAGTTTCTATTTTTAGATTCTTGATACATGATGTGGCTGGGTCACATGGTGATGTTTTAAAAATCAAAGAAAAGTAAAGAAACTTAAAGAAAGAATATGCTGAATCTGATCGCGTAGATGGATTTCTATCGCATAGTTTGAAGATTAGATTCTTGAGCTACTTATTAGGAGTTATGAAATTTTTGCTTAGGAATAGATAACAAGAAGTTTTCATATGGATTGTAAGGATTAGTTTTTCTGCAAATTTTTAAAATAAAACACAAGTTTTTGATTTTATTTATTTTAAAATATCCTTATAATGGCATTTGAGGAAAAATTGTTGCTTATATGATTCCATTAATAGCAAGAGTGGAAATATGAAATTGATTCTTTCATTTGTGGTAATGTCTAAATTTACCAAATAAGGAAAGATTCTCATCACCCAAGTTTCAATTGGACCGGAACTTGGAATCATGCAAGTTGTATAGCATGATGAATGAGAACTTTCAAGTATTGGAAAATTAAGACGAACTACTTTTCACATGGATGTGTGAGTAATGTGAAGGACTAAGGGATTGAGTACACATTCTTGTGCACTGGTCAAGTCCACCACAAACGATCGATAAGACTATTTGTCATAGTTTACTAAAGCTTAGTAAATATGATTATACTTACAAGCTTAAGTGTAATTCTAAGACATTGGAAAAGGTTCCAATGTATGGCAGAGCGAATAAGAAGAATCAAATTAGGCAAAAGGATAAAAGTTTCTCAAATTTAAAAAGATGGGAGAGTACTTTAGCATCAGTTTTTGTGATCATCTTAATGATTAAGAAACCATAGCACAATTGGTTCTCTAAGGAAAATCGTAGTGCATTCTTATGACTAAGAAGAGGAACTTGAATTGTAGAAGTGGTTAAATCAAGAAAATGAGTCATACTTCGTTCCAATACAAGTCTTAGAGTCATACTCCAAGATTGTAACTTGAGTGACATGTCTCAACGAAGGTTTAAAACACTTGTCAAATGTAAGAGTAAAAGTTTTCTACTCTTGTACATTTGAAATTGGTAAGTTGTGATGTTTTGGATAAAACAAAGACCAACTTAGGCCAATTGTGTGAAGTGTTTGTCTTAATTAGAATGTGACAACCCGAAATTTCCATTCTAATCAAACCATTTCAATCCAATAGAAGTAGAGCAGTTACAGTGAAAATTCAGACTTATGGAATAAGTTTGGCAATTTTCAGGGTTTTACACCTAAGAAGTTATTAGGAGAGTGGATGCACTAGGATTTTGTGCAACACTGTAATTCCATTACTCTAGGTCATTAGAATCCATTCCGAGAATAGAAATATTTTCTGCCAAAAATCTCAGGGCTATAAATAGAATTTTGAACCAAATTGGTTCATTAGTTGAATTCCAATTAGAGAAAAGCCAATTTCTCTCTCACGGATCTTCGGGTTTTCACCCCAGATTGTGAGTCTACTTTCATAGATGTGTTTCAATACTTGTTATATGCTAAATAACATTGCTTACATGTCTAAAATGCAAGATCCGGGAGTTTACCGCCCAAGAACATTCTTGGGGAGTAAACTCCAAAATCAAGCCTAAAGGCAATCTAGTCCCATTTCCGTGTTAGGCAACTAGTTAAGGACTTTATGTATGAGCATTAGAGGCTAGAAATCAATCCAAACCATTTAGTTTTAGGAGTTTACGGCCAAGGAACATCTCTTGGGCCGTAAACTCCAAGTGAAGGCACAAATGAGTGCCTAATGTTCCCTTAGCCTTAAAACAAAACCCTAGAAGCCTTAAACTCATGCTTATTACCAACAAAACCATTAGAAATCATTTCTAGAAGGGAGTTTACGGCCACGAAGCTCCTTAGGCCGTAAACTCCAAGTTTAAGTGCCGAAATCCTTTCAAACATTTCCTAAGGCTTGGAATCTATTTTAGGCAAATACCTTAATGTGTTTAGGACCTAGGAAACATAAGAAAAGCACAATTATTGAAGAGTTTACGGCCAAGAGTGGTTCGTGGGCCGTAAACTCCCATAAAGGGGTCAAAGGACACCCTAGACACTTCCTTAGGCCATGAGACAATTTGGGCATGTACCTGGATGAGTTACGGACTAGCTAAAACATTTAGAACCCCATGTGTGAGGGAGTTTACGGCCCAAAAGGTTCCAAGGCCGTAAACACCATAAAATGGTACATATTGGTGCCATAAACCCTCCTAAAGCCAAGTGCTAAAGCCTAGAATTGTTCCTAGTTATTATAGGGACTTGAATGCACCATAAGAACCCTACCAAGGGAGTTTACGGCCGTAAACTCCAAGGGAAAAGGGTCTTTGGGCCGTAAACTCCCCAAAGGAGTCAATATGGTGCCCAAACACTTGTATAAGCCTTGAATCAATTCCGACTAGAGTTGTAGTAATTCTAAGCAGCCATTTCAAGCCTTGGTTGGGAGTTTACGGCCAGGAGCTTACTCCCCTGGGCCGTAAAGTCCAATGAATTTGGTCATTAGACCTTAAACTCACATTAGGGGCATTGCACTCCTTTGTTGCAACCCATTAGCCTCCTAGCACTTGACCAAAAGTGTTGTCCTCACGCTTAAATGTTTATACTTGTATAATTAGTGATTTAATCTCTAATTATTTATATACATATGTCTTCATATGTAATTCGGATCATTGTGTGTGTCTAAGTCTTCAATTGACACGAAGCACTTGTCTGATCCTTCCGTACGATAACAGCCCTTTCAATTCCAGTCACTTACTGCAGGTGAGTTCATACCCCTTAACTAATGTTTTAAACTATTTTAAATGTTTTATGGGGGGGATGCAAGTAGAATCATGCTACTTATTATGTCAATCACATGTGATTAGTAAGTAGGATTATATCACTTATTACATCAATCACATGTGATTGATATACAACATTCAAAAGATTTGGCTACTCATTAGCCGTTTTACCCAAAAGGTTTCCTTCAAATGATTTTTATAAAAAATTTATATGTTTTAAACTACTTATTACATTGTACATCTTACTCTGTACATTGCCTTTCAAACTTATTCACAACTGTGTTTCAAACAATGTTTTCCTTATACTCAAAACTGTTTTATCATACTTATGCCTTCAAATTGTTTTATAGATTGACATCAAGTCGATCTTTTCTTAAAATAATATTTATATTTCAAATGTCTTACAAAACTTATTTATGCTTTTATATTATAAATTGCATGCCTCTATATGTATAGTTATATAAGAAATGTTTAAAAGACTTAGGAAGGCTTTCCACCCTATTTCCTTTTCGCGCCTTGAGATGTGGTCTGGTGGGATATCGGATACTCGTCCGAAGGTCGTTTAAATATTAGTTATACATCATGTGTACATATAATGTCATAAAAGGTCCTTCCAGTTCATCCTATGCCCTTGGGTAGCATGGGTTTACATCCATGTCTATACGTACCACTTAGATTACTAGTAAGCTACCATATGGGTAGTTCAGGATGATACTAGAACCATTACTAGAACGCGATATCATACAATGAGTCAGTTCATTCATGAGTCAATACTTTCTAGAACATTACTGTACATTACATATACGACTATACTAGGATGATAACATATACAACTATACTAGGACGAGAACATATACAACTATACTAGAACGATTACATTACTATACTTGCTAGATAGAGAGAACACATTACAACTAGCATACGTAGAACCTTACAGTACTCTACTATAATAATTACATGATCATACTTATAGGAGTACTTTTGCATAGATATATCAGGAGGAGTCCTATTACATTTTACATGTATCGACTCTGTTATCAAATCCTCATTCTTACCTTTACCTTGTGATATAATCACATATTCGACGAGATAGAATGGATTTATTATCCTAGTACCAAAGGATACGATTGTGGGATTGACCATTCCTAGAATCTCTGTTAGCTACAGAGGTAAAAGCACATCCACGGATGTCAACGGTTGGTACCATTACAGGTATATGATTAAGGGATTAACTATTCCTATACCCAGCTGTTAACAACAGAGGTAAGAGTACGTCTACGGATGTCTTAAAGTTAACAAGGTTAGTTACCCTGGTACCAAAGGGTAATATTCAGTTTAGTTATACTATTTCCTTTATTTTGTGACTCATTCACATAACCAATGAGGTGAATTATTTTTAGGTATCCTAGTACTAAAGGATACAATTTCTTATAATGATAATAATAGTAACACAGTTAGGTCTTGGTAGAAGATTACAATGAGAACAGTTAAGCCTTGGTAGAAGACTCCTTTTGTTACTAATAGGAATTATAGGGATTTCTAGGGTTTTTCAAACATTTATAGTTGATCTACAAACATTTTCATACTTATATGAGCTTTCTTTCAAAACAATGTCAAGTCTTACAAATTATAAGTTTTACAAATTAAGACACATTAATACTTATGATCTCACCAGCTTCAAAGCTGATACTCGCTTTCAAAATTACTTGTATCCTCAGGTCATCATAGACAGGTACCGATGCAAGGAGAAAGGAAGATGGAGCTTATTCAAGACTTATCTCTCATTTTGATTTATGCTATAGTGTTTATCAAAATTTGACAGAACACAATTGTATAATAATTATTTTATTAATGCAATGGATGATGTTGTTGCTTGTTTACTACTTTACATTGTTGTTGATATTATACATGACGTCCTCCGCCCCAGAACGTTTCCTCCGTTCTTGGTTTTGGGGTGTGACAGATTGGTATCAGAGCATTGTTTATAGTGAATTAAGTATATCAACCCATAAAAGATATACTAACTATAAATACATAAGGGATTAAAAATACTCTGACCAAGAGTTTATACTTTAAATAATAAAATATTTAATAAAGTATATGTGTTGCATTCATACTAAAATCAGTGTCACTAGGACAGTACAAAAGAATTACAATTGTTAGGCAACACAAGTGGGCTTAGAGACATACGGTCAAAACTGGGAAGATATAGCCTGATCGCCTATATTATCCGAGAATTGACTAGGATGTGCCTAAGTTTAATTGTGTGGTTGCAACAATGCTAAAATCTTACCAACCCTACCACAATGAGAACAATAGAACATAACATTAAAATTTAAAATACTATAGGAGTATTTTCTGTTACTATAACTACTTTATACTTGAGAATTAAAACGGGATCTTCATTACTAAGTTGATAGTTGCTAAGTGGATACTCTAAGGCTACATGTAATTAGGATGTTATAGACTTAGAATCAGTGATAATTTTTCCTTACACCTATTCTGTGTGAATTTGGAAATAAGGTCACTTATTCGAAGGTCTATCCTGTTTAGATTACACATAGCTGGTATGCACTTCACAAATAGCGATGTAACTAATGAAGGTTTTCTAAATAATTATATAGATAGTTCGTCTAATAATTATCCACTTACCCTAAATTCTCGCATAGAAATCATAGCTGGACTCCATCCCCTTGACAACTAGTATCTTCCAAATGAAGTCATAGCTGGTTGGTTTGGAGAAGAACCAGAAAATGATCATCCTATCCCCTTGGATGATCACCATGATGAAGACTTTTCGTATGATGCTAACTCCGAACCAGAGGTTGAGAACCTACCATAAGCAGCTCCTTTCCAATTCCTAACCCTCGTCCGACTTTTCATCGCCCGACTGCACTCGACAAGTTTAGTTAAAGTTGACCGTTGACTGGAGTAGACTTCACTGACTATTAGGGTTTAGTTAATGTTTGGACTTTTGAGCCAATGGAGGGGTAGAATGGTCTTTTAACCTTCATAGAGAACTTAGAGAGGGATTAGCCTAGTGTTTGAAATTCGTATTGATTAGTGTAATTATTTTATGTGATTTGGCGGAGGCTAGATCAGTATTTATGAGTTCGAGGGTTACCGAGTTATCCGAGGTGAGTCTTTTCACTATACTTTACCTTGAGGGGTAATTAGAGTTATGTGACAGAGTACATTGTGTGTTATCTACGTGACGTGTTGCACTGTATTATTTCTATTTGATTGATGTTATATATACTCTAGAGTTTACAGAGTTAGGACTAGAGGGTCCACAGAGTTAGGACCAGAGGGTCCACAAAGTTAGGGCCAGAGGACCCACAGAGTTATAGCCACGAGTGGCTAATATGTGTTATATGTGGTATTTTGGGGAACTCACTAAGCATTTATGCTAACAGTGTTTTGTGTTATGTGTTTCAGGTACCAGTGAGGATCGCGGGAAGGCGCCGACATTAACAGTACACACTATTGGAGTTTTTATACGTTTTGATCTTGGGATGTGTTTTTATGGTTTGGACATGTTATCCATCGAGATTTGAGAATATCTTTGAATGAAATTACATTTTTGAAAGCGAAAAATTGTTTTGAAATATATGTTGTTACAAGTTGGTATCTAAGCCTTGGTTTGAGGGATTCAGATATACTTTCGGGCGCATTTGAACTCAAGTTGAGGATTTGAGAAATTTTTTCAAAATAAAACCAAATTTTTTCTAAGAATTTAAAAAGGTTTTGGAAAGAGCAGAGCAGAGTAGTGTGTACGATCAGCTAGCGCCCGAACGATGATTTCCCAAAATACCTTTATATTATGTGTTATGAGATATGATATGATATGTTATGCATGCTAGAGTAGGCTAGCTATTCTTATTAGGACTAGAGTGATCTGATTTGTGATGCCTTAGCCTAAGGGTTTGGCTGCTAGGAGACGCTTGAGAGTGAGTAGGTAGCAGCGAGGAGCTTATGAGAGGTATGCTATGGAGTAGCCTATGCATAGTGAGATTAGAGTACTTGCGATATAGGAACCTAGGATCAGTGCATAGTCCAAGTAAGAATCCTTGGGGTACTAAGGAGCAAGTAGGGTTGAGTTATCGAGTGTGAGTATGCTCGAGCGAGTCTATGATATTTCTGATGTTGTATTTCAGAGACATCACGGTGGGGACATGCCACAGACCAGAGACCAGCGGTTTGAGTGATGAGGAGCTTCATCAGATGATGATCCACGAGGAGGTGGTTGCGGCTATCCGTGCAGAGATTCAGAGATGTTTGGGTCTATTAAGACCACATTGATCAATACCTTTGCTGAGATATATGCAGCGATTACTGAGGCTGCAGCCGTTGCAGCTACCGCAGCTGTTGTTGCTGCTAGACCTTAGGGTGGTGATTCATTGCTGTTCCGGGAGTTCAACAACACGAAGCCACCAGAGTTTGATGGGATGTAGGATCCGATTGCCACGATGAGTTGGGTATCTGACATTGATGGATGCTTCTATACGTGTTCATGTTCGGAGCATCTGAGAGTTCTATTCTCGTTGAACCAACTTCGCTTGGGAGCGAAGGACTGGTGGAAGTTTCTGATAGTGCACTATTCTTCTATAGAGCTTGCCGCGGTGACCTGGGAGAGGTTCACTGTTATGTTTCATGATGAGTACGTTCCCCCAGTGGAAACGGAGCATTTGGCCCAGTAGTTCTTGACCCTCAAGCAAGGTACCGAGTATGTTACTGTGATCACTAGGATGTTCCATGAGAAGGCGATGTTCTGCCCTGAGCACGTGTCTTCCGAACAGCCACGCATGAGTCGGTATTTGAGCATTTTAAGGAGAGACATCTGCGAGTTGGTGGCGATTGAGCTTGAGACTCAGGAAAATGCTCGAAAGAGGGAGAGGGAGATAGAGCTTGAGACTCAGGCTAGGGAGGAGACGGAGTCTCAGGCGAGGGATCGGCGACCGACTCTGTCCCAGCCGACTGCCAAGCGGGTCAAGCCCGTCGATTCGAGATCAGGGGATCAGAAGGGATGCACTTGTGGCAAGTGGCAAGGGTCATGAGGGGAGTTTTAGAGCAGGGTCTTGCTACAAGTGTGGCAAGGAGGGGCAGAAGGCCAAGGATTGCCCCAAGGGATTTACAGTGTGTTTCCACTGCAACCAGACCAAACACCGGAAGGTGGAGCATCTGTAGTTGCGGGAGTCAGCATAGGGAGCATCGTAGGGATCTGCCCAAGCTGTTGTACGAGCTACGGAGAGTTAGCCGGTGAAGGCTGAGGCACCAAAGGCACGAGGGAGAGCCTTCCAATTGACAGTGGAGGAGGTCCACACAGCGCCCGATGTCATGGTCGGTATGTATTCTTTCATTAATTTATATGATGTTTGAGATATTATGCTTATATTATAATATGCATAGGTACTTTTCTTGTGAATTCTGTACATGCATTGGTGTTATTTGACTCGAGTGCAAGTCGATCTTTTGTATCATTAGCCTTCAGTCAGCACATCAGTATCAGTCGGGAGGCGTTGATTCGACCTCTGCGAGTTTCCATAGCTGACGAGAGAGCAGTGTATGCCACTGATGTGATTCGAGGATGTGTACTCGAGATCTTCGGCGTTGAGTTTCCGATTGATATGATCCCGATTGGATGGGAGATGTCTGTGTCATCATGGGCATGGACTGGTTGAGCAGGTTTGGAGCGGTTATAGACTACGAGCAGTAGCTGGTGACCACATGAGATGCTAGTGGGGGAGTTCTTATGGTTCATGGTGAGGGTGCCCGTTCTGGTTCGGCATTTTGTTCGGCCGCTAGTGTAAGGCATAGCCTACAGAAGGGATGTAGTGGGTTTGTGGCATATGTGGTGGATACGAGGGTAGATGCAGAGAGGCCGAGATCGGTCGATGAGGTTCTGATAGTGCGTGAGTTCCCAGACATTTTTCCCGAGGTGCTGCCAGGAGTGCCTCCCGAGAGGGTGGTAGAGTTTCATATTGATCTGGTTCCGGGGACAGCGCCCTATCGCCTTGCGCCACCAGAGATGTAGGAGTTATCCTCACAGCTGCAGGAGATACTAGGGAAGGGGTTTATTCGGCCGATTAGCTCACCGTGGGGAGCGTCGTTCCTTTTTGTCAAGAAAAAGGATGGTTCACACTGGATGTGCATTAATTATCGGGAGTTGAACAAGCTAACTATCAAGTATCTTCACCCCTTATTGAGGATCGATGATTTGTTCGATCAGTTGCAGGGAGCGTCTTGGTTCTCCAAGATTCATCTGACATCTGGATATCATCAGATGAGAGTGCGGGATGAGGATATCCAGAAGACAGCGTTCAGGACTCCTTATAGACATTACGAGTTCGTGGTGATGCCTTTCGAGCTCATTAATGCACCAGCGGCGTTCACGGATCTCATGAACAGGGTGTGCAGGCCGATGTAGGACCATTCGGTGATCGTGTTCATTGATGATATATTGGTGTATTCGAGATCCAGAGAATAACATGAGGAGCACTTGAGGGAGATCCTCGGAGTTCTGAGATTGGAGAGGCTTTACGCCAAATTCTCCAACTGCGATTTCTTGGTACGAGAGGTCCAGTTCATGGGACACCTCGTCAACCAAAATGGGATATTGGTCGATCCGGCCAGGATTTAGGATGTGATGAGTTGGGAGGTGTCGAGATCCCCTTCAGAGATCAGGAGTTTTCTGGGGTTGGCCGGCTATTATCGGAGACTTATCAATGATTTCTCCAGGATTGTTGTTCCACTCACCAGGTTGAGCCGAAAGGTCGTGGCTTTCAATTGCGGCCCGGAGCAGCAGGCCTCATTCGAGACACTTCTCCAGTAATTACGCATCGATAACGGGATTAGGTGTGGTGCTGATGAAGAGAGGGCACGTCATAGCATACGCATCAAGGCAACTGACGCCACTTTAGACGAGGTATCCTACTCACGATCTGGAATTGGGGGCTATGGAGTTCACTCTCAAGATCTGGCGTCACTATTTGTATGGGGTTCGGTGTACCATTTACACAGACCAAAAGAGCTTGAAGTATCTGATGGATCAGCCCAACCTGAATATGCGCCAGAGGAGATGGTTGGATGTAGTAAACGATTATGAGTGCGAGATCCTATACCACCCGGGCAAGGCTAACATTGTAGTCGATTCCTTGAGTCGTAGGGCGGAGAGTGCCCTAATACGAGATGTTTCTGTGAGGTTCACAGTGATGACTCCGGTGTTGGTCACCATTCGAGAGGCCCAGGTAGGGGCCATGAGACCAGAGAACCGCAAGAGAGAATGGGTGATCGGTCATGTATCTGAGCTCATTGCCGATATCCGAGACCTTACGACCTTTCAGGGTCGGATATGGGTGCCATTTGAGGGTGAGGCACATACCATTCTTATGGAGGAGGCGCACATATTGAGGTTTTCGATCCATCCCGGGGCCACTAGGATGTATTTGGATATGAAGAGAGACTACTGGTGGCCTAGTATGAAGAGGGATGTTGCGTGGTTTGTGGAGAGATGCTTGAGATGTCGCAGGGTTAAGGTCAAGCACCAGTGACCACATGGCAAGTTGCAGCCACTTGAGATTCCCCAGTGGAAGTGGGAACAAATTTCTATGGATTTTATCACCAAATTGTCGAGGACAGCGAGAGGTGTTGATGCAATTTAGGTGATCGTTGAATGGCTGACGAAGAGCGCTCATTTTCTTTCTATCAGTGAGAGTTGTTATGGGAGCAGATCTGACCTCAGAAGGTCGTTTGAGAGTGGTTATGGGAGCAACTCGTTGGGTTCCTAAGTGGGCTCGATGAGTAGAGACGGGGTTGCCCCGCGATTCGTTACAGAGTAACCTGGTGAGTGGAGGAGGGACTTGACGTACCAATAGAGGCTTAGAAGGATTCAGGGGACCCGCGTGGACTCGCCCAGTCGCCCGAGTGCACTCGACGAGTCTGCTCACAGTTGACCGTTGACTGGAGTTGACTTTTTTGACTATTAGGGTTTAGTCAATGTTTGGACTTTTGAGCCATTGAAGGGGTAGAATGGTCTTTTACCCTTCTTATAGAACTTAGAGAGGGATTAGCCTAGTCTTTGAAAGTCGTATTGATTAGAGTAATTATTTTATGTGATTAGGCGCAGGCTAGATCAATATTTACGAGTTCGAGGGTTACCGAGTTATTCAAGGTGAGTCTTCTCACTATACTTTACCTTGAGGGGTAATTACAGTTATGTGACAGAGTACATTGTGTTTTATGTATGTGATGTGTTACACTACATGATTTCTATTTGATTTTTGTTGTATGTACTCTAGAGTTCACAAAGTTAGGACTAGAGGGTCCACAGAGTTAGGGCTAGAGGACCATAGAGTTATAGCCTCGAGTGGCTAATATGTGTTATATATAAGCATCGATGTCAGAGAGACAACTCACTAAACCTTAATATGTGATCTTTCGATCTTCTTCCCTTCAGATCTGATCATTCCTTCACACATGAGAGACAACTCACTAAACCTTGATATGTAAGCATCGATGTCAGAGTTTTTAACCGTGAGGTTCGACAACTCTTGCTCCATTTTTTGGATTTCTCCCCTTGGATAGTACTCGACCAATAGCATTTCCTTAAGCTCCTCCCATGGCATAGCATTTGCCACTGAGAGTGTCATGCCCTCCACATGACCATTCCACAAAGTGAGAGCTTGATCAACGAATGTGTAGGCCGCAAATTTGACCTTGCACCCCTTTAGACCTCCGCAGATCTGAAACACCCATTCCACCTTTTTCTATCCCTCCTTTCAGGGTTATTACACCTCTCGTCCCGTTTAAGGTTCGAGGTTTGGCGTATGTAAAGTCCATGTAGGTGCATGTTCTTGTGGGTCTCTGATTTGTTCACTGATTTGTGCTTCCGGTTCCATGCCTGTTAAATTCGTTGTTGTTTCTGTTATGAATATGTGCTAGTGCTGCAGTGACCGTAGCAGACACTGCCGCTTGGAATGTGGCTGCGTATCTTTCTCGTGGCATCGATGCCATGTTGTTTCCACAGTTAGGTCTATGAGCCATCTTTTTGTCATGGAACGGAAAGATGTTCGGTATCCAATGTATTTAGTTTCACGATTTCTTGGTTATAGCACCATGTCGTGATTCGGTTACGTATAAGAGAGTGAATGCATAAAATCAACATGTAGTAAAAGTAATAGAACACAAAGCAGATAATTACATCATGATAAAATATAGAGACGTTTTCATTAATGATAATCTTTTGAGTACATGAAAATTTGCCTATAAGGAATACAATACATGCAGTGAAATAAAATTCGACAAAGTAAAGAATCTATGGGTAGTGTGGTCACTTAATCATGTAGTTAGTAGTTCATAAGGTAATACATAATTAAAATCATGACAATAGTAAGTGAACAGATACTAGTTGCGATGAGATGGGTCGACAGTGAAATAACATGTCGAAATGTCATGCTACAAGATCAGCCATCTCGTTTATCTCCCTGATGACCTCGTCCCTCTCGTGCTCTTCCTATATAGCTCAGGCCTCTGTTGCTAAAAGTTGTTGTCGAAGGGTGGAAATTTCCTCCTCTAGGGAGAGAGTCTTATCGATAGGATCCTGTTGTGCTGTGGAGTGATCATGTACTATCTTTGAAGTGGGAGGCTCACTGGGGACATCATTAGCGTCCCCGCCCTCCTCCATGATCTCATCGGATTCTCCAAAATCGTTGTCCATCTCCATGTAATCCTTGGGCCCGACACTGGGGGTAGCCTCCAGACATATCACATGGGCTTCCTCGACCGTTCTGTGGGCCACTAGGGACTGTAGAAAAGGACGCTAAGATGTGCCTCGTCCATGGCGACTGCGCGAGAAACTGGGTATGAGAAGTGTGTAAAGGGAGTATGAGCAAATTATTTTTTCCAAAATACTCCTATAGTATTTTTAATTATTTTTGGTTGAGTTCGTGAGATGTTTTGGATACGAGGTAAGCTTCTAGATCCATTTCCTGCCATGATTACTCCCAAACACATGTTGGTCATATTTTTAATAAATATACTTGATCAGGCTATATTTGTCCCCAATATGACTACATAACGGTATGAGTTTTATCACAACATTCAATTCCCTCCAGAGAATTTTATTGTTAAAGTTTTAATGTACACTTAGGTATTCATTATATTATGAGTTTTTTAGTCCCATTGTATTGTTAAAAGTTTTAATGTACACTTAGGTATTCATTATATTATGAGTCTTTTAGTCCCATTGTAGTTATAGTTGCATATCAAGTATGATTAGATATGTCAGTTCACTATAAACAATGCTCTGATACCAATCTGTCACACCCCCGAACCAGATGGCGGAAATGTCCGATGACTTGTGCGTGACTTCAACTTATAATATCATCACAACGTATATAATTTAAACAAGATAACATCATTATCAAACATATAAAAATACTGTTGGGTTTTGAGCATTCTAACACTCCTAAGTGTACATGCAACCCTAAATACCTTGGATCTATGTCTTCATGAAGCTTGCGTGCCAAGTGCCCCAAGTGTGACACCTCAAATGGTTCACACAACACCAAATACACATGGAATGACTTGAGAGAAAACTACATTCATGAAAATCGGCTAGCCGTTTTACTTCACACACTAGTGGCCAATTTTGGTCAAGAATAAGATGCTTATATAGTTCGGGATACACCATGTAAACCCTAATTGACATGGCCTTTCATTTCCATGATCCATGGGTACAAATACACCATGGAGCATCCATGGACCATCCTATGGGTTTTAGCCCAACTTGATTATCCATGGAGCATTAGCCCACTATACAAGTATGGATGATTTACACAATCCACCCATATATTTAATTAGTCTTCTTTTGATCACTTAATTAATCCTAGATTAATTCTTGATCAATACTAATTAAATAATCTTATTATTCTTAGTATTAATATACTAGAACTTATAATATATTAATAACCATAAGTGTCTTATTTCTCTCATTATAGTCTATCCAAGTGCATGATGCCATGCAACCCAAATGGACCATGTCGGGTCGGGTCAAGTCTTACCAATTATAGTTATGGACTTAGACATTAATCCAACAGTCTCCCACTTGGATAAGTCTAAAACTATTATTGCGTTTGACTTCAGGAACCAACTGGCAATCGTAGCTCTCAAAAGCTTCTGTCGAACTCTGACCTTGTAGATGAACTCTGACCTTTGTCAGTGACTTGTCCATTAGATAAGGGATCATATATTCCTCCATTCTAGATATCATATGGACTGAGACATGGATTATAATCATTCTCTCTGTCCATTTGTTGTTTCCCGATTTCCGATTTATGACGACTGACTAATTAAACAAATCAAATCAGTCCTGGCCCGGCCGAGCACTTCCATTTGTCATCATCAAATCATCGAGGGGCCCACAGATATCGCTTTTATCCCGAAGGTAAAAGGCATGGATAAACTTCGACTCATATGGCTTGTTCTACTACTTGTTGAATCATACACAAAGGCACGGTTTATAGCACCGAGTTACCAAATGCGTTTTCGTGCAATCAATGTACAACCAACTCATAGTAACAACTCATATCTCTAGGTTTGAAGAATATAAGATATTATCATCTCATGATCACTCGTGATAAAATCCATGAAGTGATTCCAATGAGCACGGGTTGAATCCAATACTCAGAACTTATGAGCACTCATGAGTGTTGTAGCCCTTTGTCCAACACCTTAGACCTCTACAAGCCAACCCATGACAGTCTTAATTCATATCTACTTCCAACATATGACCGACTGTGGATGGTTTGAATAACTTAGTCATTCCGGAATAATAACCTAGTTTATTCGGGAAGTCAAAACATGCAAAGTGAATCACAATAATAATTGAATCCAATATGGTATCAAAACCTATGAACATAAATAAAACACCTTTTATTTATCACCATATGATTACACGTTATTCATTGTATACTGTTTCAGCTATCAACTTTATTCTTGAATTTAAAACAATAGTTGTCCCATGCTCCAAGCATGTACACTATGTTTTTTTTCAAAATACTAGTCATGCCACACACCAAGTATGCATATTATGTTTGTCTATGATCTTTACTTTGTGAACTAGATCAATTGAACATAACTTCAATGATTCTCTTTTCACACTCCCAAATCCTTACTGCAAATGCAAAAATTCCAAATTCATGCCATTTACTGAAATCTGTTAGATTCTAAACTTATATGCATTGATCTTCTTGTAATGATTATGTACAAAATCAGAAAGACTTGACAACAACCATTACAGACCAATTCAAAGGAGATCAGCTCCTTGGGAACATCCTTCTTGCATTAAGTTTCCTAATCTTAAACAGATTGAAAATTCAAACTTTGAAACATTTGCAGATTCCATTTTGACTATCACTTCTGAACAAGAGTTGCCTCCTTCCAGATTATGTCAATATGGTCCTTCCAGAATTATCACTATACTTCCAACTGTCCTTGAGCAACCAATCTTTGGAAAACCTTAGATTGTCCTCGACAATTATATAATCCTTTTAGTCATATCCAGTTCTAAACCTTTTCACTTCTTAATGCCCCAGGCATTTGCAAAATTTTAGATAGGATTAATATAGCACATGTAATCGATCCTATATCCGAAGCATATGGGACACGATTCATGATGTCTCACATAAAGACTAAACCAGTCTTTTGCTATAACATTTCCATTTGTATTTGCCAAGTTCTCATAATTCAGATTATGAAAACGGATGCCGTAATCATAATCGAATTTTAGAACGCAAATAATGGACCCATATACATAATTTCCTTATGTTGAGCCATTCCAACATGAAATTCATATATATATCCTTGACTAAATGATTAAAACCTCACGATCTAAGCTTATAGATTTGAGATTAAGTATAATTTCCTCTCCCTTAATTATAGCAAAACAACTTTTTCAACCCCTGCAACCTCACGAATTGAAACTTTTGTTTTCTATAATTAAGCTAACTTGCAATACTTATCATAATTATCATGCTCCATTAACATGATGATTATTAGCATAACACTTATGCTCCCAATAGCTTTGACATGTACTCAAAAATCAGTTGGACTTCTAGAAATCAATACTTCATTGACTTTCTTACCAAAGTTCAGATTTCTGATACTAGATTGTTTTGATAAGACTTTATCAAAATCATACACCTTCCCTTAGATAGCACACTTGTGTGTATAAACAATTATGAAGAGGGATGCCGTAATCATATTGGTTAGACCTTTTTGCCACTTCTCACAAGTCCAGGTTAGTGTGCCTGTAAACCACACACGCTCCACTAACGACTTTGAGAATGCAAATATCACAATTGCTATCTAGCTAAAATCTACTTAGTGAAAGTGTTTCCTCACCATCATTTTCATGAATCGGAGAGAAACCTTATGACACTTAGATTTAATGGTGTATGTGTTCTTATCCATGTGAATTGTCAAAACCATACTCACAAGACAAGGATAATGACAAATCCAAACTCATATGGACTGAACTCAATCTTAATTTCTTGCCACCTGGCAGCTCAAGGGCCTGCCATTGCTTCCAAGTTGTTGTGCAACACATTGAGAACTCTAAGAACTCATATGCAAAGCCAACTTTAACTGGAATGGGGACACAATATGTCAACACGATAGGTTCTATTCTTCATTTGTTCTTGAGACTTTCAAGACCTTTAAAACTCCCACTATCCTCTTGACATATAAGACTTCCTTGTCAAATATTCAAGGGATAGTGTAGATTCTAATCAAGGCAAATACTTCACACAATTGGCCTTAGTTGGTCTTTGTTTTATCCAAAACATCACAACTTACCAATTTCAAATGTACAAGAGTAGAAAACTTTTACTCTTACATTTGACAAGTGTTTTAAACCTTTCTTTAAGACATGTCACTCAAGTTACAATCTTGGAGTATGACTTTAAGACTTGTATAGGAACTAAGTATGACTCATCTTCTTGATTTAACCATTTCAACAATTCAAGTTCCACTTCTTAGTCATAAGAATACACTAAGATTTCCTTAGAGAACTAACTTTGATATGGTTTCTTAATCATTAAGATGATCACAAAAACTTATACTAAAGTAGTCTCCCATCTTTTCAGATTTGAGAAACTTTTATCCTTCTGCCTAAGTTGATTCTTCTTATTCTCTCTACCTTACATTGAAACTTTTCCAATGTCTCAGAATTATACTTTAGCCTGTAAGTATAACCATATTTACTAAGCTTTAGTAAATTATGATGAATAATCTTATCGATCTTTTTGTGGTGGTCTTAATCAGTGCACAAGAATGTGTACTCGATCCCTTAATCCGTTACTTGACTCATACATCTATGTGAACGAGTAGTTAGTCTTAATTTTCCAATACTTGAAAGTTCTCATTCATTATGCTATACAACATGCGTGATTCCAAGTTCCGGTCCAATTGAAACTTGGGTGTTGAGAATCTTTCCTTATTTGGTAAATTTAGACATTACCACAAATGAAATAATCAATTTCATATTTCCACTCTTGCTACTAATGGAATCATATAAGCAACAATTTTTCCTCAAATGCCATTGTAAGGATATTTTAAAATAAATAAAACCGAAGATTTTCTTTTATTTTAAAATTTTGCGGAAAAACTTATTTTTACAATCCATATGAAAACTTGTTGTTATCTATTCCTAAGCAATATCTCATAACTCCTAAGAAGTAGCTCAAGAATCCGATCCTCAAACTACGCGATAGAAATCCATCTATGCGATCAGATTCAGCAGATTCTTTCTTTAAGTTTCTTCACTTTTCCTTTTATTCTTAAAACATCAACATGTGACCCAGTCACATCATGTATCAAGAATCTCAGATTAGAAACTTAGCACAGTTAGATAGTGGACTTTACCTGAAGTAGAGTCAAACTTATTGACTTTAACCTCCTTAGGTAAATTTCCCAGCTTCGCAACCAATGCCCCTTTCTTTGGCAATATAAACATATGGACCCTTTCATAATGGTACACGGGACTATCAAAGACTTAGCTTTTCTCTTTACCATTTGGTCAACCGAGTTGACTATGGCCGATCCCTTTCCATTGGGAAGAGAATGCTTTCCTAGATTTCCTGTGTCACTATTGTCAATGTCCATCAAGTTTTAAGGAAGTTGATCTTAACAAATAGATAAGATCATTAAGGGTCTTGTCATAGTCTGTTTCATAGATGTCCCAAAGGAACTCACTATGTGACTTAGAAAGTGATTGAACCACCAACTTTCTCAAGACTTTGACACCCAACTCTCCCGGCTTGTCAATATGTGACTACATCTCCAAGATGTGACCACACCTAGACCTTGCCTTGCCAATTGGGCTTGAGTGACCTTAAACTTTTCAAGAACTTGTGGGTTAGGGAGAATAATTTGAAGAGGTGAAGAAGTATGATATCCATGGGACATCATCTTCATTAGGAAAGCTTGTTTCAGGAGATTTGGGAAGATCATAAATGTCTAAACCAGACATCTTTTGGGAGATATTCAAGATAGTTAATCTTAAGTCCTTAATATGACACACAATATGAAATATTAAGGCTAGGACCCAACAAACTATTTTATAACTTAGAAGAGGTATGCCGTAATCCATGCTATAAAATATTTGAAGGTAGGTGAATGACGATTCACCAATTTCCACCAAGATAAACGAAAATGTATTATTAGGTTTTAATTGGTTTTGAAACTCCTAGATCTTTGAGATTCATTGAACTGTTCAATGGCATGTTTCAATCTCGAGTGTGCCCTGCAGGTTTTGTGACTGGGATGCCGATGATCACAAAACAAGGTGTGAAGTAACCACGCAAATTACTTGGTACCCTTAAGTCTTTACCCCTCAATCGATGTGCCGGTTAACCACACATGCTCCATCGATACGATGATAAACATTACGTTACCCTTTGCGTACCTTGTTAAATACGAGTTAGTGTGCCAGTTAACCACACACGCTCCACTAACCGACTTAAACAAAGTGCAAAGTGTAATTTCATGGATTAGCACCTTATTCGCATTTTCTTAAGTAACTAAGATTGGGTATTATTAAGAGTTTAGTTACTTAGTATTTATCATTAATACTTTTAATGAAGGGAGAATTCTAGTCCTGTCAAACCCGTTCGGCTAACGACCCTCCACCAGTCAAGCAAGCGGTGGGTGAGAGTGGACACCCATTAAGTTGCCATTTTATAGGCAACAACGTTATACCCACCTTATAGACCGGCTTCGTGAATGAGGCGTACTAGCGGTAAGACTGACCTTACTCTTATACATACATATATATATATATATATATATATATATATATATATATATATATTATTAACTTATAATATTATAAAGTATAAGGGTTGAATTTTAACTTTTAAAATTCAAAGGGCTAACTTGGAATTAAAGTATTCATAAGTGAAAACTTTACAAATTCCAAAACTTGAGGGCAAGTTTTGAAACTATTCAAAACTAATTAATTCCATAACTTATGTGTTTAAAGTAGTTTTAATCCAAAAACTTTCCAAGTTCCATAACTTGAGGACAAGTTATGGAAGACTTTAACCTAATAAAAGAATTAAATTTTTCTTTATTTTATAACTTATGAAATTAATTAAGGTTACACTCTATTTATTTACTTATTAATGATGTGACTCTTGAACCTCCATAACTTAAGGAGAAGACTCTTCATCTTTTGTAACCATTGCCAACTTTTATGAGTTTTATGAAACTTAAATGTGACTTTTCATATAACTTGAGGAAAAGTTATAAAAACACATTTTAGAATCAACTATTAGATTAATTTGGATTGAAAACAACTATTTCACTCAATTTTTCTATTAATCTAAGCAACTCATAAGAACAAGATAATTCACATCAAACTTTTTCATGTAATTAGTCTAAACCTTAAACTAATACAAACCATGAATCTATTGACAATTATCTTTGAAATTGGGTTAGCATGAACATTACCACATCAAAAACATGTTTATAAGTCCAAAAACATCTTACGGTAATGTTCCTAGTCCAATTCCAACCAAAAAAGTCGAATTTATGCTGTCTGGGGGTCCAACTCGTCGAGTGCACGAACCAACTCGGCGAGTTGGATGCTTTTTGCCTTGGACTTGGCGAGTCCATTCATGGACTCGGCGAGTCTGCTGGGCAGACAGCATCAAAACTCGATTTTCCAGCTTCTTTTGCAAGTATAACAAGAAAACAAGCCTAGGCTCTGATACCACTGTTGGGTTTTGAGCATTCTAACACTTCTAAGTGTACATGCAACCTTAAATACCTTGGATCTATGTTTTCTCTATTATACATGCAAATAAGAACATCCAAGGTATTATCCTAATCTACCATACAAAACAAAGACTATAGCAAGATAGAATACATACCTCTTTGGTGTAGAAAGTCTTCATGAAGCTTGAGTGCCAAGTGCCCCAAGTGTGATACCTCAAATGGTTCACACAACACCAAATACACATGGAATGACTTGAGAGAAAACTACATTCATGAAAATCGGCTAGCCCTTTTACTTCACACACTAGTGGCCAATTTTGGTCAAGAATAAGATGCTTATATAGTTAGGGTTACACCATGTAAACCCTAATTGACATGGCCTTTCATTTCCATGATCCATGGGTACAAATACACCATGGAGCATCCATGGACCATCCTATGGGTTTTAGCCCAACATGATTATCCATGGAGCATTAGCCCACTATACAAGTATGGATGATTTACACAATCAACCCATATATTTAATTAGTCTTCTTTTGATCACTTAATTAATCGTAGATTAATTCTTGATCAATACTAATTAAATAATCTTATTATTCTTATTATTAATATACTAGAACTTATAATATATTAATATACCATTAGTGTCTTATTTCTCTCATTATAGTCTATCCAAGTGCATGATGCCATGCAACCCAAATGGACCATGCCGGGTCGGGTCAAGTCTTACCAATTATAGTTATGGACTTAGACATTAATCCTACAAATAAAACCAACATTGTTTACATCAAGTATAGTATCATAAATTACATGATAAAATAATCAATGTATGATGATAAAAAAATATGACAAATTCCACATGTTCTTGTAGACCATTCCGCTTAACGATTCCATGAGAATACAAGTTATTTTTAAAATGTCAACATATATGATGCTGGTGAATTCATAAGCATGTTTGAATGAAAAGTTTTGTATCTTTCGTAAAACACCAGAAAATCCGATATTTTCTGAAAAATGGTTTAAAAGTGATGTGTCAAATCAAGTATTAATGCATGTATGTTTTTTGTTTTTGGAATGTATATAAAAACGTAATCTGGAAAAATGATAATGAAGTATCGTCCGCCCTGTACCAACCCCCCGAGTATATGCTGCAACAGGATGGATCCGGCTACCTTCCCCTTGTACATTGTCTGTTGTAACTAGAAAGTATTGTATAACTATATGTTTCCACAGAAAATCCTATATTTTCTGTTTACAAAAGTGTCGTGATTTTAAAACCCTAAGACTAAATATCAGTGTATGTGTGTTTTTATATCAACAAGATCCTATATGTATTCCGAAAAATTATGATGGAGAGAATCTCTAAGTGTGTCGTTTTAACCATACTTGATTATGACAAATTCGCCTATCGTGGTGTTTTCAGGCGTCGACTTGTTTAAGGTAAGGTGTGGGGTATCACCCCGTATGTATCTATACATAAACTCTTGCTCTCCTTCCAGTAGACTGGTTATAGCTATAGGCTACGATTGTCCACTCGAGAGGTGTCAATCGACATGTCTAACTAGCATCGTTAATTGAGTTTACGCGAATATTGTATTATGTTCTGTGTAATGCTTTCCGTATATGCTTTATGTTTGAAAAGTCCAACAAGTACGTATGTGAATCTACGGGGCTCAACAGACATCTAGAAATACCACTAAGGCCCAATAAACATGTAATGTATAGTCTACGCCCAATAAGCTTCTAAATGGACCACTAAGAACCAATAAACATGTAATATTTAATCCAGGTCCAATAAGAAGGTAAATGGGCCACTAAGGCCCGATAACATGAATTGTAAGTATTAGGCTTAATAGACATGCAATAGATGAATTTAGTTCGTTTCTTATTGCATTGTTTGTTTTAGCTTGGTTGTTTTCTAAGTTGGCATAAAAAGCCCACATTATGTGATGATGACAGGTTCTGGCCCATTAAGACAAAAATTTACAACTTAGGCATATTTTTTATGAAATTGACACCTTAGGTCATTCATGGCCAAAAATTTACCTTTACGAGCTCATTTCAAATAAAATGAAATTTTAGTCCACTTTGGTTAAAAATAACATTTTCGGTTCAATATCATGAAAATTGACATCTTCGGCCCCATTGTATATAAATTGACATTTTTGGCCCAAGTATGTATATAAATTAATGTTTTCGGCCCATAAAAAGTTAGATTTTCAACCTGTTATAGATAAAAATGACATTTTCGGCCCAAATTTTGTCAAAATAACATTTTAGTCCGAAATCCAAATAAAGTGACAATTTCAGCCCATAACACCGTAAATTTACATTTTTGGCTCAAATTTGTGTTAAATGAGAATTTAATCCATAAAAATGACAAATTTACAAATTTAGCACAATGAAACCGTGAAGGCCTATATTAAGGGACGTTACGTCAAGTTTAACACTTTTGGCCCTTTTTAAAACTATGATTTCATAAAGACCCATTTTATATAAATATGATATTTTTAGTCCTGGTAAAATCGTAAGTATCATAAAAATTCCATTCTTTTTGTTTATTTATCAAAAATGGTCCCATTACAAGATCTAGTTTAGTCTTTCAACATCGTTAACATGTATAATACATTCATATTCAAGGTAAGTTATATAAAGTGGTTTAGTTCACAAACATCATCATGTTTTTGTTAGAGTTTTCGAGATTTAAGGGTTTCATCACAAAATCACAACACATAACATAGAAAACACACATAAACATGCACAAATACATGGATGTAGCACATAAGCAACTTCTATCCTCCCCCAAAACATAGTAAAACCAAAAAATAAGGGGTATGAACTCACATTGCTTTGTTGTTTTTGGTGATCATATGAGGAGATCTCGGCCCTGGATGTGTTCTTGAGATGATTTTCGAGCTCTAAGGTGTTCTAAGAGCATAGATCATAAAATAATATGGGTTAAGAAGAGATTTAAGGTGTAAACGTGAAGTTAAACTATGGATTCTAACTAGAAACTTACCAGAAGTGAAGGGCTTTGATGAAGAGATCTTGGTGTGCCCTTGAAATTCTCAAAAATTAGAAGGATGAAAGAGGAGAGTTTCTTATGCTAGAGAGGAAAAAGTGAGAGAGTTCTTGATTTTGAAGATGAAAAGTGAGGGTGGTGATGAATGCCTTATGGCCGACAGTTAAAAGGAGAGGGGGAAAATGTTGAGGTGATGTTGCATGGGTGCATGAGATGTCCTTGTTATTGGTTTGAACTTAAATCAACAGTTTGGATTCATAACCAAATAAAATACATCTCATATGCAACGGAAACCTAATACAATACATTTCATATGCATTGAACTTAAATCAAGAGTTTGTATTCAAATGGATGGTTTAGATTAAACACAGAGTATGATTTTCACTTAGAGTACGTCCTTTACTGTTGGATTAGTGTCTAAGCCCGTAACTATATTTGGTAGGTACTTGGCCCGGTTGTGCATGGTCCTTTTGGGTTCCGTTCACCAAAGCAACATGATAGGATGATTTATAAATAAAGAGGTTTTTATGATTTATTAATATATTATATGATTAATATATTAAAAGCAAAAATCATATAGTTTAATTAATATTAGACACTAATTAATTAAGAATTAATTTTGTGCCTAAAAGAGATTAATTAAATAAAGGGGGTTTGTAACTGTCAATTGTGTGATAGTTGGTTTTGGGCTGTGGATCCTTATGGATTATAGGGTGGACGAAATTAAGGTGTATGGACTCCTTGAATTCGTCCAAGCCTAATTCTAGATGGATCCTTGGAATGATTAAGGCCTAAGTTATCCAATTAGGGTTTCAGGCAGTAACCCTAGCAGCTCAAGTATTTAATGACCCCAAGAGCTATAGAAATCGGCTACCAGAAACCCTAAGGAGTTCCTAGAGCCGATTTTGTGCCCACAACCTCTGTCCAAATCATTCGCTTGCTTCTTGGTGTTTGTAATCCATTAGAGGTGCAACATTTGTGACTCTAAGCTCAAAGGATAACAAGATTCAAGCTTTCAAGAAGAGGTAATCATCTAGATCTACTTTGTTATGTCAATTTAGAATTGTATACCATAGATATAGGGTTTTCAAGTCTTGGATGAAAAGCATGTTCATTATAGAAACCTAGATCCAAGCATTAGGGTTTGCATGTGTACATAGGAATGTTCTTATGGCTAAAACCCATCAGTGGTATTAGAGCGTTGGTTGGCTTTTCTTGAATTTGATGCTTTGTGTTTTGATTCTTGCTTAAAAATCGTTTTTCTTGCTCTCTGCCTGATAAACTCGACGAGTACCATTGTGGACTCAACGAGTAGGATGAACTCGACGAGTCCTTAAGGGGACTTGGCGAGTCGAAGCGTCAGACAGAGGGAATTTTGGGATTTCTTGCTGTTTTGCTTAAGTGTAATTACCTAAATTCTTTTAGTCTAATAAAATCCGAATTTTATTTACTTTTTTATCAATATCCTCATCAAAACAAAAGGTAATTACCAATTGTTTAAATAATAATTTCCTTATTTGATAATACTTGATTATTTAAATTAATTGCTGAATTATCTTACAAGTAATATTGACTAGGTCAAATTTAGATAATTATCAAATTAAATGCTTAATTGAAAATTATATTCTATTTGATCTTTGTGTTTTGAAAAAGTTCAAAACTTGTCGTCAAGTTTTGAAATTTAAATGTTATGATTAAAATGTTTAATTTGACCTATTTAAATTTCAAACCCTATAATTTTCAAGTTTAACATTCAACCTTATACTTTATAATATTATAAGATTAATATATATATATATATATATATATATATAACTTAAATACTAGTGTTATCGTTAGTAGGCATCATTCATGAAGTCAATCTATAAGGGGGATATAAGGTTATGGCCTATAAAAGGGTTGTTTGATGGTTGTCCACTCTCACCCACCGCTTCCTTGATTGGTGGAGGGTCGTTAGCCGAACGGGTAGGATAGGGTCGTTAGCCGAACGGGTAGGATAGCGCAAACCTTACCTCATTAAAAGTATAATGAGTCTATACAAGGTAACTAAAATAATTTTTTTCAAAAATTCCCAATCTTAGTTATTTTATGCAAAGTGAATTAATGCAATCCCATGAAATTACACTTTGTACCCTTGCTAAGAAGTTAGTGGAGCGTGTGTGGTCAACTGGCACACTAATTGGTTTCTAAGCAAAGGTGGAAAAGGGTGACTCATTGTTTTTCATAGTTCGATGGAGCGTGTGTGGTTAATCGGCACATCGAATCGGTAATTGTAACAATGAGGGCACCATGTACATTTGCATGGTTATTCACACCCGCTTTTTGATCCTCGGCATCCCTGTCACAAACTTGAGGGGCATATCGAGATTTAAACATGCCACTGAAAGGTTCAATTAATCTCAAAAGAATCTAGGAGTTCTCAATACATTTAAAACTTTATCTTCTTTTCGTTTTTCATGATAGAGAATTAGTGAATCGTCATGCACTTACCTTCAAGTTATTGGAATGCTAGATTACGACATCCCTTTTCTAATATGTAAATAATGTTGTTGGATCCTAGCCCTAATTTCTCATTTAGGGTGTTTAATTAGGGATTCATTTCTAATCAAACGTTGTTCTTTTCTTTTTCAGATGTCGAACATGAACAACAACAACGCTTCTGGCTCAAGTTCCTCCGGCTCCTTCTCACTTATGAACTTGTGTGGGAGGGTGATATTCAACAGAAACATTTTCAATGATTGGATCCATAACATTAGAATGGTCACCCGTTATGAGTACATAGAGTATGTCCTAGACAAGGAGCCAAAGGAGATTGACATGAACATTACACAATTAAATCTAATGATTCATCGCATTCCATTTCTTGGGTAATTGATAAAGGATGTGGTTTTCTCATTTGTTCTGATTTGCAGGGCCTAAGAAAAGATAGGGATGTGGAGCATAGGAAGATAAATTTGATCACGGGGAACAGAAGGTCGTCGCTTGTTAACAAGATCGAAATTTACTCTTTAGTGCTTAATAGTGGATTTGGATTAGATTTAAACAATTGTTGCTATTCGCCTGATATGGCAAGAAACATCATTTCATTTCATGGTTTATATATACAACGTTTTAGATATTCATTTATAGTGAAAAGGGTTCTATTAAGGCTTATCTTAATGGTGTATTTTATTTTGAAGCATTCCCTTGTAATGGAATATATGAAACTGTGATGCTTGTAGATAACTTAGGAAATGATGTGTTGTGTGTTGATTCATCCAATGGTTTGGACAAAGCATGCTTGTGGCATTGTCGTCTTGGACATGTCAACAAGAAATGCATAGCCCAACTTCAAAAGGATGGATTGTTGGAGTCATTCGACCTTAGGGACGATGACGTGTACAAGTATTGTTTACTTGGAAAGATGACCAAGTCACCCTTTACTGTCACTTGTGAGAGGGATGAGGGTCTATTCGATCTCATACACACCAATGTGTGTGGGCCCTTTAGATCAACCACAAGGGATGCGAGCTACTTCTACGTGACTTTTACCGATGATCATAGTACGTATGGATATATCTACTTAATGAAGCACAAGTCAGAAACCTTTGAAATTTCAAAGAGTTTAAACAAGAAGTCGAGAATCAGTTGGGTAGGAAAATCAAGATGATTCGATCCGATCGAGGAGGAGGGTACCTAAGTCTTGAATTCCATGACTATCTTAAGGAATGTGGAATAATTTCGCAATTCAGCACCTAGGACACCGCAGTTGAACGGAGTGGCTCAATGGCATAATCGAACCTTGTTGGACATGGTTCGTTGCATGATGAGTCGTGCTTCACTACCTATCTCGTTTTGCGGGTACACCTTAGAGAATGTCACCCATATCCGTAACTTAGTCCCTACGAAGAAGGTTGCCAAAACACCTCATGAGATGTCGACAGGGAAGGCTCCCTCGTGGGCACATATAAAGATTTGGGGTTGAGGCTTTCGTAAGACGAGAGACTCACGACAAGCCCGAACCTCGTAGTGAGCGGTGCATTTTCATCGGCTACCTGCATAAATCCTTTGGATATCTCTTCTATAGACCGAGTAACAATGTTGTCTTGGTTGTGAGGAGAGAGGTTTTCCGAGAGAGAGAGAACTCATAAGCCAAAGGGACAGTGGGAGGCAAATTCATCTTGAAGAGATTCAAGAGCCGAACGATGAAGGAACCTCAAACGCTGGCACTCAACCCGAGGGGGAAACTCTGGTTGAACCGATTGACGAGTCATTACCTCTTAGACGTTCTGAAAGTGTTAGAGCTCAACCCCGGTTATATGGAAGCCATGGTAATCCTGGAGTATGCAAAATCGAAAGAGGCAATGGACAACGAGATTCAGTCAATGTACGGCAACCAAGTTTGGAATTTGGTTGACCATGTGCCCGGACGTAAGACCGTCGAGTGCAAGTGGATCTTCAGGAAGAAGACCGACATGGATGGGAATGTGCACACATATAAGGCGTGACTGGTCGCGAAGGGTTTCACTCAAACTCCTGGAGTTAACTATGATGAAACCTTCTCAACGATGCCAAAATAAAGTCTATTAGTGTGATGTTGGCCATTACTGCATTTCATGATTATGAGATATGGAAAATGGATGTCAAAACTACTTTCCATAATGAGAAGTTGTCTAAGGATGTTTACACGGCTCAGCAAGAGGGTTCTGTCAATGCAAAGCATCCCAATAGAGTGTGCAAGCTTGAGAAGTCCATTTATGGACTTAATCAAGCGTCTCGTAGATGGAATCTTGGCTTCGACGAGAAAGTCAAAGAGTTTGGGTTTCTACAATGTGAGGATGAATCATGTGTAAATGTCAAAGCCAGTGGGAGTATAGTTAGCTTCCTTGTATTGTATGTCGATGACATACTGTGCATAGGAAATGACATCCCGACACTACAGGAGGTTAAATCCTGGCTCGGGAAGTGCTTCGCTATGAAGGAACTCGGAGAGGCTTCTTATATTTTGGGAATAAGGATAGTGACAGACAGAAGTAAGAGACTAATAGGACTTATTCAGATTACTTACTTGGACAAGGTACTAAAATGTTTTAGTATGGAGAACTCAAAGAAGGGAGAGTTACCGATCCAAAGTAATTCCAAGTTGAATAAGACTCGGTGTCCGAGTACCGAAGTCGAGATAGCACAAATGAGCCAGGTACCATACGCTTCCGCAGTTGGGTCGACTATGTATGCTATGCATGTACTCGCCCTGATGTGACCTTTGCTTTGAGGATGGTCAGTAGATATCAAGGGAACCCTAGAAAAACGCATTGGGTCGTATTCAAGAACATTCTTAAGTACCTTCGGAAGACCAAGGAATGGTTTCTAGTCCTCGGAGGGAGTGATGACTTAAGGGTGTGAGGGTATAGTGACGCCAGTTTTCATACCGACAGAGAAAACTACCGTTCGTAGTCGGGCTTGGTCTTTACCCTTAATGGAGGAGTAGTGACTTGGAAAAGTTCCAAGCAAGAGACAGTAGCTTATTCAACGTGTGAATCAGAGTATATTGAAGTGAGAGAAGCTTCAAAGGTGGCGATATGGTTGAAGAACTTAATTGGAGACCATGGATTTGTGCCAGCCATAACGGAGCCCATAGAAATTTTATGTGATAATGAAGGAGCGGTTTCCTTGCCCAAGGAACCGAGGGATCATGGTAGATCTTGACATATCGAAAGAAAATATCATTTTATTCGACATCGGGTGGAAGAAGGACCCCTCGTAGTAAAGAGGGTATCGTCAGAGGATAACCTATCATATGCACTTATGAAGTGACGACTGAGCAGGGTTAAGCAGTTGCAGCACGCTAGGAGCATCGGGCTGAAGGATGATATTAGTTTAGATTAGATAGTTTAGAAACATGTAATAGATAAACTGTAATTAACATTTGATGATTAAATCAAACAATATTATTTATTAGTAATGTTACTGTCTTATGTTAATTGTTTACCTATTATTTCATCTTTTGCATGCTTTGACTTCCGGAATAATAAGAGTTATTCGAACCGTCCACAGTTGTTCATATGTTGGAAGTAGATATGAATGAAGACTGTCATGAATAGGTGTGTAGATTGTCTAAAATATATTAGAAATAGAAAAAGTTTTCTACAACGTTCATGAGTGCTTATCAGTTTGATTTGAGCATTGGAATTTATCTCCAGTGATTGCGAAATGAAAATATGATATGCTCTTAAAACCAAGATATATGGTTTATTGTTTGGTAGTTAGTTATGCATTGATAATGTGAAAGCGCATCCATAACATGACGTTATAAAACGCACTGTTGTGTATGATTGGTTAGTGAATAATAAATGCATATCAATCGAAGTTTCTCGGTTGCTTTTATCCTACTAGGATAAAAGCGATATCAGGACCCCTCGATGATTTACTTTGACTTACGTGTCGGTCCTGGTCAGGACTAAATTCATGTGTTCAATTAAGTTCTATGTCAAACGAATCAGAGATCGAGAAACAAACTTGGATGAATAGCATCTAGATCTACTTTTTATGTCAATTTCGACTTGTATACCATAGATCTAGGGTTTGCAAGTCTTGGATGAAAAGCATGTTTATTAGAGAAACCTAGATCCAAGCATTAGGGCTTGCATATGCACATAGGAATGTTCTTATAGCTCAAACCCATCACTTACATTAGATATATTTACATGAGAATATAATTTCCTAGCTAAAATGCTAGTTGTAACAATATAGCATCCTACTTTCATGACAAAAATATTGTTTATTGATTTTTTGTTTTTTTTTTAATTTGTCACATGAATTTTAATACATCGTCCATTGCATTAATAATATAATTTTAATACAACTGTGTTCTGTCAAATTATGATCAACACTAGAGTATAAATCAAAATGAAAGATGAGTCTTGAACGAGCACCATCTTCTCTAAACCTTGCATCGGTACCTGTCTACCGTTGACCTAAAGATACAAGTTATTTTGAAAGAGAGTATCAGCTTTAAAGCTGGTGAGATCATAAGTATTTTAGTGTCATAATTTGTATGTATGTATTTGTATGTATATGAACTGTAAGTATTTGTATGTACATGAACTGTAAGTATGAAAACGTTTTGAACATCCTAGAAAACCCTATGTTTCCTACTAAAAGTATCCTTCTACCAAGGCATCTAGAATTTTTGTGTGTATCTCTTGTAAGAGTGTGTATCTTCCCAAATCCAACTATCATTAACCAAAAATATAGTTACTACACTACCGTGCATCGTGTGAATGTTCACGAAGTGAATGTAATTGTAAAAATTAAATAGTACTATGGTGTACTATCGAACTACAACCGTACTAATTACCTTAAGTCTATGGTAATCTTGTAAGTACTATAGTACTTGTAACAAGTGACTACTTCTGTACTATTGTGCCTTATTTGAGGTATAAGGCGTAATATGATGGCTAGATCCCAGACTAGATGCTCCCCTGTCAAGAGATTTTGGGACCTATACACGACCCCTGTATGCATGCAAGCCGCAAACATCCACATTACTATGATCATGTATACCCAATATAACTATCACAATGCGTTGTGATTCATTGGTATAGTTAGATCCTGAACTTGTTCCATGCTATAGCACCTAGTGATGTCTGTCCTATCATCGTATATGTAAACGTACTCATGTAAATGTATCTATGTTAACATACTCATGTAAACGTATCTATGTAAACGTACTCTTGTAAATGTAATCATGTAAACGTACTCATTTAAACGTATCTATGTAAACGTACTCAAGTAAACGTATCTATATAAACGTACTCATGTAAACGTATCTATGTAAACGTAGTCATGTAAACGTATCTATGTAAACGTACTCATGCAAACGTAATCATGTAAATGTAACCATCTAAACATATCATTGTAATAGTATAGTAATGTACTATGTGTTTTGCGTGTGCTAGATGTAATGTGTCTTCTCTCTCTATCTAGCATGTATTGACTCATGAATGAACAGACTCATTATATGATATCGCATTCTAGTAATAGTTCTAGTCTCTTCCTAAACTACCCCTATGGTAGCTAACTAGTAATGTAACTCGTACGTATGAACATGGAGGTATACCCTTGCTACCCAAGGGTATTGACTGAACTGAATGAACCTTTATGACTATATATGTACACATGATATATAACTAATATTGAAACGACCTTCGGACGGATACCCGATGTCCCACCAGACCACATCTCAATGGCGAAAAGGAAATAGCGCGAGCAGGCCTTCCTAAGTCTTTTAAACATTTCTTATATAACTATACATACATAGGAATGCAATGGATAATATAAAAGCATAAAATAAGTTTTGTAAAACCTTTGAACATAATTCTTATCTAAGAAAAGATCGACTTGATGTCAATCCATAAAATGGGTTGAAAGCATGGGTTTAATTTACAGTTTTAGTATAAAGAAAGCATTTGGTGTAAACACAATTGTAAATGAGTTTGAAATGAAACATACAGTGTAAAATAAGGAGTTTTAAACATATAAAACGTTTATGAAAACCATTTGAAGAAACTCGTTCGGTAAAACGGCTAATGAGTAGTAAATCATTTGAATGCTGCTTATTAATCACATGTGATTGATATAATAACTAGCATGATTCTACTTGTATCCCCCCCATAAAACATTTAAAAACATTTAAATCATTGATTAACGGGTATGAACTCACCTGTAGTAAGTGATTGGGATTGCACGGACTGTATCAGATGCTAGGTGTCAAGTGAAGACTTAGACACATAAAATGATCCTAATAACATATGAAGACATATGTATATAAACAATTAGGGATTATAAAACTAATTAAACATGTAAGCACATCCTGTTGCGAGGAAAACACTTTGGTCAAGTGCTAGGAGGCTATCGGGTTGCAACAAAAGAGTGCAAAGCCTCATACGGGAGTTTATGGTCTAAAGACCATGTGCGTTGGAGTTTACGGCCTTGGGGAGTAAAATCCTGGTCGTAAACTCTCCATTGGGTCACGAATTAAAGCTCAAAGCTATTACAACTTAAGTGGTGACGTGCTTCAAGGCTTAAATAAGTGTTTGGGTGGGTTTAAAGCCCTAAAATGGCCTTGCTTAATGTTCACAGCCCTGGGACCACTCCCCCATGAGTTTATTGTCGTAAACTCATGATAAGGAGTACCATTTCATGTATCTTGGTCCTTAGGTCCATGGTGTAATGTTCTATGCTAAAAATCAAGGCTTACTAGAGTGTTAGGGCGTTCTTTTAACTCCTTTGAGGAGTTCACGGCCATGGCACCAAATCCCTTGGATATTACTGCCGTAATCTCCCATGGAAGGGTGTTTCTGGTGATTTCAAGTCCCTAATATAACTAACAACCAATATAGGCTAGTGTCCAAGACCTTAGGAGAGTTTAAAGCACCTTTTGGCCCTATTGTTTAGAATTCACAGCCCTGGAACTTCTTGGGCCATGAACACCTTACTCTTGGTGTTCTAAGGGTGTTTGCTAGTCTTAAACACATTAGGGTACATCTCTAAACTAGTTTCATATCAAGAGGAAAGGACTAGGCGCTCATTTGTCCCTTAGAAAAGGGTTTACAGTCCAAGATGTTATTGGGCGGTAAACTCTTAAATCTTGTTGTTTTTGTTGGAATAGTGTCTAAGGCTGCAACTATATTAGGCAAGTATTTGACCCGGTTGTGCATGGTCATTTTGGGTTACCTTCACCATAGCAACTTGATAGGATGAGTTATTAAGAGAGACTAAATATTTTTAATATATTATGAGAATAATATAAAGAATAATATATTGTTATTTGATTAATATAAGTCATAGAATTAATAGGAATTAATTTGGTGACTTAAAGAGATTAATTAAATAAAAGGGTATAAACTGTTAATTGTTTGATAGTTGAACTTTAGACTGTAAATCCATATAGATATACAATGGGCGGATTCTAGAAGCTAGGATAGCTTCAAATCGTCCTAGGGGATATCTATGGAAAGGATTTGGATAGCCTTAAGAGAAGATTATCCAATTAGGGTTTAGGTTGTAACCCTTAAGGAGTCTACAAGTATAAATAGACCCCATGGCTAAGGGAAATTGACACTTCATCTAAAGCATAGAAACCCTAGCCGATTTCCTCCCCTCTCCTCTCTCCCAAATCATCCTCCTTGCTATTTGGTGTTTGTAAGCCATTAGAGGAGTGACAATTGTGACTCTACAAGCTCCAAGACAACAAGATCAACAAGGAATTCAAAGGTATGATTCTAGATCTGTTTTATCATTGTTCTTATTCTTAAATAGTCATTAGAAGTCTTGGATTCAAAGCAAGTTTAATTAGAAAGCCTAGATCCAAGCATTAGGGTTTTGCATGCGCACATAGGAAAGTTCTTATGGCTAAAACCCATCAGTGGTATCAGAGCCTAGCTTGGTTTTCATTAAATTTTTGCTTAATTGACTAAAACTAAACTGCAAAATTCGATTTTTGTGTTTCTGAGTCATGGACTCGGCGAGTTGGCCTGACTCGGCGAGTCCCTTTATGCACTCGGCGAGTCCAAGCGTCAGGAATGGCCAGATTCGGGATTTTTTCATAATTATCTTATGGAAACTTACCTTAATCATATTAGATCAACCCAAATCCGATTTTTTAATATATATGACTATTATCTTGATCTAATTAAAGATATTTATCAACTAATAAAATATTTAATTTCCTTATATGATAATTAATTAATTATTTTGATTATTTTGGTAATTATCTTAAAAAGAAATCTTGAATAAAATCAAATATGGATAATTAGGATATTAATTGTTAATTGGAATTATTTGTTATTTGATCCTCCATGTTTTAAAAGTTTAAAACTTGCCCTCAAGTTTTGAAATTTATATTTTGTGATTAAAAGTTTTAATTTAGACAATTTAAATTTCAAACCCTAGATTTTAAAAGGTTTAAAATACAACGCTATACTAATATGATATTACTAGAATCATGTATATATATATATATATATATATATATGTATGTATAACTAAATGCTAGTCTTACCATTAGTAGGCCTCATTCACGAAGCCGATCTATAAGGTTGGTATAAGGTTGCGGCCTATAAAATGGCGCTTAATGGGTGTACACTCACACCCACCGCTTGCTTGATTGGTGGAGGGTCGTTAGCCGAACGGGTAGGATAGGGCAACCTCATCCTCTCATTAAAAGTATAATAAGTAATACAAAGTAACTACACATATTGATGCAATCCCATGAAATTACACTTTGCACCCGTGCTAAGAAGTTAGTGGAGCATGTGTGGTTTACCGGCACACTAATTGGTTCTAAGCAAAGGTGGCAAAGGGTGATTCATTGTTTATCATAGTTCGATGGAGCGTGTGTGGTCTACCGACACATCGAATAGGTGATCGTTACAATGAAGGCACCATGTGAATTTGCATGGTAATTCACACCCGCTTTGTGATCCTCAGTATCCCAGTCACAAACAAGAGGGGCATATCGAGATTTAAACATGCCATTGAATAGTTTCAATGAGTCTCATCCGAACCTAGGAATTCTCAAAAACATCTAGGACTAATAGTTATGTTTTTATGGTGGAGAATTAGTGAATCGTCATTCACTTACCTTCAATTTATTTGCATGTTATATTACGGCATCCCTTTTCTAGTATGTAAATGTTATTGTTGGATCCTAGCCCTAATTTTTCTTATTGGGTGATAATTAGGGATTCTTATTCTAATCTATCTTTGTCCTTTCTATTTGTAGATGTCGAATGCTAACAACGCTGCTGCTAGTTCTTTCACGTTGATGAGCCTTTTCCAAAAGGTCACCTTCGATGGAATGAACTTTAGCGAATGGATAAGATACATTCGCACCATTGCTCGCTATGATGATAAGGAGTATGTTCTCGATGAGAAGCTCGAGAAGATCAACCTTGAAATCGCTACTCCGGCTGAAATCACTGCTTTTGAAACTCACGAGCGAGATGCAACGAAGGTACATTGCATCATGATTGCCACCATGAACTCCGAATTCTAAAAGTCCTACGAGGACATGTACCCATACGAGATGCATCAAGACTTATTGGAGAGATACCACCAGAACGCGAGACAAGAGCGTTATGAGATTTTCACCAACATGATTTCCGCTAAGATGGTTCATGGAGAATCTCTTACCGTGCACCTGCAAAAGATGCAAAGGTATGTCGACCGCTTTCGCAAGTTAAATGTTGACTTTGGGGAAGACTTGGCGATCGATATGGTGCTTCACTCTTTGCCTCCGATGTGCAATCAATTTAGGATGACCTACCACATGAACAAATAGGAGGTCACCCTAAGCAAACTCCAAGGTCTCTTGAGGGTCGCTGAGAGCAACTTCAAGGACAAGTCTGTTGCACCAACTCCCAATCCACTTGCTGCTCCTGTCTTGGCTATTGGTCAAGGAAAGGAAAAGAAGAGGAAGGCTTCGTCTAAGAACTATCGTAAGGTTAAAGCCCGAGAAGGTGCCTCTTCTAGTGGAACCAAAGTTGATCCCGCTAAGCCCTGCCCTAACCCGAAGGAGGCAGAGTGCCACCACTGCCACAAGATAGGACATTGGAAGAGAAGCTGCCCAGAGTACCTGCAAGCCATCAAGGAAGGAAAGATCAAGCCATCTTTCGCAGGTATATACATAATTAAATCTAAGGATTCTAATCATGTTATTTCTTGGGTTCTTGATAACGGTTGTGGTTACCACATTTGTTCTAATGTGAAGGGACTAAGAAGAAGTAGGGATGTGGAGCAAGGAAGAATCAATCTACTCGTGGGGAACAGAAGATCGTTGCCTGTGACCAAGATTGGAGTGTATTCTTTAGTGTTTAGGAATAATTTGTGTTTAGATTTGAACAATTGTTGCTATTCGCCAGAAATGGCTAGAAACATCATTTCATTTCATGGTTTATATAGACAACGTTTTAGATTTTCTTTTAATAATGAGAATGGTTCTATTTTGGCTTATCTAAATGGTGTCTTTTACTTTGAAGCTATACCATGAAATGGAATTTATGAAACTGTTATGATTGTTGATAACTTATGAAATGATGTTTTGAATATAGATTCTTCCACTAGTATGGAGAAAGCATCCTTGTGGCATTGTCGTCTTGGACATGTCAACAAGAAACGCATAGCCCAACTCCAAAAGGATGGAGTGTTGGAGTCATTCGACCTTAGGGAAGATGACACATGCGAGTCTTGTTTACCTGGAACGATGACTAAGTCACCCTTCATGAGTACGTGCGAAAGGGGTGAGGGTCTATTGGACTTAATACATACCGATGTATGTGGACCGTTTAGATCAACCACGAAGGATGGAAACCGCTTCTACGTGACCTTTACCGATGATTATAGTAGATATGGGTATATCTATTTAAGCAAGCAAAAGTTAGAAACCTTTGAAAAGTTCAAAGAGTTCAAGAATGAAGTGGAGAATCAATTGGGCAGGAAAATCAAGATGCTTCGATCCGATCGAGGAGGAGAGTACCTAAGTCTCGAATTCCACGATTATCTCAAGGAGTGTGGAATAGTTTTGCAATTCACGCTTCCTAGGACACCGCAGTTGAATGGTGTGGCAGAAAGGCGTAATCGAACCTTATTGGATATGGTTTGCTCTATGATGAGTCGTGCTTCACTACCTATCTCTTTTTGGGGGTATGCCTTAGAGACTGCCACCCATATCCTTAACCGAGTCCCTACTAAGAAGGTTGCCAAAACACCTCACGAGATGTGGACAGGGAAGGATCCCTCGTTGGCACATATCAAGGTTTGGGGTTGCGAGGCTTTCGTAAGACGAGATACTCACGACAAGCTCGAACCTCGAAGTGAGCGATGTATTTTCATCGACCACCCGCAGACATCCTTTGGATATCTCTTCTATAGACCGAAGGACAATGTTGTCTTCGTTGCGAGGAGAGGAGTTTTCCGAGAGCGAGAACTCATAGGCCAAGGAGACAGTGGGAAGCAAATCGAGCTTGAAGAGATTCAAGAGTCGATAGATGAAGGAACCTCTACTGCCGGCACTCAACCTGAGGAGGAAACTCCGGTTGAACCGATTGACGTGTCCTTACCTCTTAGACATTCCGATAGAGTTAGAGTTCATCCCCAGTTTTATGTTTTTCATATTACTACCGAAGGGGACATGTATATTAGTGACGGTACACTAATAAAATCTTGATGAACCTAATAGCTATAAGGAAGCCATGGCAGGCCCGGAGTCTGCGAAATGGAAAGAGGCAATGGATAGCGAGATCCAATCCGTGTATGATAACCAAGTTTGGAATTTGGTTGATTATGTGCCCGGACGTAAGACCGTTGGGTGAAAATGGATCTTCAAGAAAAAGACCGACATGGATGGAAACGTACATACATACAAAGCGCGATTGGTTGCGAAGGGCTTTACTCAAACTCCCGGAGTTGACTATGATGAGACCTTCTCACCAGTTGCGAAGATAAAATCTATTAGAGTGATGCTAGCAATTGGCACATTTCATGATTATGAGATTTGGCAAATGGATGTGAAGACCACTTTCCTTAAGGGAAAGTTGGCTGAGGATATTTACATGGCTCAGCAAGAGGGGTTTGTGGATCTGAAGCATCCGAATAGAGTGTGTAAGCTTGAGAAGTCCATCTATGGACTTAAGCAAGCATCTCGCAGATGGAATCTTTGCTTCGATGAGAAAGTCAAAGAGTTAGGATTTGTACGAAGCGAAGATGAATCATGTGTATATGTCAAAGCCAGTGGGAGTATGGTAAGCTTCCTCGTTCTATATGTCGATGACATATTACTCATAGGAAACGACATCCCGACTCTACAGGAGGTTATGTCCTGGCTCGGGAAGTGCTTCGCTATGAAGGACCTTGGAGAGGCTTCTTACATTTTGGGAATAAGGATAGTAAGAGAAAGATGTAAGAGACTAATTGGACTTAGTCAGAATACTTACTTGGATAAAGTACTAACACGTTTTAGTATGGAAAACTCGAAGAAGGGAGAATTACCGATACAAAGTAATGCCAAGTTGAGTAAGACTCAAAGTCCGAGTACCGAAACTGAGATAGCAGAAATGAGTCGGGTACCATACGCTTCCGCAGTTGGCTCAATCATGTACGCTATGAATTGTACTCGCCCCGATGTAGCCTTCGCTTTGAGCATGGTTAGCAGATATCAAGGGAATCCGGGCAGAGCACATTGGATTGCGGTAAAGAATATCCTTAAGTACCATCGGAGGACGAAGGAATGGTTCTTAGTCCTCGTAGGGAGTGATGACTTGAAGGTACGAGGGTATAGTGATGGTTGTTTTCAGACCGACAGGGACAACTACCGTTTGCAGTCGGGCTGGGTCTCTACCCTGAATGGAGGAGCAGTGACATGGAAGAGTTCCAAGCAGGAAACCGTAGCTAATTCAACGTGCGAATCAGAGTACATTGAAGCGAGCAAAGCGTCGAAGGAGGCAATATGGCTAAAGAACTTCATCGGTGATCTTGGAGTTGTACCTGCCATAAAGGAGCCCATGAAGATTTTCTGTGATAACGAAGGAGCGGTTGCCTTGACCAAGGAACCGAGGGATCATGGTAGATCAAGACATATCGACAGAAAATATCACTTCATAAGACATCGTGTAGAAGAAGGACAACTTGTAGTGAAGAGTATATCATCAGAAGATAACCCAACAGATCCGCCTACGAAGGGACTGAGTAGGGTTAAGCACTTGCAGCATGCTAGGAGTATTGGGCTGAAGGATGATATTAGCATAGATTAGATAGTATTAGAAACGTGTAATAGATAAATGTAATTAACATTTGATGATTAAATAAAGGAGTTTTATTTATGAGTAATGTTACTATCTTATGTTAATTGTTTAGCTATTGTTTCACTTGCATGTTTTGACTTCCAGAATAATTGAATTTGTTAGGAATAATAGAATTATTCAAATTGTCCACAATCGTTCATATGTTGGAAGTAGATATGAATGAAGATTGTCATGAATTGGTGTGTAGATTGTCTAAATGGTGTTAGAAATAGCAAAGGGTTGCTGCAACATTCATGAGTGCTTATGAACTAGTTTTGATCATTGGAACAAACCCGCGCTTGCTGGAAGCACCTTATGGAATATGATAATAAAAGGGTGATCGCAAGACGATAATATCATATAGTCTTAAAACCTAGATATATGGTTTGTTATTTGTTAATTGATTGTACCTTGATAATGCGAAAACGCATCAGTAACTTGGTGTTATAAAACGCATTGTTGTGTATAGTTAGTTAATGAATAAGTAATTGCATATAAGTCAAAGTCTATCTGTGACTTTTATCTAAGAAGGTAAAAGCGATATCTCGGCCGCTCGATGATTTGATTTGACTTATGTGTCGGGCCCGGTCAGAACTGAATTGATGTGTTCGATTAAGTTCTATGTCAAATAAGTCAGAGATCGAGAAACCTAAATGCTTGACTAACCATTCCATAGGATTGTCAGCATGATATCTAACAGAGGACTGTACGATCCCTTATCTAAAGGACAAGATTGATTATATCAGACTTTGACAGCGTCTTTGAGAGCTACGATTGCAAACCGAATTGTACTTGTGCATATAGTTACTAGACTTATCCAAGTGGGAGACTGTTGGAATAGTGTCTAAGGCTGCAACTATATTAGGCAAGTATTTGACCCGGTTGTGCATGGTCCTTTTGGGTTACCTTCACCATAGCAACTTGATTGGACGATTTATTAAGAGAGAGTAAATATTATTAATATATTATGAGAATAATATAAAGAATAATATATTGTTATTTGATTAATATAAGTCATAGAAATAATTGGAATTAATTTGGTGACTTAAAGAGATTAATTAAATAAGAGGGTATAAACTGTCAATTGTTTGATAGTTAAACTTTAGACTGTAAATCCATATAGATATACAATGGGCGGATTCTAGAAGCTAGGATAGATTCAAATCTTCCTAGGGGATATCTATGGAAAGGATTTGGATAGCCTTAAGAGAAGATTATCCAATTAGGGTTTAGGTTGTAACCCTTAAGGAGTCTACAAGTATCAATAGACCCCATGGCTAAGGGAAATCGACACTTCATCTAAAGCACAGAAACCCTGGCCGATTTCCTCCCCTCTCCTCTCTCCCAAATCATACTCCTTGCTATTTGGTGTTTGTAAGCCATTAGAGGAGTGACAATTGTGACTCTAGAAGCTCCAAGACAACAAGATCAACAAGGAATTCAAAGGTATGATTCTAGATCTGTTTTATCATTGTTCTTATTCTTAAATAGTCATTAGAAGTCTTGGATTCAAAGCATGTTTAATTAGAAAGCCTAGATCCAAGCATTAGGGTTTTTCATGCGTACATAGGAAAGTGCTTATGGCTAAAACCCATCATTTTTGCTATGAATTTTAGGTTAATAAGCACATAATAAGTCATATAATACAACTAAAGAGAGGTACTCACAATTTGGGATGAAACCCCGAAGATCTGTGAGAGAGAAAATGGCTTTTCTCTAGTTGGAAATGTAACAAATGAAATAATATGGCTCAAAATCCTATATATACTCCTGGGGTTTTTGGCAGAAAATATTTTATTCAGGCATTGAACTATAATATCATGGAGGTTTTGAAATAACAGAATTTGCATGAAAACCTAGTGGATCCTCTCTCCTGATATTCCTTAAAGTGTAAATCCTGACTTATCCAAAGTTATACCAAAAGTCTGAAATTTTACTGCAACTGTTCTAACTTCTACTGACTTGAAATGTTATACAAAATCGAAATTTCAGGTTGTCACATCATCCCACTGTTAAAGGGAATTTCTTCCCGAAATTAGAATTTTGGTAACGAAGTAGGTACGAATGATCGATTCATGAGGTGTGAACTTCATAATCGATTGGTTCTCACGTTCCTCAGTGAAATCGGGTCCTCGGTTGGTATCCCAACGAACCTTCACTAATGGGCGACGGCGTTGCTTCGTCCATTTGACCTCTCGGTCGACGGTCCCTACGCTTCTAATATGAAGGCGTGGATCTCGTCGAGTGGACTTACAAGAGTCCTATCCGAAAGGTATGGTTTCAATATCGAGATGCGAAGGGTAGAATGTATGTTACTATGTTTGTGGAGTAGATCTAGTCTGCAAGATACAGGACCAATTCCGATAAGAATCTCGGAGGTCCTGACTATCTTGGATTTAGCTTTCCACGCGATGCGAAGCGTATTAAGCCATTCCCAAAGTGAGTTTCCCTAAAGAACTTGGTCTCTCACTTGGAATTTCCAAGGTTTCTTTTTCTTGCTTGACTTCCGACTCAAAGGCCACCCTCTACTGGGTCAAAGTCATAAGGGTCTCTGTAATATGCGAGGAGTTCTGGATGAGCTATGGCAGTAGGTCTGTAAGACCTAGAATTTGGCGAATTTATGTCGGTGTCTCAGGTGCCGACAAATTCCCAACGGTTTTGGATGAATTTACAGAGTACTCAAGGATTTCCACAACACTAAAAGTGTGCCTTCCGAATTTGACTCTTCAATTCTAATACTCGTTTTCAAAGAACTTTGCGAAAAGTATCTCCGAGAGTAATGTTTCCGCGGGTTCCTTCTTACTACGAGGGTAGATAAGTAAGTCGTTACATGGAGAATGACGAACTGATATAAGTAAGATAGACGGACCCTCTTCATTAGACTCATGAATGCTTCGGGCGTATCGGTCCTATCCGAGGGGTATCACTCTGGACTCGAAGTGTCCGCATCGTGTTCGAAAGGTAGTCTCCCGGACATCCTTTCCTAATACTCAAACTAGTGATATTCGGATCTCAGGTCCATTTCTGAAAGTAATTCTTATCTTGCGTTTGCTCAACCAATTCATCTATGCGAGGCAGAGACGACAATTCCAAAAGGAAAATCTTAACGGAGTCCTCGATAGCCGAGGTACATACGATGTAATTCGTCGACTTCTGAAAGAATAAGACCGGGGCTCTCCAGGGTGAGAAGTCTAGTGTTCCAATTCTATTTCGGTGTAGTTTGGTAAGTTGTCCGGACTATTCTTGTATCTCGGTGGGTGTTTAGACGGTAGGGCGATCTGTTTATAGGAGTCCTACTGAGTTCTTAGTTTGTTCACATAGCGATGCGATTACTCGTAGTCTTGGGCAGTCTCCGTCCTAAAGTTCATATTAGAATTCATACATGGTTCAACGACCACAATCTCGTGTATACGAGTCGTATATAATTAAGATAGAAAAGTTAGTCGAATAAATGATTCCTCTTTACGTCCACATCGCAATGAGGAAAGCAAATTAAAGTGAAATCATCAATTCTAAACCTGTAGAACCTTGATTATACATCACCCTTATGTATTCATTCTTTAGTGATTGGTCAACCATATGAATCTTTGGATTGAACTTGACGTACTGTACGAGTGGTACTTTGGGGATTTCTTCGGAAAGAAAAAGAACTATGAGGTACTTCATGCATGAGAACTTCGGTGTTCTGATGTGACGGCTTCACTAAAATGACGTTGACGGAGAAGAGATGTACGCATGAAGCTGGTTTTGTGCGGATCAAATTGGATCAAGTCGTATGGTAATGTCGGAATCAAAAAAAGGGTTACAATACATTAGATTTTAACATAAGGCGTTACAGACAAAACCCAACCGTGCAACCATCAACAGAATTACAATACTTTAGACTTACTACAAGACTATTGTTGCTAACAAGGTATACTACAAAAGACAAGTATACGCAGCACGAGCCTCCCTAAACTGACAGGATCCTGGAAAAGATAAGACTCTGGTTGCACTAGTTTTGGATGGTTTATAAGTTTGTTACAACGAAACACCTAAATTACATCAACGTGGGTCTAGATTGGGTTCTCCTACATCTGTGATCCTAAGAATCTTCCCATCTATGCCCGAGTTCTTTGTTATTAGACAGTCCTTCTTGAGGTGTCTAATTTCACCGCATTGGTGACATATTCGGGAAACACCAACAGTGGTGATGGAAGTGAAATGTCGAGTAGGAGGGACGTGGACACTTGCGTTCTCCTTGTTCATTCACTTTGAAATTTTCCTTTCATAGGGTCTAGTTTTAAATAGCACCATCATAAGCCTGGTTGACTCTGATGTCAGGGGCTTGAGTGATGGGTCGTGCTGGTGCTCCACAGCTACGAGCATGGTGACCTATTTTTAGGCAATTACAACATTGCATCTCATGGCAAGCCCCATGATGATGGAAACTACACTTATCACACTTCAGGAGTTTTCCCGAGTATAGTCTGCTTGGTATGGGGATGGCAGAGGTTTCCACTTGGGCTTGACGTTTTCGTTTCTTGTTCTCTATTGTTCGGCTTTGCGAGCCTGCGACTGTTACTGTTTGATGATTTCCTGGATTGATACTACGATCGAAATCTTCAACCCCATCATCAACATTGTTGGCAATGATAGCACTACGGTGCGCAAGGACAGCTATCACAGCAGCCATCCCAGCGGCTGCAACTGCAACTTGGAAAGTAACGGTGTCTATAGGAAAACTCGGGATTTCGTTGTTCGGCAAATTGTTTCCGGATGACGACATGATTCTGTAATATGAAAGATAAGGATTTTGTGAGCAGTTCTAGTTGAGCCTAACTTAACTCACTTACTTATAGTTTTTGGCTTCAACATTCAAATCCGTTGAACTTTTTTTTCTAAAAAAACTCATTAAGTAAACATATAATTAATTCGCTTATTAGCGTATAAAATCTTATCTAATCCAATTAAATAAACAAAATATTTAAGAGTCAAAATTAAAGTTAATATTATTCATAACTTATCTCCCAATATATCCCACATAAAATGAATCAATTTGAGATAATGATTTGAATTTTAAAACTCATTAAATAAGTAACTCAATTAATTTAAAATATTGAATCATTATAACTGATATCTTTCTTTTTCTCCAAATGAATAGCCAAAAATCTCTAAGATGATATCTTAGGGTCCCAATTTTTTCAGAAGATGATTTTTTATTCAAAAACGCCATGTATATACGATTACATTGGTAGGACTCTATCTGCTGAGCTCCCTTCACTTACATTGTACAAGCTTCGGTCTCCATTAAACGGCATAGGTTGATCTTTATCATCGCTCCATGTTTCCAAACATTCCACCCATGGAGGTGTCGGGCCATGAAAAGCCGGACGAGGGTTAGGAATTGGAACGGGAGCTTCCTGAGGTAGGTTCTCAACCTCGGATTCGGAGTTAGCACCATCCAAAAGGTCTTCATCATGGTGATCAGTCAGAGGGATCGGATGATCATTATTTGGTTCTTCTTCAAACCGTCCAACAATAACTTTGTTTGGAAGGAACATGTTGTCGTGGGCATGGAGTCCAGCCATGTTATATGTGCGAGAAATGGGGTAAGAAAGTAATTATTAAACGAACTATCTAGATAATTATTTAGGAAATCTTCATTAGTTACATCACTATTTGTGAAGTGCATACTGGTTATATGTAATCGAAACAGGATAGGCCTTCGAATAAGTGGCCTTAACACCAAATTCACACAGAATAGGGGTAAAGCAAAATTTTTAAAGATTCTAAGTCTATAACATCCTAGTTACGTATAGCCTTAGCGTATCCACTTAGCAACTATCAACTTAGTAATGAAGATCCCCATTTAGTTCTCTAGTATGAAGTATTTATAGTAACAACAAATACCCCTATAGTATTTTATGTTTAATGTTATGTTCTATTGTTCTCATTGTGGTAATATTGGTAAGATTTTAGCATTGTTGCAACCACACAACTACACTTAGGCACATGCTAGTCAACCCTCGGATAATATATTTGATCATGCTATATCTTCCTAGTTTTGACAATATGTCTCTAAGTCCACCTGTGTTGCCCAACAATCGTAATTCTTTTGTATTGTCCTAGTGACACTAATTTTAGTATGAATGCAGGCACGTATACTGAATTAAATATTTTACTATTCAAAGTATAAACTCTTAGTCAGAGTATTTTAATCCCATTGGGTTTATAGTTAGTATATCTTTTATGGGTTGATATACTCAATTCACTAAAAACAATGCTCAGATACCAATCTGTTACACTCCAAAACCATGAACGGCGGCAACGTTCTAGGGCGGAGGACGTTATGTATACTATCAGAACAATGAAAAGTAGTAAACAAGAAACAACATCATCCGTTGCATTAATAATATAATTTTAATACAAGTGTCTTCTGTCAAATTATGATCCACACTAAAGTATAAATCAAAAGGAAAGATGAGTCTTGAACGAGCACCATCTTCTCTAAACCTTGCATCAGTACCTATCTACAGTTAACCGGAGGATACAAGTTATTTTGACAGAGAGTATCAGCTTTGAAGCTGGTGAGATCGTAAGTATTTTAGTGTCATAATTTTTATCTAAGTATTTGTATGTCTTTGAAATGTAAGTAATTGTATATATATGAACTGTAAGTATGAAAATATTTTGAACATCCTAGAAAACCCTATGTTTCCTACTAAAAGTATCCTTCTACCAAGGCATCTAGTATCTCTGTGTGTATCTCTTGTAAGAGTGTGTATTTTCCCAAATCCGACTATCATTAACCAAAAATATGGTTTCAACATTATCGTGCATCGTGTGAATGTTCACGAAGTGAATGTAATGGGAAAAATGAAATAGTACTATGGTGTAGTATCGAACTACAACCATACTAATTACCCTAAGTCTATGGTAATTTTGTAAGTAGTGTAGTACTTGTAACAAGTGACTACTTCTGTACTATTTTGCCTTATTTGAGGTATAAGGCATAATGTGATGACTAGATCCCAGACTAGACGCTCCCCTGTCAAGAGATTTTGGGACCTTTACATGACCCCTACATGCATGCATGCAAGCCGTGAACATCCACATTACTATGATCACGTATACCCAATATAACTATCACAATGTGTTGTGATTCATTGGTATAGTTAGATCCTGAACTTGTTCCATGCTATAGCACCTAGTGATGTATGTCCTATCATCGCATACGTAAACGTACTCATGTAAACGTATCTATGTAAACGTACTCATGTAAACATATCTATGTAAACTTACTCATGTAAACGTAATCATGTAAACGTACTCATGTAAACGTATCTATGTAAACGTACTCATGTAGACGTATCTGTGTAAACGTACTTATGTAAACGTATCTATGTAAATGTACTCATGTAAACGTATCTATGTAAACGTACTCACGTAAACGTAATCATGTGAACATACTCATGTAAACGTAATCATGTAAATATATTTTTGTAATAGTATAGTAATGTACTGTGTGTTCTGTGTGTGCTAGTTGTAATGTGTGTTCTCTCGCTATCTAGCATGTATTGACTCATGAATGAACTAACTCACTGTATGATATCGCGTTCTAGTAATAGTTCTAGTATCTTCCTAAGCTACCCCTATGGTAGCTTACTAGTAATGTAACTTGTACGTATGGACATGGACGTATACCCTTGCTACCTAAGGGTATCGAATGAACTGGATGAACCTTTATGACTATATATGTACACATGATATATAACTAATATTTAAACGACCTTCGGACGGATACCCGATGTCCCACAAGACAACATCTCAACAGCGAAAAAGAAATAGGGCGAGCAGGGCTTCCTAAGTCTTTTAAACATTTCTTATATAACTACACATACATAGGCATGCAATTGATAATATAAAAGCATAAAATATGTTTTGTAAAACCTTTGAACATAATTCTTATCAAAGAAAAGATCGACTTGATGTCAATCCATAAAACGGGTTGAAAGCATGGGTTTAATAAACAGTTTTATTATAAAGAAAGCATTTGGTGTAAACACAATTGTAAATGAGTTTGAAATGAAACATATAGTGTAAAATAAGTAGTTTTAAACATATAAAACGTTTATGAACACCATTTGAAGAAATATGTTCGGTAAAACGGCTAATGAGTAGTAAATCATTTGAATGCTGCTTATTAATCGCATGTGATTGATATAATAACTAGCATGATTCTACTTGTATCCCCCCCCCCCCCCCCCCGTAAAACATTTAAAACATTGATTAAGGGGTATGAACTCACCTGTAGTAAGTGATTGGGATTGAACGGACTGTATCGAATGCTAGGTGTCAAGTGAAGACTTGGACACAAACAAGGATCCTAATAACATATGAAGACATATGTATATAAAAAATTAGGGATTATAAAACTAATTAAACATGTAAACACATCTTGTTGCGAGGAAAAAACTTTGGTCAAGTGCTAGGAGGCTATCGGGTTGCAACAAAAGAGTGCAAAGCCTTATACAGGAGTTTATGGTCCAAAGACCATGTGTGTTGGAGTTTCTGGCCCTGGGGAGTAAACTCCTGGCCGTAAACTCTCCATTGGGTCACTAATTGAAGCTCAAAGCTATTACAACTTAAGTGGTGAAGTGCTTCAAAGCTTAAATAAGTGTTTGGGTGGGTTTAAGGCGCTAAAGTGGCCTTGCTTAATGTTCACGGCCCTGGGACCACTCCCCCATGAGTTTACTGCCGTAAACTCATGGTAAGGAGTACCATTTCATGTATCTTGGTACTTAGGTCCATGGTGTAATGTTCATGTAAGTGTATCTATGTAAACGTACTCATGTAAACGTATCTATGTAAACATACTCATGTAAACGTATCTATGTAAATGTACTCATGTAAGCGTAATCAGGTAAACATATATTTGTAATAGTATAGTAATGTACTCTGTGTACTAGTTGTAATTTGTGTTCTCTCTCTATCTAGCAAGTATTGACTCATGAATGAACTGACTCATTGTATGATATCGCGTTCTAGTAATAGTTCTAGTATCTTCCTAAACTACCCATATGGTAACTTACTTGTAATGTAACTTGTACGTATGAACATGGAGGTATACCCTTGCAACCCAAGGGTATTGAATGAACTGGATGAACCTTTATGACTATATATGTACACATGATATATAACTAATATTTAAACGACCTTCGGACGGATACCCGATGTCCCACCAGACCACATCTCAACGGCGAAAACGAAATAGGGCGGGCATGCCTTCTTAACCCTTTTAAACATTGCTTATATAACTATACATACATAGGCATGCAATTGATAAAATAAAAGCATAAAATAAGTTTTGTAAAACCTTTGAACATAATTATTATCTAAGAAAAGATCGACTTGATGTCAATCTATAAAACGGGTTGAAAACATGTGTTTGATAAAACGGTTTAAGTATAAAGAAACATTTGTTTGAAGCACAATTGTAAATGAGTTTGAAATGAAACATACAGTGTAAAATAAGGAGTTTTAAACATATAAAACGTTTATGAAAAACATTTGAAGAGATCTGTTTGGTAAAACGGCTAATGAGTAGTAAATCATTTGAATGATGCTTATTAATCACATGTGATTGATATAATAACTAGCATGATTCTACTTTTATCCCCCCATAAAACATTTAAAAACATTTAAAACATTGATTAAGGGGTATGAAGTCACCTGTAGTGAGTGGTACGGACGTACTGAAGATGTAGGATTTTTAGTTGTCAAGTGAACTCTTGAACACACGCTATGATCCTAGTTAACATATAATCACACATATGTGTACCCAAGTAGCTTTAAACTACTAATTGAAAATGTTTAGACCTCCTAGAACATGTTAAACACTTATAATAAGTGTTATTAGCCCTAAGGATTGCATTTAAGTTGTTGCAGGACCTGGCTAGTGAGTTTTGGGTTCCAAAGGACCCCATACATGAGTTTACTCTCCAAGAATCCTCACACAAGGAGTTTACGGTCGTAAACCCTTGAGTTTATGGCCATAAGCTCCTAAGCTTTATGTCATTTGGTGTTTTGAAGTTCTAAATAATCCCTAGAAGCATTCATACTTGGTGGATAAATCCTTGGAAGGGTTTAGGTCTTAAATACACTCCTTTGAGGAGTTTACGGCCCCAAGGCCATTTCCTTTTGGGTTTACTGCCGTAAACCCATATGGAAAGGGTATTTTTATGTCTTCAAGTGCCATGCTCAACTAGGATACGTTTTTAGACAATTATCCAAGGCTAACGAAGGCCTTAGGCACAATTTGGTACCCTTTTTTGATGTTCACGACCCAGGGACCAAAACCATAAGAGATTACGGCCGTAATATCTCTTTGGGATGGGTTTTTGATGATTTAAAGTCCTAAAATTAACTAGGAGTAAATCAAGGCTATTGTCCAAGGCTTTAGGAGTGATTAAGGCACCTTTTGTTCCTTGAGTTTGGAGTTCACGGTCCAAGAACTTCTTGGGCCGTGAACACCTTACTCTTGGTGTTCATGGGTTATTTCTAGTCCTATATACACTAACATACGAGACTAACATAGTTTCATTGCATAAGAAAAGGACTAGGCATCATTTGTCCCTTAGAAAAGGGTTTACGGTCCAAGATGTTCTTGGGCGGTAAACTCTTAAATCTTGCTGTTTTGGTACCAATTCTAGGTTAATTAGCACATAATAAGCCATATAATACAACTAGAGATAGGTACTCACGATTTGGGATGAAAGCCCGAAGATCCGTGAGAGAGAATTTGGCTTTTCTCTAGTTGGAAATGTAACTAATGAATAAATATGGCTCAGAATCCTACATATACTCCTGGGATTTTTGGCAGAAAATATTTTATTCAAGAAATGAACTCTAATATCATAGAGTTTTGAAATAACAGAGTTGCACATAACCGTAGTGCATCCTCTCTCCTGATGTCTCTTTGAGTGTAAACCTGAAATACTCCAACTTATACTAAAAGTCTGGAAATTTGCTGCAACTATTGTAACTTGTATTGACTTGATATGTTAAACAAAATGGAAATTTTGGGTTCTCACATAAACTAGTAATGTAAACCAAAATAAACTACTGTTTATTGTATATGGATCTTAAATATGTAGCTCCAAATTAAAAATGATTGTGTTATTCCTATCTTTTCAGGAGCATAACCAAATAATTTAAATGGAATATTATCTATATAAGAAATAGAAACTTTCAAGCCTCCTTCCTCTCTCCGAGGGAAAGCATTGCACCATGTGATTTATTTTGTATATAAAGCAAAGACGCATTAATTCTTTTTAATCTACTATGTTATTGGTTTATTGGCTTCTTTGTTTTTGTAACCTTTTAATGTTTACAATCATACAATGATGATTTTACTGCTAGAGTTATTTTGGATGTCCTTTTGTATATCGAATATGGATTTCAAGATATTCAAAGGCATAAGTGATTGGAGGTAATCTCTCTCTCTCTCTCTCTCTCTCTCTCTCTATATATATATATATATATATATATATATATATATATATATATATATATATAACTCCTCACTTTCTAGTTTTCAATATTATTCACCTTCATTAGCATTTTTGATTAAAAACTAATATTTATTGAACTCAATGTTCATATGTTCATGCTTAGATTTAATAAATTTCAAATAGGCCACATTTTGTTTGTGATAAATGAAATTCAGTAACAACTAATTTAATATTTGGATATTATAGCAACTTCCATTCATTCCTTTAAATAAGAAAGTCTTATTTTCAATTTTGTTTATTCAAGAACTTACTTTAGAAATCTATCCTTTTTTCATATTATATTTTTATTGGAATATTATATTTTAAAAGACTTATCAATTTATAATTATAATTTCTTTTTTTAATCAGTTATCAAAATATATCCCCACCATATATAAATAGGGTGCTACTATATGTATATCCGATTCAGATAAAGAGTCAAACACACATACAAACACACACCTACTCACACACAGGGGGTACAACTAGTAAATAATAGGTGTACATGTAGAGTTATCCTGTAAATATAATAGGCTATGACAATAAGAATGATAAATTTTACATTTTTAACAATTTATGTATTCCCATATCGCACATCATATCACATACACACACCTAGAAAAATATTGTTATAAGTACATGTAATTACTTCTAAACATAGTTACCATTAATAAAATACGTTACGAAACAATTTTTTGTGCTATGAATTATAGATTTACCATTTATGATTAAATGTAAAAACAATATTCGGAAGAAATAAATTATTATTATTATTAATTGATGATCTAGTTTTGGCAACTAAAAACGTCTGTTGATTAAAATTTAATATTTTTAAATTAGACATAAATATTTATCTTTAAATATTATTAAAAGAGAACCCTTAATTCACCAATGAAGCAACCAGTGCCCTTGATTGTATTTCGGTCCTATGTGTTTCACCCTTAGATGAAATTGTTGACATCATATTCGCTAAATAGAATTTAACACAATTACATTTAATTATAAATTTTTTAATAATTATATAAAATTTGTATTAACCAAGTATCTTATCAATTGAAGCATAGCGTTCTATTTAAGTGCGAGATATCAGTTTCTCTAATTAATATTGTTCCTAACTTAACTCACTTACTTATAGTTTTTGGCTTCAACATTCAAATCCGTTGAACTTTTTTTTCTAAAAAAACTCATTAAGTAAACATATAATTAATTCGCTTATTAGCGTATAAAATCTTATCTAATCCAATTAAATAAATAAAATATTTAAGAGTCAAAATTAAAGTTAATATTATTCATAACTTATCTCCCAATATATCCCACATAAAATGAATCAATTTGAGATAATGATTTGAATTTTAAAACTCATTAAATAAGTAACTCAATTAATTTAAAATATTGAATCAATATAACTGATATCTTTCTTTTTCTCCAAATGAATAGCCAAAAATCTCTAAGATGATATCTTAGGGTCCCAATTTTTTCGGAAGATGATTTTTTATTCAAAAACGCCATGTATATACAATTACATTGAAGTTTTTATTTTTAGGATTTTGGATTGAGTCCTACAATTTACAGTATTCTTTTCAACGGCCTTCTTCTCTAATTCTTTTTTCAAGATTGTTTCTTTACTTTTGCAGGGCTTAGTTTAGTGGTTTGGTCTAGGTTTTGCAGTTTAATGGTAGCGATGTGTTTGTAATAGGCCTTAACTGTAGTTTACGGTTGTAACCGAGTTTACGGCCGTAAACTCTTCATGGTCTTCAGGTGTATAAAGAGTGGGTTTTGTCAGACAATTTTGGTTGTTGATGCCATTTGTATTCATGGTTCCTACCGAGTTGTACCAGACATTTATAGCTATAAACGTGTGCAAGCTTGGTTTGTTGCTTCTTTGTGTTTTAGTTCGTTTTATGTGATTGTGTTTGCTTTTGATCTCTGGTAAGATCCATTTTTGGACCTTACAATTGGTATCAGAGCTTAACCCATGTCAAAGGCATTCTACAGTCGTTTATTGGTGCTAGTTCGTATTTCTCTGCAAAAGGGTTTATTGTTTCATCAGGAATCCGAAGTATTTGGTGTGTCCGGTCCAAGCTTACGGCCGTAACTCCGATACACGGCCGCAAATCAGTCAAGTTCGTCAACCGTGAATCGAAGCTCTTTAGTCGTGAACTGTTTTTTGGTGCAAGTTTGTTAATTTGAAGACCGTATTCTAAATCGCGTTAAACCCTGGACCGTGAATTAAATTAATCTCTTGAATTTTTGAACTGAAAAATATTAATCGAAAAATTGAAGTTTACGGCCACAAACTCCTTCCGGCAGTAAACCTCCGTTTTCAGCAGTAAATTGTGTTTTCAGCAGTTAGTTTTATTTTACTTTTTAATCGTAATTAATTTTAATTAATTCAAAATTGTGTCTCAAAATCAAAACCACTTTCAAGAGCTTGATGTTGTCATGGGCACCGCCACGCGAATTCCAAGGCTCATGTTTGCTGATGGGTTTCCCAAGTGGAAATACAGAACTAAAAAATACATAAAGATGAAGGACTTCAAGATATGGAAATGCATCATAAAGGATCCAATCAGAATCACCACCACAGTTCCGGGACAGGTGGTTGACAAGAAAAAAGAGAACTACACTGATGAAGATTTTAAGAGTGTAGAAGAGCAAGAAAAAGCATTGGCCAGTTTGACCATGGCTCTATCACCAGACATTGCTCAAGGGTTCAGAGAGTATACTTCTGCTAAAGCTCTGTGGGAAGCCCTAATTGAGGTGTATGAGGAAAATGAAGACATGCGAGAGAGTCGCCAAGATATGTTGTGGCAACGATTCAACATGTTCAATTATGTGCCTGGAGAGACTCTTGAGGCTTAGTTGCAGCGGTTTACAACTCCTAAAATAGAAATGATTGTGGCAGGGATCTTCTACACAAAGTCAGAGATAAATAAGAAGCTACTTAATGCACTTCCAAAATCTTGGAACATGAATGTAGCAATCATTAAGAAGACTAAGGATCTCAGCCGCCTTTTTCTAGCTGAAGTGATGGCAGTCATCAAAGCATGTGATATTGATGACAATGTAACACCCAAAGTTTTGAAGGCCAAGAAAAGAAAGAAAACCCTAATTTTTAGGGGCGACTCAGCGAGAAAGCGGGTTATGGTGGAACTTAGTTAGTTGAGTCGAGGAATGCTCGACACCAAGTTATGTCAAGAGAGGAGTGTCAGTGGTTACTGGCGGTGATGACCTGTACTGAATTTAGCAGGAATAATGGAATGGTGATGATAGGATCTTCACATTGTCAGAGGAAATAGTTGTTTTTGGAACATCGCCTTGGGAAGGCAAGGGAATCGCATGAGGAAAGAAGGGGTGAACCCCTATAGGTTCAGTTGCAGTACCACCAGAAGGATTGTCGGTTGAGTAAGTTGTGTTTCCAGAATGTTCAGGGTTAGGGTTGACCCGAGATGATTAACCGCAAGGATTGATGCTAGTCAGAATGATCGGGCGGAAAACCAGTGAAGGTAGCCAGCTGGTGATGGAATAATTGGCAGGGTATTAGAGGAAGACCGCAGGCGGTGGGCCATAGCCAAATTTGAGGACGAAGTTTAGTTTAAGTGGGGGAGAGTTGTAACACCCAAAGTTTTGAAGGCCAAGAAAGGAAAGAAAACCCTAATTTTTAGGGGCGACTCAGCGAGTCAGAGCGGGATCCGGGTCGAGGAGTAAGTGACCGACTCGGCGAGTCGGCCAAGGTGACTCGACGAGTCTGGTCTGTGCGATAAAAACCCTAAATCCGGGAGTTGTATGCTATATAAAGGGTGTTATGTCCCTCCCTCAGCCCCCATATCATCCCAGTGAATCTGTAAACCCTATTTTCGTGTGAGCTTCCATCATTTGAGAGAAATAGCTTGGGAGGAAGGAAACATTGGAAAGGAGCTTGTAGATCAAGAAGGTTGCTTCAAAGGAGAGGTGTATGCTCGAGATCTACTTTAGTTTGTGTTCATCTTGGAGGTATTTAGCTGCCATTTTCCCTTCATTACATCTAGATCTATTTTGCCATGAGATTTGGGGGTTTTATGGTTGTTTGAGACCCAAATCGGGTTAGGGGGCTTAGATATGTTCTTGCCACTTCAGATCTATTGTTGGGTTGGTCCATTATGTCATAAAGCATCAGGAGATGAGTAGTTGGTGAAGCCCTTTTGTCCTAAAACCAAACCCTAGTATGTTTTGAGCCTAGATCTCTTTAGTTATACGTAAAGTTTGAAACTTTACATAGGGATTGAGCTTTGGAAGTATGGATCTATGGTTTGGAGTCCCTGCATGACTCAAAAATCCTCTGCATGTTTGGAGATCTGAATGGACTCGGCGAGTCCTTTGAGTGGACTCGACGAGTAGCATGAATATGAAGAGGAACTCGACGAGTAGGATGAACAGCTCGTCGAGTCGGATGATGTTGGGCTTGCACTCGGAGATTTCGATGAACAACTCGGCGAGTTGGATGAAGATTGACTGGTACTCGGCGAGTCTGTTCTTAGACTCGGCGAGTCAGGTCGCGTAGTCCCAAACCCTTAGAGTTAAGACTCGAGTCAGCGAGTCGAGCAAGGACTCAGTGAGTGGGACAGGACAGGATTCGGGAATCAGTAGACTCGGCGAGTCAGGGGCTGACTCGGCGAGTCAAGTCGTGATTGGAAGGACTTTGAGCATAAGAACTCGGCGAGTCAGTAAGTGGACTCGGCGAGTAGGGTTGACCTGGAAGGTTGACTTTGACCAGGACTTTGACTTGGACCAGAGTTGACTTGGCTGATTGTCGAGGGTCAGTTATACTAAGTGTCACAATGGTATTGATAGCTCGGGAAGCTAGTAGAGCCGGAGTTCAGTGAGTGGTCAGGAAGCAGCTAGTGGGATCATCAGCAAGTTCAGCCAGTGCAGGTGAGTTTCCCTTTTGTATGAATGGGTCTACGACCACAATGCCGACCCATGTAGCTATGAGTAGAAGACCCGGGGGTTAGCCCTAGGCACAATATGCTAGTATGATATTCGGACGAGGTCCAATGATAGAGGGAGGGTGCCCAAGAAATGGTTTATGTGATAGTTATACTTGTTGTCTGTGTGATACTTGTATGTGCCTGGTAGGAAGGTGAGTCTCGGTGAGGTCTCGTAACTCACCAATAGCAGAGTGTGGATGGTGTTCCACATCTCAGTAGCAGCAGTCCAGGGGCGAGGCCTAAGTCAGGAAAGGAGTGAGGGTGGGCTGGGCCCGTATCTCACAATCAGCAGGAGTATGGACGAGGTCCATGATTCATCAGTAGCAGGACACGGGTGGGGCCCAGAGATGGGCGAGGCCTTAGAGCAAGAGCTGTTAGTATATGTTTAGCTTATGTGATGCTATGTGATATGTGTATGTGCTATTATATGCTAGTGGGTAGGGCCCTGTGACAGGCGAGGCCTAAGTGAAACAGATATGTATCTGAGCGGGGCTCGAAGCCAGGAGGGGCCTGGAGCGGAAGGGCCGTTGTAGCGGGCGAGGCCCCCGATAGCAGGCGTGGCCCAGTATGTGCAGTATGTGGTTATGCATGGTATGTGGTAAGGTAGGGAACTCAGTAAGCTTCGTGCTTACGGTTTTCAGTTTTGGTTTCAGGTACTTTCGGTAGCTGATGATGGAGCTCGGGGTGATCGCATGGCACACACCATAGATTTGTCAGCCTGGGAATGTTTTACTCTGATAATGAACATGTGTTTTGGAAAACTGTTACTTTGATTATGTTTTAAATCGACGATTTTACTTTAAGTAATATTGTATTAAAAATATTTTTAGTCTTGAATTTTGGGATGTTACAAGTTGGTATCAAAGCCTTGGTTTGAGGGATTCGGGCATACTCTCGGGTGTGCCTGAACTCAAACTGAGGGGTTGGATAAACAGTTTTCAAAAATGAAAAGGCAGTTTTGTAAAAAGAATTTTTTTTAGAGCGAAAAACAGTTTTAGAAAAGCAAAAGGAATTCAGAAAGAAAAGAACTTTGAAAAGAGAAAAGAGGTGTGGTGCATGCAATCAACCGAGCTCAAGTAAGTACCCCAGAATACCCATACAAGTTTATGTTATGATTATCAGTTGATAGAACAACATGCTAGAATAGGACTAAGGATCTAGGGATGATGCCTTATGTGCCTGTTATTTGTGCTTTTGAGCTGCATAGTAGTGCTGAGTAGACAGTAGTAGGATAGCCTGTTTAGGTTATGCCTGAGTTATGAGTTTGTGTTGCATGCTAGTTAAGATTCTTGCTATGAGGATATGATTGCTTGAGTATGTTGTGGTTAGATTTTCCCTTGTTCGAATGTTGCTTGCTTTGTGCATTGTGGGATTCTGAGTGATGGGAGTTAGCCACTAGGTGGATACGACACGCCACATGTGATCAGGGTTGAATAATCTCAGAGTGTTGGACTTAGTCCTATTGCGCAACTCTTGTTTGAGTCCAACCGTTGTAGGAACGAGTATTTTTCTTGAAGGATTATTTGAGCCTCATTGCATGTGATGGTATCCAGGTGATGGCTAATTGGCATCACAAGGAGACCTTCAGCAGCTGAGGACTGGTTTGAGTTGAGTCAGAGGTTTCCCTAGGGTAAGCCTAGGATGAGATAGTGTTGGGAGCAGTAGCAGTGGTTAAGGGACCTGATGGAGTCAAAGCAATTCCTGAGGAAAGTACGGATAGATGTGGAAGGTAGTATGGGCCCGTACTACTGAAAGCATAGGATCCGTACTCAATTCGGGAAGGGCCGAGACAACACCGGGAACCTGGTAAGGTATGTTTGGTCTCGCATCAGTGATGAGTATTCTGATAGTGGTTGTGTTATGTTTCAGCATGGTGACGTTGCGAGAGAGACCAGCGGGCGGATCAGGCGCCGGAGAGGGATCAGGCTCGGGATCAGGGGCCGAGCAGCTCGAGAAGCGGATGAGAGAGTTGATATCAGCTGAGGTTACGCGTAGTATTCTAGCTCAGACTCCTGTGATCTTTGGCACGCTCAAGGAGGGTATACTAGAGATATTGGATGAGAGGCTGGGAGCCTTCCGTATTGAGATGATGGCATTGATGGGAGCGCATACTCTGACATTTCGAGAGTTCAGAGCCTGCGGGGCAACAGATTATCATGGGGCCAGGGACCCCATTGCTAGTAGCAGATGGTTGGCTGATGTTTCCAACGCTTTTCCTTCGAGCAAGTGTCTCGAGGGGGACAAGGTCAGACTCGCTTCCTGTCTTCTGAAGGACAGAGCGAAAGATTGGTGGGAGGAGATTGGTCATGCTTTGGGGGATGATGCCTCGTTGGACGCGATGACTTAGAGCGATTTCTCGGCCAGGTTCAGGGCGGAGTTTTCGCCGATTATTGAGGTGCAGCAGCTGGCACGAGAGTTTCAGGATTTGACGCAGACTACTGAGACTGTGGCGGAGATCACCGCCAAGTTCAGGGAGAGGGCTCTCCTCATACCGCAGTATGTCTCGGATGAGGAAATGAAGAAGGCTCGATACCATGAGATGTTGAGGGATGACATCAGGGAGTTCATGAGCAGATCCAGCTGTAAGACGCTGGAAGATATGATTTCTCGGGCTAGAGAAAGGGAGATTGATGTGGAGCAAATCTAGAAGAGGAAGCCGGATGAGGTTCAAGTAGCTGCGGGTACGGGCAAAAGGCCCAAGGTATCGGATTCGAGATCGAGGGATCCTTAGGACCGCAGTTGGTGCGGAAAGTGTGGCAGGGCGCACGGGGGCGCGTGCAGGAGTGGTAGCGGTGGTGAGTCTGGCTGCTTCAAGTGCGGTCGGACGGGTCATTTCAGCAGGGATTGTACTATTACCGCCGCGCTGGGATCAGACTTGATTTGTTTTCACTGCAACCAGTGGGGCCACAAGAAGGCCTAGTGCCCCAGTTTGTCTTCGGCAGGACGGGTGATGGCACCCGCCCCTGCAACCTTGAGGATCACAGATGGCCGTCAGGGCCGGGTAAAGGCACCTGCAGTAGGGAGCAGGGCTTTTCAGATGACGACCTTGGAGACGTGAGCAACGCCGGACGTTGCAGGTATGCAATTTCCGTTCTCACTTCTTTTATTTTGTGCATGATTATATTGTTATGGTTCTGAACCATTATCAGTATGAGTATTTTTATTTTATGTGCGGTTGTTTATGGTCGAGTTATATGCCCTCTGCATACCTTGGTTATTTGTATGGTAGTTAGGGGATGTGCTCTATGGAGGAAGGTTTCGAAGGATGCAGTAGCTGTATCATGCTTGAGAGGGACTTGGTATGTCTCTCTAGATCGGGGTTGCTTAGTGTCCGAGATGGATTGGCTAGATCCCTAGCTATGGTAAGCTTGGGTTCCTTAGCAGATTGATTGCGGGATGGTAGCAAGGATAAGGATTTCTTGGGAGTATAGAGTACCAAGGGGTAAGTAGGATCGAAGTGGGTGAGAATCCTCCGAGTGTGCCCAGAAGGGAGCACGCAGAGCCAAATTGAGTGCACGACCTCCAGGGAGGAAAGGAGTAGTTCAGCGTTTGATGGTTTGAGGATTTCAGGGTTGGGAGTTTGAGAAACTCCCCATCAGCTAGTGCGTGTGATGGTAATGGTTAGTTCGTGGTTGGGAATTCGGGTCGTGGATCACCCGTAGGACTCGAGGGAGTCAGAATGAGGATCTTGAGAGCTAATGGCATACGGGTACTTTTGTGTCGGCAGTCAGTGGTAGGACGTGATGTGAGACTACAGGGCAGCCATGGCATTCACTAGCAGTCAGCAATGGATGGTGATGTAAGACTATGGGTAGGCTGCAGCGTTCCTTAGTCGCTTCGTTAGCGGAGTTGGGGCGAGGCCCTTATTTCCTAGTGATCAGATGGGGATCAGGATGAATAGTGGATGAGGATAATAGGGAGTTGCCGGTATAGCCCTAGCAAGGTGAGACCTTGGGAGAGGCCGCTCATGGATACAGTTGGGCGGGGCCCGTATGAGATTAGCAGTGTAGATAAGACATGGGAGCAGGGTTGCTCAGTAGTATGGTTGGGTGGGACCCATGGGCGAGGCCCGAGCGAGGGTGAATAGACTAGTGGGACTAGAAGGATAGAGGCGGGTGGGACCCGTGGGCGAGGCCCATGACTTTTAGCAGCGTAGGTGGCACCTGGTAGGGACCTTAGTGTCAATTTAAGGGATCGGGGATCCCATGTTTGTAGTGCCTGAGCGGCAGAATTGTTTGAGCAGTTATAGGTAGTCGAGGTTTCTTTGGAAGTCGCCGAGAGCGACTAGTGTTGGTGTTGGGACCAGCTACTGGTGGGAGCCGGTAATCTAGATATCGATAGGTTGATAGGGACCAGAGTGGTCTTAGTTCATCCGGAAGGCAGATGAGGAAAGGTAGAAATATCCAGTCAGTAGTAGTGCGAGAAAGCGGGTTATGGTGGAACTTAGTTAGTTGAGTCGAGGAATGCTCGACACCAAGTTATGTCAAGAGAGGAATGTTAGTGGTTACTGGCGGTGATGACCTGTACTGAATTTAGCAGGAATAATGGAATGGTGATGATAGGATCTTCACATTGTCAGAGGAAATAGTTGTTTTTGGAACATCGCCTTAGGAAGGCAAGGGAATCGCATGAGGAAAGAAGGGGTGAACCCCTATAGGTTCAGTTGCAGTACCACCAGAAGGATTGTCGGTTGAGTAAGTTGTGTTTCCAGAATGTTCAGGGTTAGGGTTGACCCGAGATGATTAACCGCAAGGATTGATGCTAGTCAGAATGATCGGGCAGAAAACCAGCGAAGGTAGCCAGCTGGTGATGGAATAATTGGCAGGGTATTAGAGGAAGACCGCAGGCGGTGGGCCATAGCCAAATTTGAGGACGAAGTTTAGTTTAAGTGGGGGAGAGTTGTAACACCCAAAGTTTTGAAGGCCAAGAAAGGAAAGAAAACCCTAATTTTTAGGGGCGACTCGGCGAGTCCAAGGATGAACTCGGCGAGTCAGAGCGGGATCCGGGTCGAGGAGTAAGCGACCGACTCGGCGAGTCGGCCAAGGTGACTCGGCGAGTCTGGTCTGTGCGAGGAAAACCCTAAATCCGGGAGTTGTATCCTCTATAAAGGGTGTTATGTCCCTCCCTCAGCCCCCATATCATCCCAGAGAATCTGTAAACCCTATTTTCGTGTGAGCTTCCATCATTTGAGAGAAATAGCTTGGGAGGAAGGAAATTTTGGAAAGGAGCTTGTAGATCAAGAAGGTTGCTTCAAAGGAGAGGTGTGTGCTCGAGATCTACTTCAGTTTGTGTTCATCTTGGAGGTATTTAGCTGCCATTTTCCCTTCTTTACATCTTGATCTATTTTGCCATGAGATTTGGGGGTTTTATGGTTGTTTGAGACCCAAATCGGGTTAGGGGGCTTAGATATGTTCTTGCCACTTCAGATCTATTGTTGGGTTGGTCCATTATGTCATAAAGCATCAGGAGATGAGTAGTTGGTGAAGCCCTTTTGTCCTAAAACCAAACCCTAGTATGTTTTGAGCCTAGATCTCTTTAGTTATATGTAAAGTTTGCAACTTTACGTAGGGATTGAGCTTTGGAAGTATGGATCTATGGTTTGGAGTCCCTGCATGACTCAAAATTCCTCTGCATGTTTGGAGATCTGAATGGACTCGACGAGTCCTTTGAGTGGACTCAGCGAGTAGCATGAAGATGACAAGGAACTCGACGAGTCGGATGAGCAACTCGTCGAGTCGGATGATGTTGGGCTTGCACTCGGCGAGTTGGATGAACAACTCGGCGAGTTGGATGAAGATTGCCTGGTACTCGGCGAGTCTGTTCTTAGACTCGGCGAGTCAGGTCGCGTAGTCCCAAACCCTTCGAGTTAAGACTCGAGTCAGCGAGTCGAGGAAGGACTCAGTGAGTGGGACAGGACAGGATTCGGGAATCAGTAGACTTGGCGAGTCAGGGGCTGACTCGGCGAGTCAAGTCGTGATTGGAAGGACTTTGAGCATAAGAACTCGGCGAGTCAGTAAGTGGACTCGGCGAGTAGGGTTGACCTGGAAGGTTGACTTTGACCAGGAATTTGACTTGGACCAGAGTTGACTTGGTTGATTGTCGAGGCTCAGTTATACTAAGTGTCGCATTGGTATTGATAGCTCAGGAAGCTAGTAGAGCCGGAGTTCAGTGAGTGGTCAGGCAGGAGCTAGTGGGATCATCAGCAAGTTCAGCCAATGTAGGTGAGTTTCCCTTTTGTATGAATGGGTCTACGACCACAATGCCAGCCCATGTAGCTATGAGTAGAAGACCCGGGGGTTAGCCCTAGGCACAGTATGCTAGTAATATATTCGGACGAGGTCCAATGATAGAGGGCGGGTGCCCAAGAAATGGTTTATGTAATAGATATACTTGTTGTCTGTGTGATACTTGTATGTGCCTGGTAGGAAGGTGAGTGTGGGCGAGGTCCCGTAACTCACCAATAGCAGAGCGTGGATGGTGTTCCACATCTCAGTAGCAGCAGTCCAGGGGCGAGTCCCAAGTTAGGAAAGGAGTGAGGGTGGGCTGGGCCCATATCTCACTATCAGCAGGAGTATGGATGAGGTCCATCATTCATCAGTAGCAGGACACGGGCGAGGCCCAGAGATAGGCGCGGCCTTAGAGCAAGATATGTTAGTATATGTTTAGCTTATGTGATGCTATGTGATATGTGTATGTGCTATTATATGCTAGTGGGCGGGGCCCTGTGACAGGCGAGGCCTAAGTGAAACAAATTAGTATCCGAGCGGGGCTCGAAGCCAGGCGGGGCCTGGAGCGGCGGGGCCGTTGTAGCGGGCGAGGCACGAAGCAGGGGGCGAGGTCGCGGATAGTGGGCGTGGCCCAGTATGTGCAGTATGTGGTTATGCAGGGTATGTGGTAAGGTGGGAAACTCACTAAGCTTCGTGCTTACGGTTTTTAGTTTTGGTTTCAGGTACTTCCGGTAGCTGATGATGGAGCTCGGGGTGATCGCATGGCACGCACCATAGATTTGTCAGCCTGGGAATGTTTTACTCTGATAATGAACATGTGTTTTGGAAAACTATTACTTTGATTATGTTTTGAATCGACGATTTTACTTTAAGTAATATTGTATTAAAAGAAATTTTTAGTCTTGAATTTTGGGATGTTACAGACAAGCAGCAGGAAATCAATCATGTGAACTCCTACTCAGCTGCGAATCTTGGCATCTCGACTAACAATGCTCTTTCCTCCTTCTCTTTTTCTTCAGTAGGTTTATCATTTAATAGTCCTCCACAAGCCTAGATTTAGACAGTCTCCCATCCATCAGCTTCCTCTGCATCAGTCATGCCCTATTCACAGAACCAATCGTTTGTGGCTACTCAAGCTGCCTCATCCTCAAACGTGGCTTCTTCTTCAAGAGGAAAGGAGAGTGATGAAAATTTCGTTTTTGTAGTAGGGCTTGTTAATTGCTACAATGCATTTGTAGCCGGGGAGCTTCGACATCAATTGTCATATGCAGATCTTAATCAGATTCATCCTCAGGACGTTGAGGAGATGGATATTACATGGAAAATTGCCATGGCAGTCTTTAGGGAAAAACAATTTGCCAAAAAGACTGGGAAAAACAACTGGGGAATGAGTGATGATAAGAAGGTTGGATGCAACAAGGGAAAGCTACGATGTTTCAACTGCCACGAGCAGTAGTTGCAGTTGGGAACAGCCGAAGCGGTGGTCAAATAAACAATGAGAAGGCTATGGTTGCGCAATCTTTTGATTCGGAGGTTCAGATAAAAGCCCTCAACTTTTTTGGACCTGAAAATGCTCACCTGGCACATGTAAGGGATGATGCTCCGGCAGGGATTGGGGCAGCTGAGGACAGTGTGATGAAGCTACAGTTTGCATTGATGGTATCCTCTTATCATGAACCTAATTCATCTAAGGTAAGTCTACCATCATGCTCTAAAGCTTGTATTGATTATGTCAAAACTTTGCATGAGAAAATTGAGACATTAGAAAGTGAACTAGAAAGCCTTAGAATCCTTCGTGAACTTAATGATAAATTAAAAAGGGATGTAGAAGACCTTAGATATGAAGGATACCAACTTAGAAAAGGTCAAAAACCACTTAATGCTCAACTAGAATAAAAAATTAAGGACTTTAGGAAACTTCAGGAAGACTACAGCAATAAATGTGAAAATTATGATTATGTAGTAAAACAGAATGCTGAATTAGTGGCTAAAATTGAATCTTTAAGTGGAAAATTTGAAACCGCCAAGCTTGATGTTAGAAAGTATGATCATTCAAGTGAGCTAGTTGCAAACATGATAGACCACAACATGAAATTTAAGAAAAATCAATCAAAAGGTCTAGGGTATAATCATGTGCCACCTCCATTTAATCATTCATATCTGCACAAGCCTCTGTCTATAGAAGAGATTGTTAATGAATCATTTATGGTTTACGGCAAATCTTATGGTTTTGTTTCGGGAGGATTTATTAATGTTGAAGACACTAACATTTCTACTTCTCCTGCAGATCAATCCTTGAATCAGTCACTGCACGAAGTTGAAGGATCTGTTTCTGAAAATAAAACTAAGTCCAAACCTGATGTTTTAGTTTTAAACAAAGACAATGCTTTTTCAATTTTTTTAAGTGACAATCGTTTTTGTGATGTTTCTGATTCTCCTGATACTGTTTTTGTTTCTCCTGATACCTTGTTTGATTCTTCTAATACTGTTTTGAATGATTGTCGAATGACTGATACAGTTTTTAAATAATGTGGTTGGCAAGTTTAATGTTTGTGATAAAATTGTTGAAACACCACTAGTCTCACAACCCTCCGCATCTAACACACCCTCACTTGCCTCACAACCTAATAATGTTTCTTGTTCTTGTGAGAGAAGCAAGGGTGTTGATAGGGAAAACAAATCTGATCAATGTAGTACAAGTTATAAAAATAACAAGCAGATTTGTTTTAATTGTGGTACTAGTGGTCATATCGCTAGAAATTGTCAAAATCGTATGTTTGTGAATTTTAATCTTCCAAGAGGAAAGAACGAGTTCAGAGGAAGGTTTTTAAATAGAAATTACTCTAGAAGTCATTCTCAAAATGATGATTTCGCAAATGAACGGAGTAGAAAACGGGTTGTCTTTCAAAGACATAAAAAGGTTTTTCATCACCAAGTCCCAGGCAGTTTGCCAAAACCGAGCACGGCCAAGCCAAGGTCAAACTCGTCAAGAAGTCACAGTGGGTCTTCAACCAACTCTGGTAGAAGTCACACAGGCTTTAAGCAGACTAATAAACATTCTATTTCTAAATCTATCGGGACGTTTAGAAAACCTAATTATAAATGGCTGCCCAAACCTGCTCCGAATACATCATTTGTGTCCTCGAAAAAATCTAAATGTGATAAATCTGAAAAGGCGTCGGGATCAACAAGGAAGATCATGACCTGGGTACCCAAATCTAATTAAACCCGCACATTTTGCAGGGATAATTGCGGGGAAATGTCGTCAGAACCTGGTTCGTCGACAGCGGCTGTTCCCGATATATGACGGGAGATATCGCCCAACTGCACAACATTCAATCAATTAATGGGGGATATATCTCTTTTGCGGGTGGAGAAGGTGGTTAAATCACTCAAAGAGGAACCGTCTCAAATGGATTTATTCGGTTTCGAAAATGTTAATTTTGCTCCCAAGTTGAAACATAGTTTGTTAAGTGTTTCTCAGATTTGTGACAAGGGCTATTCTATGCATTTCACTGACAAGGAATGCATGATTCTCAAGCCAGGCTTTGTCATCCCAGAAGAACGGATTCTCGTAAAATCTAAAAAGGATAGGAATGCCTATATCATTGATATGAATAGAAATCTTCCAGAACAAGTTACGTGTCTTTTCTCCAAGATCTCCGAACAAACTGCAATGCTGTGGCACAGAACATTAGGTCATGCGAACGCCAGGAATCTAAATCGTCTAGCGAAGAATGAGATGGTCCATGGATTGCCTGTTAAGGACTTCATCACGTTTGAAAAATGTGTTTCATGTGCTCAAGGAAAGCATCATAGAAAGCCACACTTGCCAAAACAGGTCAATTCAATTAGCCAGGTTCTTCAATTACTTCATATGGACTTGTTTGGTCCAGTAAATGTTCTCAACATCAACAGAAGTTCTTATTGTCTGGTTGTGATTGATGATTTCTCTCGATATACGTGGGTTTTATTTCTATCCAACAAAGATGGCGTTGTTGAATTAATCAAGAAGTTCATTGTATTAGTTGAGAACCAGACAAACAATCGGATGAAGGCGCTTCGTACTGATAACGGAACAGAGTTTAAGAATTCTCTTCTCGATCATTTTTGCGCAGAAAAGGGTATCTTGCGTCAATTCAGTTCGGCTCATACACCTCATCAAAATGGTGTTGCTGAAAGACGGAAGAAAACGTTAAAAGGCACTTCCATAACGATGTTGTGTGATTCAAAGCGACCAGTTTTCTTCCGGGCCGAGGCAATAAACACCGCCTGTTACATTCAGAATCGAGTGTTAAACAACAAAGCTCAGATGAAAACCCCGTATGAAATTTACTATGGACACAAGCCATCAGTCAGTCATTTCCGTGTATTTGGCTGTCCTTGCACCCTTCTTCACTTCGATGCCAACCCGAAGTCTAATGCCAAGGCTGATGACTGCTACTTCGTAGGGTATGCTGCTCGCACTGCCTATAGATTCTACAATAAGAAAACCAAACAGATTGTAGAATCTTATGATGTGCGTTGGCTGGAAGAAAATGAGACAGACGCTATAGTGGGTCCGGATTGGTTGTTTGATTACACGTCGCTTTTCAAATCTTTAAATGTGTCTTCAAGTGACGTATCTAGACTTGTTTCATATTGGAAAAGTATTTTTGAAGATGAAGATGAAGAAGTTGTGTACAAGCCTCTATCTACATCCTTTACTTCATCGAAGGGGAAGTCTAAAATTTCACTTAAGGAGGAGTTCCCTGGTTCACAAAAGGGAGGATCTTCCGCTACATCTGAAGGGGAGTCCTCCACTGCACCTGAGGGGGAGTCTTCTGTAGCATCTTTGGGAGAGTCCTCTACCACACCTCAAGGGGGGTCATCTATGGAACATGATAGTCCTCAATCTTCAGTCCAAACTGATTCTCCTGATGCTGATACTATACCTCATATGTCAAGAGAGAAAGAGTTCATTCCTAATGATGCTTCCAATGTCTCTTCAACTTTTATGGAATTACTCTTTCCTGATCTTATCGCAGAGCCGTCTGGAGATGCTCAACCAGCAAATGAAGGAGGTATCAATATTCACACTCTTCCTGTCTCTCTCAATGACATTAGCCAAGAAATACCTTCAAGAATTCAACGTGATCATCCGATCGACAATGTCATTGGTCAGCTAGGTGATGGTGTTAAAACCAGAAGTTAGATTGGAGACGTTAATACATGTCTGTATTCTTGCTTTATTTCTCAAATTGAGCCCAAGAATGTTGAAATGGCTCTAAATGAACCTAGCTGGGTGGATGCAATGCATGAAGAATTGCACCAATTTGAAAAACTCGGTGTTTGGAAGTTAGTTGAGTTACCGAAGGGCAAGAAGTCACTTGACACACAATGGGTTTATTGCAATAAGCAAGATGATTTAGGGGTTATTGTGTGAAATAAAGCTCGATTGGTAGTTCGTGGGTTTCGACAAGTCGAGGGTCTTGACTACACTGAAGTTTATGCTCCAATAGCTCGCCTGGAGGCTATTCGAATCTTCCTAGTATATGCTTCTTACATGAACTTTACCGTTTATCAAATGGATGTCAAGACCGCCTTTTTGTATGGCAAGGTGAAGTAAGAAATCTACGTTGATCAACCCCCTGGGTGTGTTGACTCGAAGTTTCCTAATCATGTCTACAAGTTGGATAAGGCGTTGTATGGGTTACATAAAGCTCCTAGAGCATGGTATGCGACTCTAACAAATCACTTGCTCGAACATAGTTACTCTCGTCGCACTATCGATCAGACTTTATTTATCAAGCATGTCGACAAGTACCAGATACTCTTACAAATCTATCTCGACGATATTATCTTTGGATCAACCAGTCTGCAGCTTTGCAAAGAATTTGAAGGTGTAATGAAGAAGCGATTCGAAATGAGTTCGTTGGGAGAAATGACCATGTTTTTGGGGCTTCAGGTTAAACAGAATTGAACCGGAATCCTGGTACATCAAGCCAAGTATGTGGATCATATTGTTGAGAAGTTCGAGTTTCACGATGCTAAATCTGCGTCAAATCCGATTGATGAACGACCTCTTCTGACTTCAGATCCTAAAGGCGAATCCGTAGATCAGATTCATTATTGATCAATGATCGGATCGCTAATGTATCTTACTGCAAGCCGACCTGACATTATGTTTGCAGTTTGTCAATGCGCACACTATCAGGCTAATCCTAAGCTTTCTCATCTCATTGTTGTCAAAAGAATTTTTCGGTATATCAAAGGCAACCCTAAATTGGGTCTTTGGTATCCGAAGAATTATGAATTTGATCTTTATGCTTTTACTGACAGTAATTATGGAGGCTGTGAGCCTGACAGGAAATCAACCTCAGGAGGATGTCGGTACCTAGGTGACAGGCTAGTTTCATGGCAATGCAAGAAGCAACACACTGTCTCGACTTCCACAGCAGAGGCAGAATACGTTGCTGCATCAGCTTGCTGCTCTAAAGTTATCTGGATCCATAATCAGCTGTTGGATTACGGTTTGAAATATTTTGAAACCCTTATCTATTGTGATAACGAAGTTGCCATTCAAATTGCCAAAAACCCAGTCCAACACTCTAAAACCAAGCACATCGACATTAAAATTCATTTTATCAGAGACTGTTATGAACGATCACTAATCTGGTTAGAACAGGTCCACACCGATAATAATGTGGCGGACTTATTCACAAAGCCATTTAACAAAGCTCGCTTCGATGTGCTTGTAGGATTTTTGAATACGATACGTTTTGAGGATTAAGTTTTTTTTTTTCTTTATCTCATTTTTTTTTATCCATTTAATTATTTTTAATTTTCTTTTATTTTATTTTATTTCCTTTTGCTTTCTTGTTTTTAGGATAGATTAAATTTGTGCATAGTGTTTTATTTTTTTTGTTTTACTCTCACCCATGCACAAATTTAGGGGGACAAATATTAAAAATCCAAAAACAAAAAATTAAAAAAATCCAAAAAGAATAAAAAAAATCCAAAAAATAAAAAATTATTGCTCACAGTTTCGTTTGTAGGTATTGTGATGGGAAATGAAATCAGCAAATGATAACGGGCAATCTAAATCGGCGTAACGTACCTAAGTTGAATCGTCTACACTCTGTACTCGATGTGCTGGTAGGCACGAAAGATTTTAAATGGACTTGACTAGGGAGAGTTGAACCTAATGAATTTAAGGACTTGACAAACTTTGACCTAGTTAGATCCGTTTAACCTGATGTCACGACGCTCGGATAGGTTGAGCAGGGAGATATACATGGGAATCTATCGGTCACATTAAATAATTCGTATCTAAAACTGTGGATTCACATTTCCTCGATGTACGGATTCTGTCCTTAATTCTGGTTGGATGGGGCGACAGGTAAATTCCGATAAATTAGGTCTATAGAATATCATTTTCTTTCTTTCTGTCTGTTAGTCATATGTTGCACCCTTTGCGTGGTTGGAAGAGATCCGACCTGGATTGCAACATATGCAATTCTATTTCTCGGCATGTTATGTCTATGAAATTCCTCTTATCTGTTAGCCATATGTTGTCTCCTTTGCGTGACTTCAAATCCTACCTGGTACACAGCATATGCAACATTCTACTTCTCCATCCCTCTAATGCAATTAGTTATAGAATTCTAAATTTATCTTCTCTTTGAATGGTTGTCTGCTCACCCGATGTAAGGAGTACTCTGGAAGTTCTTGATGGTTGGGGCATGTCATGAAGTGGGAAAACACATTCTGATACACTTAAAATTGAACACATACATATTGTCTGTAGATCTCGCTGCCCGATTTAGGTGGACAACAATATCCGTGGTTGTGGTCAGTTAAATGGTCATAAGGTAATTTATTTAAGATTTAGGACCAATCATGATAACAAATATTTACAATTACGTGTATGCTTGAATCATGTCATTGGTAAATTGTCAAAAACATTGTCACGAATTTTTCGTGTTTAAGTGGACCACAATATTGGCAATCGATATGACGAATATGTGAATATAAGGGTACCGACAAGTACAATAAGATTGTCCAACAATTTGATCCCAGCATCACAAAATGAGTTATAGTGTTTAAACGTTTTTTTAAGTCAAATTATTTTAATTTTAATTTTTTTATTTTTATTTTACTTTATTTTAGTTTATATTTTTATTTTTATTATTTTAGTTTTTATTTCATTTTAATTTTCCACAATTAAATTTTCAGGTTTTAAAGTTTAATTTTTTAAATTTTTATTTTTATTTTTATTTTGTACGAAATTTTATTTTATTTTTAAAATAATCCTCAAAAGTTTTTTTTAAATAATTTAATTGAGTTGGAATTTGTCAAATACTGGGTAGTTATCAGGTAAAAGGTAGATGAATGTAAATATAGGGTTCACTCCTGGAATCTCCTCATTCACGAGATTCCGGCCGCAAACACGAACCTTTGCTCTCTCACTATTCAAAAAAAAAATTTATCGATTTTCGCAAATCCGCTTCAACCATCACAAAGGTAATAAGTTCTACATCACGAATATGTATTTTATTGCATCATTTACTGTGATTTAGTCGTAAATCGAAGAAACAGATTTGACGGAGCTTGGGCCGTAAACTACGTCTAGGCCATGCATTCAATTTATTTGTGTATCAATCACAGCACCGCATGCTTCTGTTGAATTTTTGTTTATCAATTAGCCGTTTTTTGCGTGTTCTTCATGAGTTTTTCGGTAATTTGTTCGTAGGCCGTAAACTCTTGTTCATAGGCCGTGAACACGGAGTTTACGGCCCAAGAACAAATGATTTACTGCCCAAGAACAAATAAACTTAAACTGTGTATTTTTGCTTGAATCTCGACCGTAAACACTGATTATTGTTCGAGTAAATTTTTGTTTTGATCCATTTTTTTTAAAATAAAATATTTTTTTTCAGATCAAAATAAAAGTTTAATTTTTAGTATTTATTTTGCACATAAATTTTCCTTATAGTTTGTGGTTGAGCGTAGAAAATGGCAAATTTGAAGTTCGCAGATATGCACAATGTCGCCATTGTGCTTGCAGATCCTCCGGGTATTCATTCAGGCATGCGCTCGATGATTCACCGGCTGCGGGAGTATTGTTTGGCATCCGCCATCACAGTAAACCCAGTCGTGTATCAGAACTTTATCAGAGAATTTTGGGCGACCGCTAGCACAACCATAGATAATGATTGTCACCTCACAGTGAAAGCCATGGTTCAAGGACGTGAGATTGTAATCAATGAAGGTTTCATCCGAGATGCGCTGCTTATCGATGATCAACCAAATTTCTCGACGGAAATCGGGATTGAAGATACTCAACGAATTCTCAGAAGAATGAGCTATGAAGGAACTTCACCGCCAACTCTGAAAAAGCTTCTACATCCGTATTGGAGGTTCCTTGCGCATGTGTTCGTCAGTTGTGTCTTGGGTAGAAGGTCAGGAGCGGATGAAATTTCACAACGCACAACTGGTGCTCTCGTCTCTCTTGCTGCAGGTATGAGGTTCAATTTCTCAAAATTCATCCTGGATGAGTTCGTTATCAACGTCAGAGCCTTTACTTGAGACACATTCCTGTTATATCCTTGTTCTATCCAAATGTTTATCAATATTCAATTTCCAGACGTCAGGAAGGAAGGAGAAACTCTTGACATGAAGTCTTTGGGTCCTCACACGGTGGGACTCATCAAGCAGAACCGTAGAGGCAAGGTTGTTTTTCAGGGATTATATCCTCTTGAGAAATTCGGGAAGTTCACGGAGCTAGATGAACCCACAGAATCCTATGGTTCGTCTGAGCAAACTTCGTCTGAGCCGGCGTCTGCTGAAAAGTCATCTCCAAACAATCTTGTAATTGGTATTTCTGAGGATGAGGGCACTAAGAAAGGAGATACGCCAACTCCTGATGCTCAAGTAGCTTCGGATCATGATAAAGTGTTAAGTGGTACTCAAGATGATGCGGAAACAAATGTAGATTTGGGAGAGAATGTTGGGGAAGACAAGAATGACTCTTTTAGTGATCTTGACCTTACAGGTTTCGATCATGATGATATTGCCGCTTCCTTGGCCAGCAGTGCTAACGTGGTGTCACACGAGACTCTTGACACAATTTTCAACAATGTCGATGATGTTGTTCCCCCGACAACTGAGACAAGGAAGTCAAATGAAACTTTTGAGAATGAAACTCCAACTTCAGGGAAAATGGTGACTGTTTCAATTCCTATGGAGATAGTTACGGGATGTTCCCCTCCTGTATCTGTTTCTCCTACAACTGAGCCGTTTATGAGAGTTTTTACAACACAGTCTGACCACCCCCTGTCAAAAAGGCAAAGAAGAGATTTGAGGCAATCTGAACTAATAGCGAGTCTAGTTAGTGGCCTCCCAACACCACCAGTTTCTGCTGCTTCTACCAGCCTTACGACAACCAAGATGTTTGCACCAAGTTCAAGCCATGCGTTTAATGTTGGTGGTCCCTCTGCTCCACCTGGTTTTTCAACTCCTAGGTATAGTCGTGATGATGCATCCGAGAGATTAGCTTTGCATATGGCTGAAGAACAACTTTTGACGCCAAATCCTCGAGGCAAGGGTGTTTCTATTGGGGAAGGTGGTTCTAGAGGCGATAATCTAACTCTTTTTGGTCTTCAAAAAGATATATCAGTTCTGAGCCAAAAGAATATTGAGCTAGACATTCAAGTGTAGGAACTTTTCGCTGAAAATGCAAAGCTCAGTATTCAAGTCTCTGAGCTGCAGTCTGATAAATCTAGTCTTGGGGTGCAAGTGGCTGAACTTACAAAGGATAAAAAGCTGAAGTCCAAGCAGATCTTTGACCTACAAGATCATTTCAATTTGCTAACTTCAAGCTATTTTGCACTTAAAAAGAAGCTTGAGGAAGACCTTAGGGACAGATACCAAACATCCACTGAGGAACACATGATTAATCTTCATGTGCAAGCCTTTCCAGTTGATTTTCCTGTCGGTCAATCATCTGGCGTTGCTAGTCATGCTGATGATGAGCCTCCTCAGGCTCCCCTTGTAACAGAAACCATACGTCATGCTCAGGAAGAAGTAGTGAAGAAAGGGCAACTACTGTTCAAGAGAAACTCTAACCAAAATGCCTCGTGGGATGAACCTTTAATTACCATGACAGATCTTGAAGTGGTTCATTTCCGAGATACATTTGGGGATCGATCAGGAATTGCTTCATGGGGATTTCATGATCCCCTCAAAATGTGGATTGTGGTGCGAAAGAGTGGTAACTTTGAGTTATACAGAGATAGCCAAGATTTTAGTTGATTCACAAGGGTTGATTTGACGGAGTTGTCTCGAGCTCCTTTTATCAATCTAAAGAACAATCCGCAACTAACTCAATTCAAGCATTTTCTTGAGGACCAAGTCAAAAGAGGGTTTCCTTCTATGCCAACTGTTGCATCTGTAATTTTCGAACATTCAGATGTTATTGATCGCACAACCGATAAGCCATTGCAAGTGGTAATGTGTGACACCCAAATTTTTTTTTTTTTTTTGCAAAAATTTTAAACTTTTAAAACCCATCTTAAATTAAATTAAAACAACCGAAATAGTCATAACATAATCCATCAACTTAATAACCATATAAAATAAGTGCGGAAGTAATAATAATAATAATAATAAGGTCCCAACAAAATAACTACTAGCGATGTCCCGATGCTCCATGTCAAGCCTTAGCCTCTTTAATCTTAACACCTGAAAAGTTATAAGGGAAAAACGTAAGCACGAAGCTTAGTGAATTCAAACACAGACATTGTACTAACATTCATATTTACTAGCCCTAATCCATTTTCCAGTTATAATGATAAAGACAAAGAACGAATCAATGTCTATATTACGAGAAGGACTTGTAGGTTTGAACCGCACCGGGAAGATCCCGTATCATTTGGCCCTAATCACCGCACCTCACGAAGAGTATTACGTTGGTGATCTTACCTACCCACCGCACCGGTAATCCGTATCCTTTGGTGGTGTCCCCATATCCATAATTAATTACATACAGTGCACATGTACGAATTAAAACAATACTTATATAGCATGCTTTTATAATAAATTCAAATAATCACACACGAGCTAACTAGCAAACACAATCATAAATACAACGGTGTGAGAGAACTCACCTTGAGTGAGTATTAAGGATGGATAACCATCAAATAATTCTACCAAGCTTGAGCAAACTTCAAAACCTCACCTAAGAAGGACTAAAGGTTAGAAAGGAGAAGTAATGAAGCTATGAGTTGAGAAAAGAGTAATCACAGCAAGGTCTCTGAAACAGACCTGCTGTTCAAAACGGATTTACTCCAAAATCTAAAACAGAAACATAGCTTTAACTAAATTTTATAGGAAACTATGATTGCTCTGGATTCCACAACTATAAAGAACTCATTCTAACTCCAAAAGAAGAATTAAATATGAATTTTACAAAATGGTGTATCACTTATGTCTCCAACAATACAGTCAAGTGATGTTGGCCAATTCTACCCAACTTGTTAGTAGAATTCGTCCAAAAGAAAATTAATAGAAGTAAAGGACATACAAGTGAAAGTCTCAGAGTTGGAATTGAATGCAAATCATCTCTCAAACTCCAGATATAAAATTCACATTGTGGACAATCACAGCACTAGCAAAAGCTGGTGACTGCCCACTGACCTGGAGTGTGGATCCATTCTAATCAATTAATAATTGGAAATAACACCCCATATTCTCCAGATCTTAAATTTACAATATAAGGAACATATAAAAACTTGGAATCACTCTGGATCCTTTTCCAAGCCTTAGAAATGATGAAAACAAAATGAGATATCAGAACAGACCCGGATCAGACCTAACAGCAAAGATGCCATTCTTTCACATAGATAAAGCCCTTATCAGTGAGGTTGGCCTTCTTAAGAAAGTTAGCCAACTCACTGTGTGAACGTTTGGAACTGGTTTGGGGTCCGTTTGAGTTCTAGAGCTCCAGATATGATTTTTACAAAATGACTACAGATCTGATGGAAAACAGAATCGTAGCCACCCGTGATTCCTTTTTGGCTTATCCATCCTTCTCCTTTTGAAACACATTTTAAGATGTGTTCATCATCCCAATTCAGTCCCCATGATAATGGTGGTACTAAAAAGGGTTAGGGATCATCAGGATTTCATTTAGCCACAAGGATGTAATAATAATCAACATGAAAATAAACATAAGCACATAAAATCATCATTCTCCCTTTTAGGGTTTCCATGATCTTTTGCCACATGTAATCCCCTAGATCCATCATCCACCATATATGGGGTGAAGATAGGATCTTGAGATGATGTATAACATACAATTAAAAATAAAATAAGAAGGAGAAGAGGTGAAGATGAAATCATAAAACTAGAACAAGGTTATGAATCAAGTTGTAAGAAAGGATAAGGAGGTTCATACCAATACGAATCAAGGCTGGAAATGAACAAGACTTAAGCTCCAAACAGCCCCTTGGCTGCTCTTGATCCCAAAGAGAGAGAGAGGGACGATTTTTGAGAGAGAGGGAGGGTTTAGAGTGTTTTCCTTGTGTGTGTTCCAAATGATTCAATTTACACATTAAGTATTATTAACTAGATGGACTTTGCAAATAGGCCCATAGCCCATGGACTTCAATAAAAGGAGTTTACAAGATGATCAAAAGAGTCCAATAACATAAGAAATCAGACATTGGTTAAATAAATTAACCCAAGGTTACAAGGATAATTAAATTAAAATAACCAAACGTACCGAGAAAACCCGGGGCGTTACAACTCTCCCCCACTAAGAACGGACTTCGTCCTCGAAGTCAACACCTAGAAACAGATCCGGATAATGAGCCCGCATCTTGCATTCCGGTTCCCAAGTCCATTCCGAACCCTTCCTATGTTGCCACTGCACCTTAACCAGGTTTATAGTCTTGTTGCGAAGAGCTTTCGTCTTTCGTTCTAAAATAGCGATTGGTTTCTCAACATAATTGAGACGCTCGTCAATTTGTATGTCCTCCAGTGGTATCACAGCGGTCTCATCAACAACGCATTTTCGTAACTGAGACACGTGGAACGTATTATGAATTAGACTAAGCTCGTCAGGAAGCTCTAAACGGTAAGCCACCTTCCCCACACGAGCTATGACCTTGTAGGGTCCAATGAATCGGGGTCCGAGCTTTCCCCGCTTCCGAAATCGTATCACACCTTTCCAGGGGGAGACTTTAAGCAACACATAATCTCCCACCTGGAACTCAAGATTGGAGCGTCTTTTGTCGGCATAACTTTTCTGACGACTGCTTGCTGTGACCAAGTGATCTCGAATCACTTGGATTTTCTCCGTAGTTTGTAGCACAATATCGGTACTCCCAAGTACCCTCTGCCCAACCTCGCCCCAACAAACGGGCGTCCTGCACTTCCTCCCGTACAAGGCTTCATACGGAGGGATTTTACTGCTCGAGTGATAGCTGTTGTTATAAGAAAACTCAGCTAGATGTAGATGGTCATCCCAACTACCCCCAAAATCAATCGCACACGCCCTAAGCATGTCCTCCAAGGTCTGAATCGTCCGCTCACTCTGCCCGTCTGTCTGCGGATGGAAGGCGGTACTAAAATGTAATCGTGTGCCCAATTCCTCTTGAAACTTCCTCCAGAACCGAGAGGTAAATCGGGTGTCTCGATCGGAGACGATAGAAACGGGCACCCCATGTAATGAGACAATCTCCCGAACAAAGATCTCGGCTAATTTCTCCGCCGATGAGCTCTCCTTTATAGCCAGAAAGTGAGCACTCTTAGTCAAACGATCAACAATCACCCATATCGTATCTGATCCTCGGGCAGTTCTAGGAAGTTTTGTAATGAGGTCCATGGTTAGATGCTCCCATTTCCATTCAGGAATCTCCAATGGTTGCAACTTTCCATGCGGTTTCTGGTGTTCCGCCTTGACCTTCCGACAGGTCATTCATTCTTCCACAAATCGAGCCACATCATTCTTCATTCCATGCCACCAGTAAGCCTCAAGATGGTCCCGATACATTTTAGTAGCACCAGGATGGATAGAAAATTTTGACTTATGAGACTCATCCATTAGGGTTTTCCGATTTCCCCCGGTATATGGAACCCAAACCCTATCGTAGGGAGTCAAAAAACCCCGCCCGTCTCGTTCCATTTTAGGCAACTCTTTCCCAATCTTTTCACGCCTGATGTTTTCCTCCAGAATTGCCGTCTTTTGGGCGTCCCGGATTAGATCTAACAAAGACGACACCATCGTGATCCGAAGACACTTAGCTCAAATCGGTTCGGCAGATTGTTTACGACTAAGAGCATCAGCTACCACATTAGCTTTGCCGGGGTGGTAGTGAATTTCACAATCATAATCTTTTACCACATCCAACCATCGGATCTGCCTCATATTCAAATCCCGCTGCTCGAACAAATATTTTAGACTCTTATGGTCAGTGTATATGATAAACTTCACTCCATAGAGATAGTGTCTCCAAATCTTAAGAGCGAAAACAACAGCCCCAAGCTCCAAATCATGAGTGGGGTAGTTTCGTTCGTGGGGTTTCAGCTGTCGGGAGACATAGGCTATCACCCTATCTCGTTGCATTAACACGGCACCAAGACCTTGAAGCGATGCATCACAGTATACCACCATATCCTCAACCCCATCAGGTAAGGCCAAAATCAGAGCTTCACACAATCGTTTCCTTAACTCATCAAACGCCAGTTGCTGCTCCGGGCCCCAAACGAAATTCATTGATTTCTTGGTCAATCGGGTGAGTGGTAAGGCGATTTTAGAGAAATTTTCAATGAACCTCCGGTAATAACCGGCTAAACCCAAGAAACTGCGAATTTCAGAAGGTGTTTTCGGAATCTTCCATTGTTTAACCGCATCAACCTTGGCTTGATCGACCTTGATACCTTGTTTGTTTACCACATGCCCCAAGAACTAAACTTCTTCCAACCAAAATTCACATTTTGAAAATTTAGCATAAAGCCTTTCTCTTGCCAGAGTTTCCAGAATCTCCCGAAGGTGTTGCTGATGCTCCTCTTTGCTCTTAGAATAGACTAAGATATCATCTATGAACATTATGACCGAACGGTCAAGCATCAGGCTACACACCCGGTTCATGAGATCCATGAACGCTGCGGGTGCATTGGTGAGCCCAAAAGGCATCACCACGAATTCAAAGTGCCCATATCGAGTACGGAATGCTGTTTTCTCAATGTCTTCTTCACGAACACGCATCTGATGGTAACCGGAACGTAAATCAATCTTGGAAAACCACGATGCTCCCTGAAGCTCATTGAAAAGATCGTCAATACGTGGCAACGGGTACCTATTCTTTATCGTGCGCTTGTTAGCTCCCAATAATCAATACACATTCGTTGGGATCCATCTTTCTTCTTCACAAAGAGAATAGGAGCACCCCAAGGCGAGCAACTTGGCCGTATAAACCCTTTATCGCTTAGTTCTTGAAGTTGATCTTGGAGCTCTTTCATTTCAGGTGGTGCCAAGCGGTAAGGAGATTTCGCTACCGGAGTCGCACCTGGCACCAAATCAATGCGAAACTCCACTTGCCGAACAGGTGGCAAGCCAGGGAGTTCCTCCGAAAAGACATCGCTGAAGTCGGAAACGACAGGAACGTCGTCTAGTGCTATAGCAGAAGAGCAAGAAGCCATAGCCAGGCGGGGAATGTCCCCCTGAATAATAAGTTCTCCACCTCTAGGGTTTCGAACACGAACTTGCTTCTTACGATAGTGGATTTCCACATCAAACGCATCAAGCCAATCCATGCCTACGATAACGCAGAGCTCTCGCATCGCAATAGGGATAAGATCAATAGGGAATTCAACTCCAGAAAACTCGAGAGTGCAACCCCGATAGACATCGGTGACATAAATAGTGCGGTTGTCGGCAACTTCGACAACCATTGGGCGAGCCAATTTTCATATACTACACCCCAGACGATTAATAAACGTGCGAGATACAAAAGAATGGGTAGCACCGATATCAAACATAACAACAGCAGGCTCGGAATCTAGCAAATAAGTGCCTGATTTACCACATACGATCATGTAAACAATTCTAACTACCATTTATTAAATAATGGCAGGTGAGAAAAGAAAAAAAAAATTTACCTGCCACTGTCGCGGTAATCACCGGCTCATCCGCAGTCATTTGGTGAGCACGACCTCGTGTCACCATAGTGGGTCCCTTAGAAGACGATGCAATTGCAGGATTTGTACCCCCGCTTCCTTTACCAGCCTTCAACTTCGGGCATTCGGGCTTCTTGTGTCCCGTCTCGTTGTAGTGATAGCAGACGGGAGTAGCAGAAGTAATCTGAGGAACTGCACTCGCAGGGGGAGCCCTACAATTCTTCCAATGATGCCCTGGCTTTTTACAGTTGTAGCATATCAACGGATTTTTCTCGCCCTGACCTGAAGACAGCCTGTACTCATACCTTGACTTACCACCCTGCTTTTGCTTTTTCTGGGCATCTCCGGATGTCTTGGAGGAGGTGTCATTGGCCTTCCTCTTGGTCTGGGTCTGCAACTCGATTTCCCTCCTCCTTGCTGCATCCATGATCGCGGATAAAGTCGGGAACTCCTGCATGCTAACGAATTCCTAAATCTCGGTACATAGAATGGTAGTGTATTGGCTGACCAACCAGGCCTCGTTCCCAACAAATGAGGGACAAAAAGATAGCATCTCCAAGAACTTGGCGTTCAGGTCGCTAACAGACTCGGTAGTTTGCTGTAAGGCCATGAACTCTTGCTGCATCCGCTGCTGTTCCACCTTGGGCACATATTGTGCCTCGAACCTCTCCATAAATTGGGCCCAAGACATGGCCCTCACTTCTTCCTCGTTTAATAGAGCGGTGATGGTGTTCCACCATGTCTTTCCCCTTTTTCGCAGCTGATTCATGGCGATCACAACTTTGTACTGGTCCGGACACCCAACAGTCATGAAGGCGCCCTCAACATCTGACACCCAATGCTTAGCAGCAACTGGGTCGGATTTACAGTTCCAAAGAGGAGGGCTACACTTGCTGAACTTCTCGAAGTAGTATGCCGAATCTCGAACGGGCGGAGCCGATAATGCTCCCCCG